>NC_140467.1:15406671-15751671 GCF_051167445.1 Perissodus microlepis
GAGCACCACTGTTTCACCAAGGAAAGTTGCACTTGGCTGGGTTTTATGTGTTGATGAGATGTTAAAGTGGGATTTGGTTAGTGAGAATGGTGCCTCTGTGTATCTAAAGTAAAGTTAAAGTGTATAAAAGTCAGGAAAATGACCATAGAGCTTCTTTGATCCATGACTTCAGTTAACACTTTCCTGATAAGTTTATGATCTCCAAGTATTGAATACAGTTTTTCGTTTCTTTTGTAAATCACGGTCTCTATCGCAGAAGAGAAGATCATCACGTCTTATTTTAAAATACCAAACTTCAGATTCCTCTGTCGATTAAAGCATTAGCAGAGATAATGTGTACAGAGGTACAGTAAGAATAATAATACTCGTGTGAGCTGTTTGAGTAGCGTGCACCGTTTCTTTACTCGTGTGCATGTAGATAATATTTTGGCACTATATTGACTTTATATATGTATCTAACCCAAATATAAGCTATAACTATCTGTTAGTGTTGTGTTGCCCCACATTGACCCAGAAAGCTCGGGAGAGGTTTATCAGATGACATCATGGGTGTTGCTCTCTCTGAACCACAGAAAGGATGTTAAAAGGCCATCCTGTCAGAGAAAGCCTGCACGGTGACTGGAAAGAGGTTAAACTGGGGACATAGTATGTGTTTATATCCTAATTGCCTTGCTCAACGTGACCTGTGCATTGGCAGGTGCGATGTGTGCCTTGCTGAGAATTCACGGAAATACCTATGTCCTCTAATTCAGTGTGACCATTTCTCATCGGAAAACGTTCGACTGGCTCATCAGATCCACCCATCCCGGGAGGATGGGTGTGTTGCAGATAGTGAAGATACGCAAACATATCCTAAGATTTTTTGCCCCCCAAAAAATAACATGATGTTCCTCTTCTATGATTTTACATAAGGGCATATTATTTATTAGAAGCTTTATTGAGATTTATAACCCATTGCAGCAAATCTGGAGCATTACACAGCAGCTCAGGGCCACTGGATTGGTGATGTTGTAAATAGTACTCAGTCTGTTTCCCTGGACACTGCAGGTTGTTTGATTGGTGTAGGTGGAAAGAGCTCTAGCCAAATATGTTTGAGAACAGCCTTGAATTTTCCTTTTTCTATTTTTCTTTCCGCCTCTAACTGTCTTGTCTTACCTTTGAGCATTTTCCTCAACTCTCTGCCTTCAAAAGTACAACAAACTTTCTTTCCCTCCTGTTCTCTTGGCTTGGTGATTTACAGCTTCTTGCAGATAGTCAGTCAAAATGCAATTAGCAGCTGTTGCTGGAGAAGTGTAGAGGAAAAGAGAGGAGTCCTGTAAATCCAAAGTCACCACAGCACCACGTTAGAAAAATCTTTGAGAAATTGACCCACAAATTTTTACATTGCATATAATTTTTATTAGGGTAAATGCAAATGTTTGTGTAGGTTCTCAGTCATCCAGGTCATGGTATTCTGACGAGCTTGGAAAGTAAACAACAGGACTTCTTTAAGGTTCTTGAAGACGTTTCACTTCTCATCTCAATGATTATATTTACACGAAGTAGAGTTCAGTGCTTTTTCTTTTCTTTAACAAAATGAAAGAAAAGGAAAACTCATTATCGTTCTATGATTTTTAATTCATAGATAGTCTGCAGTTTGACTTGGCTAATGCCTGATATTTTGCTTTTTTATTACCAGTCATCCACTTTTAAACCGTTTTATTTCAGGGGGATTACAAAATTCCCATCAATGTTTCATGAAAAACACAACTAAATTAAACAGTTTGGCTGTACTCACAAAAAATCCCTCAATGAATTCCTGGAGGGACGCTGTCGTCTATCAGACGGAGACTTTTGTGGACGGACTTACATAAAAAGATTCAGCTGGGGAATTTGCTAAAGTGGAGCAGCCATTTAGACAATATCCACTGAGCCAAACAGATTTACTGGCTTTTTTTGTCTGCCAACAAACACATTTACTGTTGAGTGTGTGTTGGCTTACAAGGACCGTGTTTTTCAGTATATTTGTGTGTGTGTCCATGCGTGTGCTGTGTGTTTGCATTTGAGTGTAAACCACTGAGCAGCAGTGTGCCAGTGCGGATGACAGTGGGGTTGGCAGGGGGCCATGATTGTATGACAATAAGGGCCCCTGCGGCTGACCTTATCAAAGTCAGCCAGTCACACTCCAGCTGGCTTTAGACTGTTCCTCACATACAGACATTTAGACAAACACTCTTACCGCACCCCTGTTCCAGTTCGCAGCTCCCATCTCCATCTCGAGCAGTATATCCTCGTCTCCAGAGCTGCCTTCTCTGGTTTCATTCAAGGAATTTAAGATTCAAGGCCTTTCTGGCAAAGGCCAGGGACACTTTTGGTGCTATAATTGATCAAAAAATTGTCACCTTAATGGTCCATTCCCTGTGAAACTCTCATCTGTCATATAAAATTGCAATAAAAACCTCTCTAGACACTAAAAATCTCAAATCCATCTTCTTTACAAGTCAAATTCCAGTAGTCCCATAGGTCCATAAAACTGTAAATAGCCAATATGAATCCGTAATCTTTTCTGTGGTGTAACATCAGCAGCTCTGCAAACAGTCTATACCATATCAGAGATGAACATGACAGTCGTGACATAGCAGATTGGTTTTTGACTCAGCATTTTGAAGCCACAACATTAGCATTTTGGTAGCTGTCATGTTTTATTTGTATGATATTTCTTTGAAAGACCCATTCCCTTCATACAGTAGCTATTGAGTTAGTTATATTTTTAAAGATAAAGATAACCTTTATTAGTCCCACGAATGGGAAATTTGTTGGGTTAAGGCTGCCGACTTTTGCCAGCGCCAGTTGCCAGTTAGTGCTGTTTAGTTGGGCTGCATGTGAGTCTGTGGGGATTAGCTGGTTTTTGAAGCCAGCATCAGGTGGCCTTTTGGACAAAGGGCAGTTCTGGTACTTTAGAACTGGCTTCTTTTTTCAGTCCTGGTGGTTCAGTACAGTATTGTAGCCTCGTCACTGACCAGCAGATGCTCTGTTTTCAAGTCTGAGTATGCACTTTATACCACTTTATTAGAATTAGGCACTCTGCAAATACCAGGTTGGAGCCAGTTTTGGCTTCAGATTGCCTCATTTCTCAATTCGGGTCATAGATTTAACAAGGTACTCTAAACATTCCTCAGAGATTTTGGTCCATATTGACATGATAGCGTCACACAGTTGGTGCAGATTTGTCTGCTGCACATCCAAGATGTGAATCTCCCCCTTCCATCATATCCCATAGTTGCTCTACTGGATTAAACTGGTAACAGTGGAGGCCATTTGAGTACAGTGAACTCATGATTTGAGTTTTGTGACATGATGGGTTATCCTGCTGAAAGAGCACACTTTGGTCATAAGAGAATTGGCATGTTCAGCAACAATAGTGATGTATGCTCTTGCGTTTAAGTGATGCTTAGTTCGTAGGAAGGGGCCCCAAGTGTGCCAAGAAAATATTCCACCCTTGCACCAGCCTCACCAGCCAGAACTGTTGATACCAGGCAGGATGGCTCCATTCATTCATGTGGTTTACATCATATTCTGACCCTACAGTACAAATCATGACTCCTCGGTCCAGGCAACATTTCTCCAATTTTTCATTGGCCAATTTTAGAGAGCCTGTGTGAACTGTATGCTGAGTTTCCTGTTTGTACGTGACAGGACTGTCACCTGCTGCAGTGGGTGAAGAGATGCTTTTCTGCATACCTTGGTTGTAACGAGTGGTAACTGGAGTTATTGATGCCTACTAGCTCGAAACAGTCTGGCCATTATCCTCTGACCTTACTCATCGGCAAGGCTTTTTCACCCAGAGTGCTGCCCCTTTTTCAAACCATGCTATGGAAACCTTAGAGATGTGTGGGAAAATCCAAGTTGATCAGCCCTTTTTAAACAACCCACACCAACACCAACCGCATTCAAAGTCACCTTAGTCCTAGTATTAGTCCTAATAAGCAGTTATAACAGTTGTACCTAATGAAATGGCTGGTAAATGTACTTAGTGCTGTCAATGTAATCTCGTTAAAATGACGTTGAACTCGCTGTTTTAAATGTAATTTCTTTTTTTAAAGTAATTTAAGTATTTTTCTTGAAAGAACTGACCCTTTTTGAAGTATTGGAATTTAGTTAGAAGTTATTTGTCTTTGTATCATGTGTCACATTTCACTGACTCAAACACAAATTAACAAACACCGTTTGTTAATTCAGGTAAGATCTTACAGATCAGAATTTAAATATAAAAGAAATAACTGTTTTTTTCTAGATTGTACAAAATGTAAATAATGAAGCCTCCTGCCCTTGCCCATGGCAGTACTTCCTTGATTGATACAAGGGCTATTTTCCACGAGTGTTGTCCATGAGTGTTTAAATTAAAGGCAAAGACGCGACATGTCCTTCAGAGAACTGGAGCTGGTCCACCGGGTGCATTAATATGGGCTCTGTGAGCAGTTTTATGGGCTATATTGTGGGAGTGTTCCTGGTAACTGATCTCTAGCAGGAGTGATAGAGTGCAATGACGTGGGCATCCAGAAGAACTCATTTTCTGGGTGGCTGTAAATTCCCACCTAAAAAGAAGGAGAGGCCTTGGTGTAGAAGAGGAGAGGAGATGAAAGGAAGAAGCAGAGGTGGAGGGGAGAACACAAACTCGCATACAGACAGTCCAAAAGTGCTTGTACCCTTACACCTCGCTGAACAACGCTACTTTGTCAAGCAAATTTGCATGCCTTTGTTTTGCCGCTGGAGCAGAATTTTCAATTTCGATGAACAGACAGAAGTGATGACACAGAAATGGATTGGATTTCCAGCAGTCTGTTGTCTTCAGTTAGTGTCGTAGGTGTCTTCGGTTTACATTCGGTCATTCAGCCTATTTAAATGGAAATGTATATGTAGATCATTATATGCAATGTTCTGAATATATACAAGAGAAAAGGTTGTCTGAGGAGAAACGGAATATGTCAAGGTATGAAAAAAGAACAGCCGAATATTCCTATGATTATTAATATTGCTGTTATTTAGTGTAATTGCTATGGGCTATGGGATTGCTTTGGAGCAGGACACAGTGAAAACTAAAGCTTGCTGAACTTTCTTAAGCAAAACATACAGTCAGGTCAGGGAGCTCTATCCAAGCTAGAAGCCATCAAAAATAATTCATTAATATATGGAAGTGAACACTGGGTCGAAATGCAACTCTTACTGTTATGCTGAAAGTCGGGATTAAACTTTTTTATACACGTGCACTCCAACTCACAATTCAACAACTGCACAAAACAGTCGTGGCCCACTTTTGTTCTTCTTGCAGACATGAGAGTCCACACCGTTGTATAATGTACTAATTACTTTGCTGTACTAAGAGAGGTGAGAATGGTTAATAGCTTCTTCTGGCAAAAGCAAAGATGCACTGGTGTGTTGCTTTCATTCTTTTGCTCTGTTTTGCTTCACTTATAGCCTCGAGGCAATCAGTGTGAGTGTTTGTGTGTGTTCGTGTGTCCGTGAGTGTTAAAAATCTGTTCCAACAGATAGCTTCAGAGAAACATATTTAACAAAAAGCTTAGCACCGTGTGTAACTTTTGATGTTATAGATTGCACATGTGGATATGTATGCACGCTCATGTGTGTTTGTATGTGTCGTATGCATGTATATATGTGCGTGTGTCTGTGTGTGTGTGTGCACGGGCATGTTGCAGTCCTTTGCACCGTGGCCCTGTGGGAGTCAGACAGCTGCTGGGATGAAGATTGCTTTAATTACTGCATGCGAGCCCCCTTTTCCAAAGTGTTCCCCTGAGGAAACGGATGTCTGCAGATCTAATGGCACACTCTCTCTCATGGCATACTGTTGTGTTTTATATGCACGCACGTGTGTGTATATATAGATCTGCGTTTGTATGCAAACACAGATTTTAGTCTTATCTACATCTCTGCTACCTGTTGTTTCTTTTGTGGACTGGAGACGGACTGAAATCATTGTTAGGGGCAATGTGAAAGGTATAATTAAAAAAAACCAAAGTGAAGCAGAGAGAGAGCTCATACTCTCTCTTGTCTTGTTAGCTGTGATTGAAGAGGAATGGTTTCTGTGCTGTAATTATGCCGGGTGTTGTGGTGTTGTTGGTACTGCCATCTGCTCAAAGTAAGCAGGTCTGTGAGAACATAGAGTTTGTGAAATATATAGTGCACTATTGTGTAGACTGTACAGTCTGCTGCTGCATGGGAAGAGCATTATTTGGGTGCTTTTGCAGCATTTGCTTAGCTCTTAGGGCGCTCCATGTGAAATAATAAGAATGGTTGTATTGTTGCAGTGAGCTACTGCTTTTAGGCACTCTAAAAAATGTTTTAACATCCAGAAATATTTAAGTTAGAGTTTTTATTTCACCTTATAATAATTTGTCTGTGTCTTAAGCATCTAGCAGAGTAATATTGACAGACAGAATGATAGACAGCTAATCGGAGGTCAAGGGTCAAAGGACTGACAGGTGATCTATCTCAGCCAGCTTCTAATTTCTCCGGGTATTCGTCAGCTCCATTGATTTGTTGTTATTCAAGTCAATCTTTGAGTCTGTTTTAACATATAATCAGTAGTTAATGAGCTCTCCTCGTCATTAAAGCTCCACATTGGCCTGTAGCCTGTGGCAGATTAACTGTAGACACTTGGCCGAGGAACATGAGGGATCGATTCAGGCCAGGTAATCTCATTTTGGCAATGTAGATACAGATATATGGGGGAGAAATGTGAACGATGACAGAGGACATAAATCCGACCCTTTTTTTTCCTCCCGCCAGAACCGACTAGAGCTGCAAATCTGACACAGTCCGTCCATATAATTCCAATTTTCATATATCACAAATTCCCATATAAGACAGCAACTCTTATATCTAACATATTCATGTTCTTAACCTTTCTTAAACTTTTCAAATATCACAGTTTCTCAAATTTAACGGTAAATCTTGGACATTTTCTGGACAACCCAAGCTCCTGTTGCTGTTGACCGCAGACGTGTTTCCATTATTGATATTGTCTTATTTCCCCAGGGATGGCCCATGACCCCTGTAATTATGTACATACCCCTGTGTACACAGAGGCACACATCCACACACATGTGTATGCATCAGTGCTCTGATCAATACTGCCACATATTGTCCACAACACATAAGTGCTGTACTGTCATCGCACGGTCTTATTATCAAGAGAGCGGGCGCTGTCCTACCTGCTGGGATGTTGACCACCTTAACAGTTCCAGGTGAAATAGAGCATGAAGACTGAAAAAAGGCAAGCACTTGATTTTAAATGCAGCGTAATGAACCAGGGAGAGCCGGGCTGCCCCAAATGTATTTCGTGTCAAATTATTCATTCGCATTCTGCACTGCCCGTTCTGTGAATGCGCACGAGATATAACAGACACAGTCGGTCAGGAATTCATCTCCCTCGTTGTTGACGCTGGGTAAATACAGCTCATTCTTCCCCGTCTCCTCCTTTTGTCCTGAAGAAAAGGGGACATTTTACTGCTGCTTTTTCTCAAGTTTAGAAGAAGTCATTTTTTTAGCAGCACATGCCTTTATCTGCACTTAAAAATCTGCAGTTTTTACAAGCTGATTTTTTTTTTCCTTGCCTTCCTCGCATATTTACTCCTAAACACTGTGGTTTTCCTAATCTCCCTAATTATTACTCGCTAACAGTAGTCAAGGTCAATTGCTCTTCTCCTCAAGCTGTATGCCGAGCAATAACCGCTCTTCTTCTGGCTGTATTCTGAGCCATAACTCTCAATGACCCTGTGCTAACAAGCAGGTAATTTGCCAAACAACTCCCAAATCCCTCTTCTGTGGAGCTTCATTAAATTTGCATGTTCTCCAAAAGCCTTTTTCAATTAATTAATTTAGGGGCAGTCAGAGGCATAGGGAGTAATGTGATTCCACAAAGCCAACTGCACCTTCACAGTAACGAATCAAGACTACATGTTATTTTTTATCAGAGCTCCTGATTGCCAAATGTTCTGGAAGACACCAGAATGTGGATTTTGCCCGTCTCATTACTTCTTTATCTTTTTCTATTGTCCCTGATTGCGGTGTCATAACCACAGCTGGTCCTCAACATGGAAGATAAATCAACCAATTAGCGTGTATTATTTTAAGGGCTAGGTCCAAATGCACCAAATCAGTGCTAGCGACTAGAACTCTACCCCACTGAAAGTCCTCGTATTAATCATGATTACCAACAGGAATAGTGAGCCGGGAGAGAAAATGAGCTTTTAATTGGGATTTGAGGAAGAGAGGATGAGAGTGTTGACTAAAGTCGTATCTTGTAGCTATATTTAATATGTATATGGGTTCGTGTTCTTGGGTAAATCGGCTGCATTCGCACTGCGTTCATATAAATATATGTGTATGCGTGCATGTGAGAGTGGTTTAGTAGAGAGCTGTCAAGTTGGCTCCTGGGGGATACTTATGGCCGACAGCAACATGCAATCTAACATGGAAGACATGCTTGGTAATTACCCACTCCGAGCCCTTTTGGGAGCTTCTTGAGTGACAGGCTGTCCATCTGCGTACATGTTAAAACTCGTATATGGCTTCAATTGTGTGTGCCCGTTCCCGCCTTTACTCCAATGCTTCGCTATTTGACAGCAGATTGTGGACTTTGAAAGACAAGGCCATCTAACCCCCCCTCTCCTGTCTCAGTTTCCTCGAACCTTATAACCCAACCCCCTCCCCTTCCCCGTCCATTTTTCCATCTTTCTTTCTCTCTTAGATCCCAGCTTTTTCTTCATCTTCCTCAATCCCCTCCTCTCTTTCCCGTCTCAGATTTTCTCCTTCAGACTAATGAGAAGAGTGAGGATGACACTTATTCTCAGAAGATGAATGATCCCTCGGTTGAATCAGAGAAGGGAAGAGAGTGGAAAAAAAACACCAACACATTAAGGCCCTTAATTGCCCCACCCACCCCACCCCTCAAAGAAAGTCAAATTAATATTTAGATGTGCAGTAATTGTTTTGCATGTATCGGTACTGTTCGCTGCCTGCGTGTGTGTGTGGCTACCAGAGTGGAGACGGTAATGAGAGACACACCGAGGAACCACTGGAGTGTGACGGCAGGACAGAGACGGCGTCGTGCTGTGCTGATCACACACTTGTCGGCTCAGACTAAATGCCCTCTCCTGGCTGCTGCTTTAATGACATACATCTTATTAAGTCACACCAACCTCTCACATACTTTTTAAAGGAAATATCTCTCATTTCTATTGAAAATCTGCCACATTAATTGTTTTATTTTTTGTTTTGTGTTTTTTGGAGACTAAGAAAGCATTTTTGATTTTATATTACGTTACCCCCGCCCTCCACACACACACATCCTCTGGCACCTAACAGAATCTGTTTAGTGTACTTGAGCAGAGAGTGTGTTTAGTAAATATTTAAGGGCCTTGTTCCTACATCCCCACCCGCTGTTCGTTACGCGCCATCTTTTATTCATAAATACCAGCCTCAAATTAGTTTTCACCGAATTCTGAAATATGACTGTAATTAAGTGTGTTTTCTCCCCACTCTGCGCAAGCACAAGAGGTCTTTATTAATTAATAAGGGGGTCTATTCATTATTCATGAGCTGAGACAAACGCGTAAATGCCTCGGCACCCATAAAAGGCAAGTTTGGTGAGGTGAGAGACAAAATCCACGTTGGACTGTAGGGAAGGAAAGAGGAGTGATGAATAAGGAGAAGGAAGCGAGTCTGTGAACCTCACGGGTGACTCAGGCAAGCACCATATTGTCTACACCCTCCTCTCCTCCTATACAGTATGTTGACTGGGTGTGGCGCAGCATACAAAAACTGCTGTAGTGCACTGTAACATCTGTACTGTACGTTGCACACACAGTGTGAAGGAGGACGCTTACAAGTATCCCTTCAAGAGACTCGATCGGTGTATGCGGGTGGTGTACATAGTTGTGTTTGAGTGTGTGGGAGGTCGCTCAAGTTTACAAGCCACATATGATGTTAATAATTAATGCCGAAGGCTGATTAGGGCACTTTTGAAAGTTTATCTGTGCACCCAGTGAGGCAACTTTTCTCCTCTCCTTGATGGACAAGCAGTAACAGCACGAGCAGACTCACATTAGAGCTGCGATATTTCTCCCTTTTTATGTTTTCGACCTCAGTCACACCGCAGTTGTTTTTCATCCGTATATTATGTGGGGAAAATGTAGGTTATATTGTAGAAGTGGGGAGTTACGGCTTTTACTGGCCATCTAAAAGTGTAGTGTTGTTGTGCAGAAGTTTCCTAACTGGACTGAGCTTCAAAGGGCTCTAAAACTTATATATTTTCCCCACAACTCATTTCAAGGTCTCTCTGAAAATTGCAGCTTTTTTTCAGACCCAGTGATCTTTGCGCCTCATTCTCCCTCCTGATTTATGAGCTTGTATTTTTTTCACGTTTTATTATATCTGTCTTCTCCTAAGCTTTTAAATAAACAACATACCAAACGTTTTTCTTTTACTGTTTTTACTACGATTAGTACTACTACAGCAGCAGTAGTGGTATTTTTTTCGTGGTTATTATTTTTTGAATGAACAAGGTTTCTGTACAGCTTGTTCGACGTGCTCGCAGTGTCATTCTGCTGTCACAGATTACAGTGGATCTCATTCTACAGGACAGTAGAGCATGTCTCAGTATCTGTGTAAAATATCTCAGTGCACTCTGAACAATTTCACCCTCTTAGGTTTTTAAAGATTCTCCATTTTCATATGAATAAGGCATTTTATGGCCACCTGAAGGAAATTCATATTCCATTCTCTATGAATGACACGCTGCATACAGCTAGATTTACACGGACATGCAAGGAATGCAGTGTGTCAGTGCGAGGAATGATGATATTGGATATTGTATAACCCATGCTCTATTTTTACTGTAATGGTACTGTTTGGTACTGTTTGTCTTTTTGCTCAGCAATGCCTTTTCACTTGTTTATCATTTCTGTCAATATCAATATATAAATGCATCTATCTGACTTCTTTACCTTCAAAATCACACCAAAATGAATATTGAATTGAATATTAGAGGAAATAAGTAAACTTTTCATCTTTTTTTGTTTTATTTTTAAATAATGATTTTCTCTCCTTCTCTGTTTCTCCCGTCTTTCCTTTTGCTTTTTCTCAGCGCCACGGCAACATATCGAGGACAGATCCTTTTCAAAGACACGCTGGCCCAGCAGCTTTGTGAGCAAGGAGGTGAGTATTGGGGATGTTGCATGCATACCTCTCTTTGCAAACACATGCATAATGAATGCGTGGGCTCTTACAGATATATTTTCTATATGTTACATGTGCACCAACTTATATGCATAATGCTCCTCTGTCTCACTTCCTACTACTGTCTGTCAAATTGTATGCATATATTATCAAAATATGGCAAAGCAGTTGATGCGCTGCTTCTTCATGACTGTGCCATTGCAGCACTTCCTGGCTTTCTTTCTGCCTAATGATGCAGCCAGAGTCAGAGATATTCGGGTGTCCTATGTTGCCAGCTTAATTTCAGCTTATGCTAAACTCAGTAACCCCCCCCCCCACCCCCACCTCCCTCTCTCTCTCTCTCTCTCTCTATGCCGGAGATTTATGCTTTATGGCCAACACATCTTACATCCACTTTCTGTGACAGCCTTAAGTAGCTATTGACAGACAGTGCAGTCCCACTCTGCACGCTGAGTGTGTATAATTGCTTGTTTACAGGAAAGAAGCCTCCCTCCTCCTCACTCAAGAACTCCTCCTTTTGGATCAAAATTGGACTTTAATGCTGAAAGTAGAGACGTACAGTAACTGCAGTCGAGGGTGTTTTTGCTAACTGTTTCGGAGTAAGAATTTGAGCTGCATGCTGAATACTTACAGGAGAACTTGGTCTTTATTAGATTAAAAGTAATCGTTGTACTTGGTCTCCGAGGGCTCTTTATTACAAGTGCACATCCCAGTAGGGATGCAGCACATGCCAAGCAGAGAGTGTTCAAATTCATGCCTTCGTGCCACTTGGAAGAGATGAGGCACAGAGCCCAGTCAGCCCAGTCAGGCCTGGAAGAGCGACAGAGAGAAAGAGCGACAAGGCTCCTCTCCTTTGTCTCCTTGCCCGAGAGCTCATCCTTTCACTCCCAGTGACACACTGCCCCAGTCTTTTCCCTGTGCACATGAAATATCTACAGCCAACAACAGTCATTTACTTGTTTAGTGCCAAGGCCCCGCGGTATCACACTAACACACAGCTACTCACAGCAGACAAGCTGAAAAGCAGAGATTTAGACGTTACAAGGCCTTGGAGGACACAAGCTGTAAATGGAAATGGACAGAAAAACCAGCAGTCAGGTAACGGACTAAATGCAATCTTCAGGGAACGTGTACAGGTACGACAGGGAGAGAGGGAACCGAGATCGGATAGAGGATGGCGAAAGCGATGAGAGGTACAGGGGAGAGGTAGTCGAGGAATTGTAGGGCTATAAATTGAAGGTGTAGCTAAGACGTTTGGTGAAGGAAGATAAAAGGACAAAGATGTTGGAGATGACGAGACGGTGTTGATGAAAAGCTTGAAGGTCATATATTCCAGATTTAAGTGTTGGGCAGAGAAGGAGAGGTAATTAAATGCCATCACCAAAAATAAAGAGTAGATTTGAATGGTTGTCCGACCTTGTTGCAGGCTAATTGACAGCTAATGGGGCATCACTCATTGTGATGCTGCACTAATCCCGAAAATCTGAATTATAAATGAGAAATGAATCTGGCACGGACAACAAAAGTCAAAAGGAGACAAGGAGAGAAATGAGGGAATAAGTGAGCTTCTGATTATTTTCTTTACATGAAATGATTGAAGCTGATTTTATACAGCTATAAATGCAGAAATATAAACTGCATTTTTGTAGTGATTAGTGATTTTCTCTCAAAGTGCTTTTACACCCACATAAACACATTCATCATTTTTTATTTTTTGTCCATACGGCTCGCTCCATTACACATACACTCAAACACCGGTGTCATTTTGGTGTTCAGTGTCTTGCCCAAGGACATTTTCTGAGCCGCGGGACACTTCCTGAGCCACAACCACCGCCGCTTTCGTCTCCGTTGGGTTGTCCTAACGCCGACGAGCATCATTTTTCTCTTCACCACTGACCTAACTCACAGCCAGTCAGATTGTGTTCCCCTTTACAGACCAAAACCTGCCACTTCAAAAGAGCTGTGTACCTTTAAACACACACACACACACCTGCAAGGTTCAGACATTAAAATGAAACTTGAGAACTACTTTGACCTCACATAAACCGTGTGGTTATAGAACCAACGCTGTTTAACGTACAAAGTATTATCATGCCAAAACCAAGTCAAAAAAACGCTGCGGAGACTTGGACATAAATCGTGGTTACTGTCTCATTTTCCCCAACAAAATCCGAGTTACCAGCAGGTAAGACAACCGTCTCTAGATTTTTCCTTTCTGCCAGACCCAGAGGTTATTTTTCTGTTTTCAGTGGCAAAGAAAATGCAGGGGTGTGTGTGCGTTTGTGAGCTCCGAGCAAAGTTATTTCAAATCTCCACATTAGCATTCAAAGTGAAATAAAAGATATGGGGCCAGCTCAAGCCACTTTAGAAGTTCATATGCTTAAGACTCCAGCTTTTAAGAGCTGAAGAAATGAAAGCTATCTAAAACAGGGTTATGATCCACGGAGGAGGGGGAGGGAAGTTGAAAAAGAGAACGTAAGGATAGACGGAGCGAAGAGGAGGGCAGGCAATCAGAGCCGATCAGCTGGGGCGAAGACTTTAAGAACAAATGGACAGATTAGCTAAAGAGCTAGAAAAGAAGGTCAGAGTTTGAATTAGATGGCCAACACAGATAATTCAAATAAATTCTAATGTAAATATACGATTTAAGGATAAAGAACGGAGACGGGCGATATAAGCCTTAAACCCGAGGTGGAACGCCTGATATGCAACACTTTGCTTCTCAGTAACAGAAAGCCCCCCAAAATAGCCTGCTAAGACATAAGCAAGGACTGGATTTGTGTGGGGGTGTGTGTATTTGTGTACATGTGTGTAAAATAATCTGTCTAGCAGAGTTGGGGGATGCCTGGTCCCCGACACACTGCTCCCCCCTGTGCTTACAGCTCCTTTCTGCTGTGCCAGCACACTTCTCTACCCCATCCCTTCAATCTGCCTCCAATTCATTCCTCTAACATCCCTTCCAGTTTGCTTTGATCTACACCCCATTACTTTACCCCAACAACCTGCACAGGGGGGGGGAAAATCCCCATATTTTGTTTTTATATGTGGATTCTAAAGTCGAGACGTAATGGGAGTCTGACAAATTCTGCTGCAACCAAATGAAATGCTCAGCACGGCGGAGTAGTTTGTGACACCAATCAGCACAGGCTCTTAGAGATGCTTTAAAGAATGATGTGGCAAAATTCAAATTACTCCTACAGCTTCAAATAACTGAAAGTATAAGAACAGATTGGGGGGGAGGCATCTAATGAGTGACCATAGAAAGACTTATTAGCGGCCAAGGTGGGGGATGAAGAAAGGTAGGGGAGGGCTACGAAAGGGTGCTCTCTGCTAAAGGGTGGAGTCATTGAGGGTGTTGAATAGCGCTGTAGGCCGTCCATTAGTTCTATCACCTGACAGCAGGGCCAGCAGTCCCTGCTTTCTGCACAGCATCCCCAAGTCGTCTCATTTCCAGCAAGAGAATAAATCAGATCTTTATGGGCCTGGCCAAGTGCACTGCACCCCAGATGGATTATTAAAGGGACATATAACTCAAAGAGGCCACTGCTCCCTAAGGGGTGCCTGATCACAACGCAACAGGGAAGGGACGGGTGGCCTAGCCTCTCCCACCTCCTCGCCACCCACCCAGTCTGCCAGCCAGCCTGCTTTCCCTGGCTGAGTGCCATCTTGCTTGCCATTCCATATTGCTCAGTGGCACAAAAAAATGTGAGACCTTGGTTGTTGGTTTGTCTCCCTCGCTTGGCCTGCTGACTCCCTCCTGTAGCCATGTTTTCCCATATTTTCTGCTCTTATCTGCTCTTCTGAATTAAAAAAAAAAAAAAAAAAATTTTCCAATTTTTGTTGTGTAGTTTTTGCTGGAATTAGTTTCATTGCTAAACATTACCAACTGAGGGGGGATAACATGTTAAAGAATAATGCTTCTAACACACTGACAGGAACAAGAAGACAAATAAGCCTCTCTTGTTTTATGATTTTATTCCATTTTGGTGAAGAAGCATGTGTAGCAAAGAAAAACAAAGATAACGTGGGCACCGAGGTGTGAGTCTTACTTCTTTGGTGGTTCAGACCGTAGACCTGTGATTATTGTAATAACTCGAATTAGAGTTCACTCGGCCGCCCTGTTTTTGCTGAATGGACTGGAGTGGCTGCTATCTAACCTTGGAGAAGCGCCTCTTTTTAGTCACCGCAGATCAAAAACAACAGCTTCCTGCAACCTGGTGCGTTAGTAATTGCAACCACCGGTTAGACAAGAGGGACAGGACTTCAAATGCACTTCGCGTCATCAAGGATGTGAGTCAGACGAAAGGGGAAAAAGCGCAAATAAGATGAGAACAAGGGAGTTTGGAAGAGTGGATGCAGTTTACAGGGTGGGGAGAAAGAGGAGCAAGAGGAGATTAGAGCTGGAAGGCGAGGAGACGGAGGGGGAGAAGATTTAACGTGACTTGTGCCCCGCAATCTTTGTGCCAAGATGTCTGAGTCTGCCAAAGCTTATGCTCATTTAGTCCCCCATTGTAGCACCCCAACCCTGCTCATCAGCACCCATGTGCTTTGAGCACTGGTGCATTTTACTGAAATGGCACTCTTATTTGTTTCTTCTGTTTATTTGTGTGCACAAGTGTACATGTGTATTACAGAGAATATCAGACAGGGTTGGGTCAGCTGTGGAAGGCAAAGTCATCTGTGTGTGTGTGTGTGTCTCTGCATGCTTGTGTGTTTAAGCCCTGGCCAGGGAGATACAGGCATTAGCAGAGATGAGCTGCTAATAGAGGAGGCAGTAATTGAAGTCTTTAAGAAAGTGAGAGGGGATTAATCCAAGTGAAATGAGCACCACTGTCTGCTCTCGATGCGCAAAGGGTTAGGCAGGGAGAGACAGGACGGGTGCGGATGGAGGGGGGTGAGAAGGAAAGAGAGATTGTGATAGAAGAGAAGTGAGAGAGACAGCAGGAGAGTGTGATGAAGCAGGGAGAAAGAAAACTGTAAATGAGGCCTTTTTGGAAGCTTCAAGGGATTATCCACCCAAAAAAAAATCTTCTGGGCCTTTCTCCAGCCAAATGGCCTCACTAGATAGACTGGAGGAGATTTAGAAGGGTTTGTTTAAGCACGCAAGAGAGGAGAAGACTATACAGAGCAGAATTATCCACAAACCAAGCGTTTGTGACTGTATGCCTTTTTGAGAGGATGGATTACGAGGAAATGAGTTTAAGTACGTGCTCTTTTCAGGTTGAATACGTAAGATCAGCACATGGCCGTGTAAACTGAGCACACAATCGTATGGATCATTTTTATTAGAGGTTAATAGGAATGTAAAGTAGATACAAGAAGCATGAAAGAGTCACACATGCTTGAACTGATGGCTTCTCTAAACATGTTCTGCATCAGCAGACACCGGAGGATTAGAAAAGAACAAAATAAGATGGAGAAAGGGGGGAAACACAACCCTTTGATCTGCTTTTAATGGGCTGCATCACTAAGCTGGAGCTCTGGCCTTAGCTAAGCATCAGGGGCCACTAGAGCAGCAGCAGTGGTCACAGTCACTGAACCAGCTAGCTCTGTCACACAGGCCACTTAAACTTCTACAGTCAGCATCAAACTTTGCCACCACTGTATGAATAGCAAATCCACTTCTAAAAGCCCGGCATTTGGATCCAGTGGCGAGAAATGAGGGCAGCTAAAGAAAGTGAAAGCTGAGCTTAAAGTAAAGACGTTTCCAGAGCCATTACAATTGTAAGAACACTTTTTTGTATAATCCCTCATCTCTCGATTCAGGTTCCGTTGTTTATAAGGGGCTTTTAGGTGGGCTTTCTCGAATGCTTGAAAGAGAGTCTTAAGTAACTCAAAGTTAAACTTTGGAACAAATCCACGCTGTGCTGTCTTAGACCACCTTATCAGGTGGGCAGGCTCATCCTGGATGAGAATACAGCTGGTTATGTTTCATCAGTCAGGAGTAAGGTTGTCTTAAAACCCCCCACCATCCCAGAGCAGAGTAAAATAGTGCAGCGGAATTGGTGAGATCAAAGCCTATTTGCAATTTAAAATTAGAAATGAATCTCTCTAAGTTGCATGATAGCTTTGATCAACTTTGGAGATTTCCTTAACCTGATAAAATAAAGGTGTGCAAACTATATTCTAATTTATTATTGCAGTTTGCACCAGTATCCTTTTTAATGCAGGTCTGAGTTTATGCACAACTTTATTTGTCACTTCTTTCCTGTTTTTTATTAAAGCATGAGCACCAGTTAGTGAAACAAAGCTTCCATTAAGCTAATCTGTCAAACCTTTCCTCAGTTTGATTTCTAAAGTTTTAAATCTCACTGTGTGTCTACGTATTTTGCCTCCCATCTGTTTCAGCACAAAGGTCACACCAAGGCTTTGCGACTATTTTTTTAAGACCCATAGTTGATTCATTAAATCCTAACAGTCATGACTTCCCTCCATTCACCTCCCGCCTCTTCTCAGAGCTGCGTATATACCCCAGGAGAGATTGATGGTTGAGTGTTGAGTCTAGGCAGCGGCCACAGATTACAGCACACAGGGCGCCTCTGGGGAGGAAGGCGGTTAATTGCCATTGAACCATTAATCATAACAGCCCAGCCTTTCATTACTGAAAGGAATTAACATCAGTAGGCAAGAGACTGCAGCCATGGCTGACCAGGACACAGCGAAAGTTTGTTTCACTCAGAGATGATCGCTCAAGATTGGTCCATTTTCCTAGCTTCTTCTGACAAATACACACGTGTGGTCTGCGTGTTTAGTTTTGTCCATGATAAAAACTCATTAATGCACCCTTCTTTAGCTCTTCATGATCAGTAAGCTTCTGCTAGATCCAGATGCAACATGATAACAGACATGCAGGTATAGCTTAGCAACACTCACTCTGTTCTTCTCTGTCTGTTTCAGCTCCAACCGAGTCCCCACTGAGACCGAGTCTTGGTCAGTCTGCATTCCACTTCTTGCTATTGTTTTTTTTTAAATAAAATTGATAATGAAAAGTATCGTACAGACGGTGTCTAACAGTGAGCATGTGCTTCATGTGTGTAGTGGAGCTTCATGGAAAACATGCTGTGCTGCGTGACGACTTTGACTCCAACCTACAAGGAGAGCTAGACCCCAGCATCTGGTAGGTTAAAAGGTTATGACTCCTCTTGTAATGTTGGGGTGCAGTCACTGTCACTACTTCTGCACTGCAGTTTGTCTAACAGCTCGGCTTCTCTTCTCTTCTCTCCTCTAGGTCTGAGTGTAGCAACTGTGAGGTTGGAGAGCAATGTGGCGTACTGATGCATGGCAGAGCGGTCACTTTCTGCGAGCCCTTCGGAGAGCGCGAGCTGGTAACTGCCATGTTTGACCACACTGCAGCCGCTGTACATTTTACGGCCAATTGATCACACATCCAAAGCAACCACACAGTCGCCACAACTACACTGACAGTAAATTACACCATGCTTGCTCTAACCACACTTGAGTCTCATGTTTAAATTTGTATATTCCATGAACACTGTGCACACACTGCTAACGTAGGAGATGCTTGATTGCGGTGAAGGAAGGGAAATTTACCTGACCTGGTTTTTCTCTATGGGACTTAATTTCTGTGGGGATTAATTCAGGAGTAAGCAAGTACCAGATTTTGCAGTTTGTTTAACGTGTAAGTAAGAGCAACAGCATTTGTTAACATTTGTTAAGCATATGTTAACTGATGGTTAGATGAAATCAATTCAAATATGTTTTCTCAGTTTTTACCTCAGACAAAAACAACTAAAAGTGAACACTTCCAAATAAAACAGCCTCGTACATGCCTCTTGAAGCATCCTTAAGATGTGCAGGAACAGAAGTACAAAGTAGTTTTGGTGTATTTCATGATTTCTTTGTTCAAATTTAATTTTTGATGTCAACACGCCACAAACACCCTCTTTAAATCCCTTTCAAATGCTGCTTACTACGACTGCTTGCTTCTAGTTATCTACCAGCAACCTGTTCAGGATGCTGAAGCACCTGTTTGGCATTTATCCTTTTGCTAAAACTTCTCTTGCAAACTGCAGCACAGCAACTGTTATACTCTGAACACACTATTGTACAGCAGAAAACAGCAGATGCGTTGGGACACAACAATCATTTCCATGCTCTCTTCCTATCTTCATAAACTCGATTTCAGACTGTTTATTCAGTTGTAGGAGATTAGAGCCAGGCTTCAGCATAGAAGTATTTAGTGGCTCGTGATGCTATTTACTTCTCTGATAAGCATTTGCTTTGTTTGTCACTCTTCCAAATGTTTGATGCCGCTGCCTGGCAGCTCTTCTGTCAAGCGCAACAAGCGTGTGCAACCAGAAACACAGAAACATTTACACACAGTGACAAATAAAACAACATCAATAATGGCAGCATACATTCATGCACACTCAAACAGACATTTAAAAGATAGACAAAGTGGTTTAAGGTCTCAAATGACACCAGCGTGATTACTCTTAAACTGCTAATCCAGCACAAAAGATTAAAGAATTCTATAATATATTTACAAAGCCTAACTTAATGTAACTATTTATCCGCAATATCCTAAATTGCCTTGTGTATCCTCCCCAGACTACTGCACCTCTGAACACCAGCACTGCCTCAGTCCTGCAGTTTGCCCAGGGTGAGTATTAAATCTCCACATTGTAGACAATAACTACATTCAGACAGCTTATGTGTGGGATATTTATTTTAACCTTGGTAGCCCTGTGTTAACCAGTCAGTGCAAGGATCCCAATGGCATCCTCAGGAAACAAGCATCTTTTCCACTGTTAGATGTCAGGAAGCCAGCCTGTACAAACTGTATTCGACCCCCTCCCCTCTCCCCCGTCACAATAATGAATGATTTACAATATTCTGGAAAGACACCCAGAAGGCCATGGCAGAGTTTTTAGAGGTGCTGTATTTTTCATGTCCATTACATGCATCCGCCAGTTCTCATGGGAACGTGACTAGGAGGAAATAAGAGTACATAATGTAGAGCATTCTGTCTGGCTGCACTCTTGCTTGAAGGTCCTCAGTATGAATTTGTGTTGCGTATTGAACAGTTCAGTAGAGCAGTACTATGAAGTGGCAGCGGGTTAATGCATGGCTGTATTCAGCGGGGATGTAACAGCACGGCGCAACATTTTGGAGGCATGGACAATACACACCGTCGGTAAAGTGGGAGGAGGGGGAGAGGAGAGGAAAGGTAGGGATGCTGTGGGGGTTACCTGTCTCCCTCCATTAGTAGCCTTTGACCCTCCCTAATCCCGCAGCACCCACACGACACCATATTTTAAAGCGGTCCAATCCCTCTCTGACTCTGCAAATAGAAATGCGCAGCAATAATGACACACACATACACGCGCACACACACACACAGATGAACAGTTTCTGGCTGGAGTTAGTACTGTCGTCATTCTGTGACTTCTCCAGTCATTTCTGCCCAGCCCCGTCATTCAGCTTCCTGATGTCACTGAGTCCTGTTAAGCTGCTGATCAGTTAGTTCCACCATGACATCATTTAGACATTATTTTCCATTAATGGAGGCGATGTGGGAGCAATCACTGGAAAGACAGCCATTGCGTATTGTGCAGCCTCACATGCAAAAGCTCATTTGCTGGCTGGAAACAGCTCAGCTGATGAAAAATAATAGCTAAACGGCACATTTTGGAGCTTCACCCTCGACACGAGTGTTAACGATCATATACGTGTGTCCTCTGCTGATGTTTTGTTCCTCAGGCTCAGGCTCCTGCCGCTTCAGTTACTCAGACCCCAGCATCACTGTGTCGTACAGCCTCAGTGGCAACACCAACACCTCAGATGACTGGATCACACTGGAGAAGATCAGGTATTTTTCCTCCTTTTCTTCCTTGTTCCTCATCCCATCCCACAGTCCTTCCATCTGTTACAAACACCCGCCCTCTTTTTTTTTTCCCTTGTTCACACCTCCCCCTCTTAATTTGTCATCCCTCTCCTGTTTGCCTCGATGATCCACCTGTTTTTTAATCCCTCTCTCTCCCCGCCTCTCTCTGTTTTGTCAGCTTTCAAACATAAGCATAATGTAATAATAGACTTCTTAATACAATATTTAGCAGCACTAAGTGGATGTTTTGCTTTCGCGTAAACACTTCAACTCATTCTGAAAGCTGCTTTTTAAAGCTGCTGTGTCTCTCCTTATTTGGTTATTTCAGCTACGTTGAAGTGATTGATGATTGTTATTTACTGTGTAAATATTGAACATCATTTCAAAACCACGACTTCCACATTTAGAAAGTCACTTGTTTTTCTATATTTTATTTTCCTCCAGAGCTCCTACCAACAGCAGCACCATCATCCACCTGCTTCCACTTCCACACTCCGCCAGAGCCAATGGAGTTCGTCTCCGCTGGTCTCAGGAGGCCCCCCAAGGCCCTGAAGGCTATGAGTCCTGCTGGGGGATGGACAATGTGCTTCTGGTCAACGCCGCCCACAGGACCCCCCTGATGGAGGAAAACTTGGATCCTCCAGACACCGCCAACTGGCTCTTCTTCCCTGGAGCTACTGTCAAGGTACACCAGTCAATCAATGCATACTCAAGGATTTTGTTTCCCAGTCATTTGCTTAGAAATGTGGTCAAATGCTCAGATAGATTGAGATTATATAAGATTATCTTAGATATATTAAGCAAGAAACTACAACAACTCCAGTATGAAAGCAATAAATAAATGTAATCATGTGGTTGTATAAGCGGCACAGCGTCCTATTTCTCATCTGTATTCTTATTGTCCAGCATGCCTGTCAGTCAGAAGGCAATGCCATGTATTTCCATGGTGGTGAGGAAACTGGACACAGCTTTGCCACCACCAGGGACATTGATCTGCACCGTGAGGAGGGACGGAGCTACTGGGAGGAAGACTTTGAGAGCCCACCGTTAAAGTAAGTCAAAGTAGCGAGTCATTTGATTTACACCTACCTTAACAAGGAGTTTGATCCACTCCAATAAAGCTGAAACAGTAAACTGAACTTGGCTTCCAGACCAGACTGTTCTGTGTCATTAAAGGATTAAAAATGTCCATTCCCTCTTTACTGAGTTATTTGATTTATATTTATCTTAATTTGGCATCTTTTTTTCTCCTGTTGTTTCTTTCAAAGGTAGAGAAACAAAGTGCTTTACATACAGCAACACAATCAAGGAAATGTCAAGTCAAGATGAATGAAGAATTAAAGATTTTTAAAAGCTTTTTTAAAAGATACTGAGAGAAACTTTACTGACAGGGAGTTTCATCCACCGCAATAAAGCTGAAGCAGTAAACTGAACTTGGCTTCGAGACCAGAGTCTTCTCTGTCATTAAAGGATTAAACTACAACAGAGCCAAACCACGAAGGGCTGAAAGAGAGTCAACAGAATCATAAACGGCTATCTTATGCACGATGTGATTGGATCAGAGGGACGGGATATTACCAGATAGATATTACTGTGTCTATGTATACACATAAATGCATTGACACCTGTCACTTGTCATATGTCAAGCGATTAAACATGCAGTGTGTCGCACAAGATCAAGTCAAGCATGGGGGCCGACACAGGTGAACGCCGTGCCTCTGACTGCTACAGAGATGGCAGTCCATCTGTTCAGAGTAACACACACACACACGCCGGACAGCAGAGAGCACTGTCTGAAGCGCTGCAAGAGGAAGAGAGATGAAAGGAGAGAGATGATAGATGGCGTTACTGCCAGGGAGTGATTAACAAGCTCCATGCACCGTGTCTGTCAGCATGTTTTTCCATTAATGAGAAGGACCGCAAACAGGAGTTTGCTTCTACAACCGCCCCGCACCTTCACGCCTCCTTCCAGCATGCCAACATGCTGCACTGCATGCTAGCTCTCACCCATCAGGCGTCAGGCACTGAAACATGTGTGAAGTAGGCAGGGAGATTTTTTTCTTTATTCATTTTATTTTTTTACGTTGAAGGTACACTCCGCTCTGCCAAGTGTCATCTAACTTAACACTGGCAGTGACAAAGACACAGAAAGTAGGGAGTGACAGAGGGAAAGGCAAGGGGAGAGGAGATAGAAGCCGGCTTCTGTCAGAACTAATGAGAGTCCTCTCTCTACTGTGCAGAAATATGTTTGTGCATGCATGTGTCAGTGCGTCCTGCATGCCTCTACCAAGTGGCTTAAGCCATATTTCTGACACCGTGTGTTTGTTTAGCAGTTGTAACTCTTTCCTGATTTCAGTAAAACTCCAGAGGGAGATGCAGGACTTTTTAAAATTATTCACAAATTTTAGTCACTGCTTATTTTTCCTTAATAACTCCACTGCATAATGGTTAACACAGTTCAAGACGGGGAGGAGACACAAATCCCCGCGAGTCAGCAGAGGGTTGTGTCAGGAGGGGCATCCAGTGCCAAATCAAACATGCAGGTCCATCTAAGCCCTTTGTGAGAAATAGAGCTGCCTTTTTGATGTAAACCTTTTGTGTTTAGATCAGTCTTTTTCTCACAAACCCTTCACTCCTTGTTATTTTTCACTCAGCTGGGACATAGAGGGCGCCGTCTATGGGACCCAGTGTGGAGAGATTGAGTCGGGCTCAGCGCTAGTGTTTGACAGAGAGGGCCGGAGGCGAGTGTGCACCCCCTACCTCGACACCACGTCTTACGGAAACCTCCGCTTCTACTTTACCATGGGTATGGAAATCCTCCATCTGTATACTCTCTGTCTAGCTGTAAGTAAAACTGAGTCAGTTTTTATTTATGTAGCACCTTTCAAGATAAATACCGCAAAGTGCTTCACAAGAAGAACATCAAAACAGAAGCTTAAGCATCAAAACAAAAGTTACCCAGAAGCAAGTTTAAAAAGAGGAGTTTGTAGCTGCTTTTTATAAGAGATCACAGAGTCCACAGAACTCAGGCTCAGAGGAAGAGAGCTCCAGAGTCTGTAGTTGCAGTTAATAAACCACGGTGTGCAAGTGTTTTGGCATGTCTATAAGCATAATAGGGCATGTTTGTGTGTAGGTGGTGTGGACTGTGAGCCGGGAGAATCCCATGAACACGATGTGATTCTGTTTGGACGGTCTGAAGGAAGGAGGGAGCATGTGGTGCTCGACACCCTGCCGTACTCTTCCTACAGGGTGAGATACACCAAAAACTGGGCATGCATAAACTTTGTTAGCCTGAAGCGCTATGTCCGAGTGAATAGCATTAGATTAACAGCTGTGAGGCATTTTGATAACCGATTATCACTTTTAAAGTAAATATGTTGTTTACTTGTTTCAGCTTCACATCTACAGGATTTGCTGCCTGCGAGTCATACCAAACTGCTTGACCAAAACAAGCGGTTTGATCATTAGAAGTGGCCTTTTGTGACTTTTTTTAGACCAAGCAGTTAATCGACTGACTAAATAATTAGCAGATGAATCAAACGTAGAAAAAGTCACAGTCACTGCCCTAATTTGAGCCTCCCCTGTGCTCTGCTCTCTTCACTGTATCCGCTATCTTTCTTCTCGCAGACTCCTGCAGTGGTATCTGTGGCCTTGCCGACTGAGCTGCAAACACCAGTCACCCAGTTCTGCTTGGAGCAGCGGTCACATGGCGGTGCCAACCGTCACGTGTGGGCCGTGGACTTCATGCAGCTGCTCCCCGTGCTGCCTGGCACCCACACACATGTTGCTCAGTTCTCCATCAACCTGGGCTGTGGCTCCTACCAGCCTGCCAACAGGTGTGACTCATTGTAAACTAGGCCAGGCGTATTGTGAATGTGAACATCTCCATTATTTTCAGTCAAATACATGAAATTTTGCAGCAACAAAGGAGTCTCACACATGCCAGGTCACTCAGTTATTTTCATGATGCATACATAAAACTAAAAGTTCTGTTTATTTAAATCAAACTGCAGCCCTGAGATGTATTTAAATGTGGAGTGAGGGATGGTGGAGTTAACACCGCTCACACTTACTTAGTTTTTACCTAATTTAAGTTAAGAGAAGCAATTTAGGTCACTAAGATGTCCTCTGATCCTTTTTATTTTAGTGTCAGTCTGGAATTTTCCACCAACCACGGTCGTTCCTGGTCTCTGCTCCATACTGAGTGTCTGCCAGAGCTCTGTGCAGGACCCCATCTACCTCACAGCACCATATACTCCTCCGACAACTACAGCGGGTATAAATCAGTGTGCATATCTCCATGTGTGCATCCTTGGGTGGGGGTGGAGGGGGTTTCTCCTGTATTTCTTTCATCTTACTATTGTTTGTCTGCACAGGTGGACAAGAATCTCTATTCCTCTGCCCAATGCCGCCCTGACAGAGACAACCCGGTTTCGCTGGAAGCAGTCTGGCTCGGGAGTCGGCAACATGTGGGCTATAGACAATGGTATGAGCTGCACATAAAGGCCAGATTTTTCTTATCACATGTTCCTTTGAAGTATATACAGATTGTGCGTATGTGCCAATAGGGCATAATGGAAATATTAATTATGCAAATAATGTAACTCAACAATAAGCAATATAAATCAACATAATCAGAGCTGCTGTGCAAACTGTGCTGATATATGAAGTGCTGATGAAAATTACTCAGGATACCCTGCAATATATTTGGTGTCTGCACAAGTGTCATGAATAACCTTTATTTTAATTGTCCTTGTTCAGATGCGATATATCTTAGTGACCACACATTTGTGGTTTATGCTAACACCATTATACATGATGTGATTAGAGTATCTATTAATTTAGTATAGCAGATATTTATATATTTAATCGAATACACACATAAAAAGTTTACTCAAACTGCTACTGCAAACAAGTCCCATTACTTGGCAGCCACCTTGATTACGCCTCTGGGAAGTTACTTGGCTCTTTGGGGGACAGGGGGAGGACAACATGTCATCTGTAGCTTTACAGATGGATTTCCATCTGAGATTCTTTGACAATTAATTCCAATTAATTTGTTTCTCTTCAGTGTATTTCGGTCCAGCTTGCCTTCGTTTTTGCTCTGGAAGAGGACATTGTTCCCGCACCGGCTGCAAGTAAGAATCCACTTTTTATTAAACCAAATAAATCCAGAACGAGCCTGCTCATCCACATAATGCCTTACAGCACCAATAACCATTCAAAATTAATCAGATCGTACATGTTATGTTTATGACTTATTAACGAATTTTCATTATTTCTGTCTTTTGTTCTCATTGTTATCGTTCACTCTTTTTTAAATATCTTGTGTATCGTCTCCTGTCTTTTTCTTTCTTTTCCCAGATGTGATCCGGGTTTCAGCGGTCCAGCTTGTGAGCTTGCTTCCCAGACTTTTCCAGCTTTCCTTTCTGAGGGTTTCTCCAGCCCACGCCTCTCCTCCTACCATACCTTCTCCTCACTTCGTGGGGCTGAGGTCAGCTTTGGCTGCGGTGTGCTTGCCAGCGGAAAGGCTCTGGTTTTCAACAGGGACAGCAGGAGACACTTGGTCACGGCTCCACTAGACAGTTCCCAAGCCAGGTAATTGTAGTACTTATATACAGCAGAGCAGAATGGAAATGTACTGCATATAGAAACATGAGCAGAGAAATCAGGGAGCACAAGTTTTGCCAGTACTTTGTCTTCTTCGGCTTGTCTTCAGCAGGTGTCTGTACCTGTGATTGATACTGCAAATGTTCCAGGCAGCCATCTATTCTCCCTCCTCCTCTGCCCACCCCTCATTCCCTCATACTCTGTATTCCTGCGCTCCGAGATGGATTGTGATCATGGGGAGGACTGCAGATGAGAGTGGAGATGAAAATATGAGAGAGAATGATAGAGAGCGAACGATGGATTTAGATATGGCATCTGTGTTAGATTGATTATGCCTGTTGCGGCTCTGAGTGTGCCACCTGATGGCCATATTTAATGCCAGTTTCCTGGCTGATTGAGTGAACAGCTGCCTGGAAGAGGAAACTGCACTGCTAATGAAAGCACAGCTCAAACAGCAACAGAGAGCGGGGGGATGACTGGTAGCTCAAGACAGATGATGGAAATTATAATAAATTTTACATTAGTATAGATGAGGATATGTCTGCCAAAACACAAATAAACATAAGATGACAGAAACTCGCTCTGTATTGGGACTATTTACAGTTTACATGAATACATGGGTATAAACTGTGACTCTCATTCACACTCTTGCTGAGTGGTTTTTTTTACCTGTCTCATTAAGTTTTCTCTTCATTCATTTAATCATCCCATCCATCATCCACCTCGCTCCCACCTCCTCACTCTACGAGTGTCTATTTATCTGCCTTTTTAACCAACTCTCTCTGCTCTTTGAACACACTCTTTGTGACCTAGGTTTTCTTTTTCTCTAATTTTTCAGTGTGCCCTCTTCTCTCTTTCTGTCATTTCCTTTTTGTGCACTTGTTCTGTGCCGTTCACCGTGCTCCTTAACCAGTTGACCCTACTTGTTCTCGCTCTCATCTTTGATTCCCTGCAGGTATCTGCAGTTCACTCTTCGGCTGGGCAGTCGGAGCATCCTGAGCTCATGTCCTGCTCCAGACCAGCCAGGGGAGGGCGTCCTGCTGCATTACTCCTCAGACAACGGCATCACCTGGACCTTGCTGCAGCACTATGCATATCAGGGCTTCCATGAGCCAAGGTACTTCCTATATTTTCTCATGAGTGTGTGTCTGTTTGTGCGAATGGTTGTAAACCAATAGAGTTTCAGTGACTCCATTAACACACACGTATATGCTGTCAATTTTGTGCTGGAGGTATTTGCTGCTGGGACTCATTGAGACAGTTAGTGGCATCTTTGTGTGTAATGAAGAGTGGACAGAGTGGGCTGGGTTTCAGCTGTGTTCAGCTTATGTCACACAGCTCTTCATCTCCACTAGAGAGGTCAACAGAGGACAGTGATTCAGCAACTACGTAATGGCAGATATAAGTACTGTAACAGCATACTTCAATCAGGGATAACATTATATGTTCGATTACAGATGCTTGATTGGATTTAGATCTCGGGGATTTGAAGGCCAAGTCAACACCTCAAAGTCATTGTTGTGCTCTTCAAACCAAACCAAACAAACTGATGCTTCTAACACATGCAATTTGAGGACAAAACGTTCACTTGCTCCCTAATATATCCCACCCACTAACATGTGCCATGATGACAAGATAATCAGTGTTTTTCACTTCACCTGTGAGTGGTCATAATGTTATGCCTGATCGGTGTACATGCTTGCATAAGATATCATGATATACTAATGATTGTTGAGAAAGAAAAAATAGCAGCAGCATAACATCTGTATTTATAAATCCAGGTTAGAAATAGAAATCCTGCCCATGCATTTTGTCCAAATGTACAAACAGCAGATGTGATTGTGTGGGCTCAAAATCCAAGTCAGACCTGAGTCATGGTTCAGTCAGCCTGTATGATTAATATCAGCTGAGCAGCTTAGCTTTATGGACACTATATCCAAATATGTATCACTTAAACTTGCTCGTTTGTGCCTACGTACTGTTTATGTGAACTAACATCAGCAATGTTCAGTTTAGGGTTTTTTTTCTTGCTAAAGCATGAACACGTACAGAAGTGTGAACATGACAAACAGTAATATATTATTCAATTCCGTGACAGTAGTTATTAATTATCCTTCAGATCATTAATTCTAAACCATGCCTGAGTTTTTCTTTCTGCTATCTCAGCTTTTAACAAGTTATAGGTAGTTGCGTTGCAAACACGCACATCTATTAACCGTTTCCCTTCCTTCATCAGGATTGTGTCTGTCGAACTCCCATCCGGCGCTCGCAAATTCGGCGTGCAGTTCCGCTGGTGGCAGCCGTACCACTCGGGCCGTGGCCACGACGTGTGGGCCCTGGATGAAATCAGCATGACTTCTGTGCTGTTCAACACCATAAGTCTTGACTTCAGCAACGTGCTGGATGTCACCCAGAGTCTTGGTTTCTATCTCGGCCATGTCCAGCCGTACTGTCAGCATGACTGGACCCTCAGGTGCATAATGCTCTTTTGCATTAATACATTAGTCTTTGCTTGGTATTTGAAGAGATTAATTTCCACTCGGTTCAAACATGACTGAATACCTTAATTACGCTTCACAATGGGCATTTATAACTCTGGTGGTATAAAAATGATTTACTCTTTAAATTTTGTCAGGATTCTCTTTATTTCTACAAACAGTATTATACCATTAGAGCATATATACGGTTTGTATAAGGTTTGAAAACTCTTATTTCTTTTCTCCATGTCATACTCTAGTTTCTCTGGTGAGCCCAGTCCTGGCTCCAGTATCCGCTATGTGGAAACTCAATCAATGCAGATCGGAGCCTCCTACAGTCTCCAGTTTTCACTGGTCATGGGGTGTGGCCGCGAGCCCTCCCCTCACATTGACACTCAAGTACGACTGGAGTTCTCCACCAATCATGGTCTCACCTGGCACCTGGTGAAAGAGGTAAGGAGACTGAAGCACAGTCACCATTATTTCCCCATGTATTAACAGTGGCTTTTGCTATCACAGGCCGGTTCACATGCAGTATCTGTTTGTGACTAAAACTTGAGATAGTCATCCCAGAGAAAGACACGGAAGCATCATTTATTCATGATCATGAATATTGATTTACTCATTACAGTCCTGGTAATAATATGTAAATAATGTCTTTAAATGTGGTACTTTGTCTCAGATGAGAAATTATCACAATTACTTTTAATCATCCCACTATCAGCAAATACACAGCAATACTTGAATCAGCAAGCAGATTATCTTCCCATGATTCAACAAAGATTTTCAGTGATCATAACTGGCTCATAAATATTCATAAAGCACCAAAGTATCTGCCAAGACTTTTATTGCTTTTGGAATTGAATAGAGCATAATGAGCCCTCTATCAGTGAATTTTCTCTAATTCTCCCATGTGCATGAAAATGCAGTCGTTTGGCAAGTGCACAATGTAACTCAGTGAATGTCCTGTACAGTTAATCCTTTGCTTGTGTTCAAGGTCAGAGATACTCTAATCCTCCATTAGCCTTTTATATTTATATATTGTGTGAATGATGAAGCTTTGGGCTGTATCTGCAGCTGTTTTTGAAGAATTTTACTACGAAGCGCAGTCCGCAATGGAAAAAATTCCTTCTCAGTAATTGCTGTTAGTCAGTGCTCCCCCCGTCGGCTGTATGAGTAAAAATGTGTAGTAAGAAGCTGCTCATTTCTTTTGCACAGGCCTGTCTACCTGGCATGCCAAGCTGCTCTGAGTTTACAGCTCCCAGTGTCTACCACCCATCAGAGTTCAAAGACTGGAGACGCATAACCCTTTCTCTGCCTCAGAAGACATGGTAAGGATCACATGTAGAGACATAGAAGAACATTTTTACAAATTGCCCTTTGGGAAAAAAATTCTCTGATGTTAATTTCATGCTTTCTTTGCATTTCATAAGCATGCTGTGCCATGAATGCAGTCAGAACCATAACATACAGCAGAAAATCAGAATACTGGAAAGCGCCCATACTTATTACCCTTAATGCTTTTCCATGTAGACATGGACATGCATCTGCAGCTGTGCAGCTTTGCACGTCTATAATGTTGTATAAAGACAGAAAAAGAAAGCAACACATGAGGATTTGTTAAAACCCTTGTATAGCAATTAATACGACAATTCATTTTACAGCATTGCAAACAGAACACTTCTTCACGCCCTCAACATTAACACAAATGTGTTTTCTCAATTGTTTGTTGTAGCCACCAAAAATTGGCTTATGAGTCATTTTTATCTGGAATGCAGTCAACAAGAAAACAAAAGTTAGCATGGCTGTCCTTCTCCAGCTTAATTGCAGAGCTGTGCAGACATGAAGCGATTCTACAGGCGTGATCAAGCTCTTTGTGTTTACTAATTATAGTGATGTAGCCGAAGCCTCAAAAGCTTGTGTTGTCAAGAGGGGTGTGCACTTAAATACAGCCAGTTCCTAGCAGATAATTTTACCTGACGTGAGGTGGACAGTGTTGGCACACTTTTTCAGTCTGGTTCACTACTTTTTGTCTGGTAAAAAATGAAATCATCCCAAACAAGTTATCTAATGATATGGGGGAGTTCTCTGTCATTTGCTTCACACCGTACAGTACCAGTGTTAACTCTATAAACTGGTGTTGTCTGACTAGTGTAATATGTACTATACAAAGACTGCAATTTCATTGCATTAGGCTTCGAAGACATATTTGATAAAGGACCGCTCGGTTTAATATGAATTCAAGCAAGTCCCATAGTGAATCAGTCACCCAGTGCCGAATAAGAGAAATAAATATATTGTTAAAGCCTTAGCTCACACATATATCAGCTCAAGTAATCACGTAAACCTTCCACACCGAGCACTGTGACCTCCACCTCCATTTCATTCTGCTTCTCAGCTCCTAAATAAAGGTGGTCTAATCTCCTGCAGGGTGTGATGACAGGTCAAAGGGTCATGGCAGTAAATGATAATAAAACAGTCGAGGTCAGGTCAGAAAGATCATGAGGTGGTCTCAGTTGATTTGGGTCACTAACACATCAGACGAAGGAACCGCTCTGCTATATAATCCCCAATATAACTGCCTATCTGCGCTAGCTTCTGCTACCACTCATCATTTCTGTACATACAGCATATAGTAAACTACCACCGAAACATTTGCCAACACACCGCACACATCCACAATTTATCTTCCACATGGAGAACGTGTAATGTTATTGCCCTCTCTGTGACATTACTGCAGAACACACACATAGACACATACACTGGAATGTGCACATTTAAGTTAATCTTGACCTTGCAAAATACATTAAATCTACAGTTGTCTGCGCCAAGAAGCAAACTGTGATCGATACGCTTTTTCAGACCATTTTATGCATTTTTTTTTAACAATCAGTGACCTTTCTAATCATTTTGCTCGATCAGCCAGGTGCACAAATACCATATTGACATTTACATGCATTATCTTTGGTATAAACAGTATAAACATTTTACAGCTATGAAACATTCAGGATGCTTTCTGTGTTCAGGTCCAGTGCAACACGGTTCCGCTGGATCCAGAGCTACTACGGAGAGCAGGATGAGTGGGCCCTGGATGACATCTACATTGGCCAGCAGTGTCCTAACATGTGTCATGGGCATGGCTGGTGTGACCATGGCCATTGCAGGTCAGACGTGCAATAAACTGACTACATTTTTCATACCTCTCAGTAGCACCATTCCACTGGTGTTTTGTTAAAATCTGTATTAAAGTTCGAATGAATAAAAACGTTCAAGCACTCACTTCTCTTACAGGTGTGATGATGGATTCTCTGGAACAGACTGCCAGCCCTCCTCCCCACTCTCCTCTAGCGTACTTTCTGACTTTGAGTCCCAGGATGCACTGCTCGCCACATGGCAAGAGGTGATAGGTGGAGAGGTGGTTACGCCTGACATGGGCTGTGGTGTGGTTTCTTCTGGATCATCCTTGTACTTCAGCAAGGTAGAAATACATTAAATTAACTTCTTCTGGTTTTTGCTCAGTTTACTTTTGGGGTAAAATTAAAGTAAAATGAAAACATTTGTAGTAGAACAAACATTGTAAAAAAAACCCTTCCTAACACTGCAAGAATGTAGCATTTAATTTCTTCATTTTCAGCGCTCATTAGAAAGAAATCTGAGACACATTCTGTTACTGTCTTGTGTATTTAATCTAGATCTAAATCTAGATCCAGATTAAAAGTGTAGTTAATTTGTTTTTATTAAAATAATCACTTCAGAGATATGTGTAAAACTTGGCATACGCTATCCATTTCCTGATTACTTTCTAGTGTTTGCTGCCAAAAATTGCTACCCTTTGAACTCTGATTACCTCTGCTCTGCTCAAAAATATTTTTTTATTTAATTATTCAATAGCTCTGAGAAGTATTGCACATGCTTTTGATTTGATTGGACAGAGGAGATTCACAATTTTCAGGCAGCTGCACATCGCTTGTTTCACATATTGCGGCAGCCAAAAATTAGTGTCCACAGCTGCTTTAGCAAACAACTTCTCCTCATTCCAAGTTTGCTTACGAAGAAAATGGCAACAGATTTCCCATCTTCAACATATAATTATATATTGATTACTGGATCACAACTGGCTCCAGATACCATGTGTGGGATATATCTGATCCATCCATTCGTTTTCTTAACCACTTTTCCCGTTCAGGGCAGGAGGCGTGGCCTATCTCAGCTGTCATGGAAAGGCAGGGGTACACCTTGAGCAGGTTGCCAGTCTTTTGAAGAGCTAAAACAGAGAGACACACACTCACTTTCACACTAAGAGCCAATTTAAAGTAATCAGTTCACTTAATAAGCATGTGTCTGGACTGTGGGAGCAAGCTGGAGTACCCAGGAGTACCCACCCTTGTTTTAAAATTATGTCAGATTGTAAAGTGTGTTTCTAGCTGATCTTCCCACACTTAATATGTATTAATTTATTTGTATGTTCCTCTCAGGCTGGGCTTAGGCAGCTTGTGAGCTGGGACCTGGACACTGAATGGGCAGAGTTTGTCCAGTTCTACCTGCGGGTGGGTGGAGACTGGGCGGAGTGTAACCAGGCAGACAGCAGAGAGGAAGGAGTTCTCCTGCAGTACAGCAATGATGGAGGCATCAGCTGGGGCCTCATTGCTGAGATGTACTTTACTGACTTCACCAAGCCTCGGTGAGAAACCTGCAGAGGAAGAAAGGAGGACAGAGCTCATGAAGTGTTTGTTGGATGTCTTATAAGAAAAGAAACATGTGTAACCTGTCTCCCCTCTTTTGCAGCTTTGTGCATTACGAGCTTCCCTTGACCTCTAAAACCCCCTCCACAAGGTTTCGTTGGTGGCAGCCTCTTCACTCGGGGGAAGGCTATGACCAGTGGGCAATCGATGATGTCATAATTTTGTCAGAGAGGGAGAAACACATCATCCCTATGGCTAATCCCACTCTGCCGCAGGTCAGGAATCATCTTAAGGAGTTATTCTAGTAACTTGTAATTTGTGCTGTGAACTTGTATAGCAGCTATGGCTTATTCTTAATATGGGAATTTTATTTGGTGTACTAGAACATGTCAGCCATGCTGACATAGAACAGTTATAAACTCTTAAAAATCTAAATAAAAAAGACTTCCATTTATCTTTTTATAAATCCTTTTTCCTTCAAAAAAAAATATTAGCACAAAACAGAAAAATAACTCTGGTATCTTCTGTTTCTGAAGAACTTCTACGAGAAACCAGCATTCGACTACCCCCTGAACCAGATGAGTGTCTGGCTGATGCTAGGTAATGAAGGCATGGAGAGAGAAAACAACAACAGCTTCTGTGCCCCAACTCCCTCTGCTATGGTGTTCGGGCGCTCTGATGGGGACAGGGTGGCTGTCACCAGGGACCTGGCTCTGCGCCCTGGCTACACCCTCCAGTTTAAAGTAGGTGGAAACTACAGAAATTAAAAATGTAAAAGTTGGATGACATTAAGAAAGACATTTCAGGACACAGTGGTGGGTTGCAAAGCGGCTTGTAGCAAAGTACCCACTGCAGGAATGTTAAACCAACTTAAAGCAAATGTGAGATTTCCTAAGATGTGCAATTTTTCCCCTCTACTCCATCCATGCCAGCTGAACATCGGCTGTGAATCAGAGTTCAGTGCTTCTGCACCAGTGCTGCTGCAGTATTCCCATGATGCTGGTCGCACCTGGGCCCTGGTGAGAGAGGGCTGTTACCCAGGCACCCCGGGGGCTGGGGTATGTGAGGGCAGCGGTCGTGAGCTGAGAGAACCAGCTGTCTACAACACTGGAGATTATGAACAGTGGACCAGGGTCACTGTGGTTATACCACGTAATGTTGCAGCCAGGTAACTATGGTAACAGGCATGTAATTTGAGATGCAAAGCTGTACTACTGGGTTTTTTTTTTTCTTGGGGGGGGGGGGGGATTTGTTTTAACATAATTTTAGACTGAAAATATTTGAGAATATTGAAAACTCCAATTAAAATGGCTTCACCTGCCTAATTTTCTAGTAAAACGAGGTTCCGGTGGTTCCAGGAGAGTAGTGTGTACAGAGATGCTCCACCCTTTGCTCTGGATGGGGTCTACATCTCTGAGCCCTGTCCAAACCACTGTGGAGGACATGGTGATTGCATCTCTGGAGTCTGCTTCTGTGATATGGGATACACAGGTAAGGTAGAATTATAGAAAGGAAATTAAAAGAAAGGAAAGACAAAGAAATTTCGGGGCTTTTTTTTTTTTTTATTTAAACTTTACTGTCTTCATATTCTTCACAGTGGAGCAGGATAGTTGTGTCCCGTCTGTGGCCAGTCCCACAGAGCTCACTGAGGGCTTTGAGGGGAAACTGAGCCCACTTTGGCAGAGTCTCAGCGGGGGACACATCGGAGGAGGCTGTGGCATCATTGGTGAGGGCAAGGCCCTTTACTTTAACAGTCCTGGGAGGAGAGAAGCACGTACAGTTCCTCTAGACACCACCAACACACGGTGAGAGGAAAACTACAAATCAATTTAACCCTTTATCACCCAAGAATCAAACAGGCTGCCTGGACTAATTTTCTAATTTTAGCTGTAAAATTACAAAATAATTCTCATCTTTCAGGACCGATGGTTGGAAAAAGAAGGGGCTAAACACTCAAGACAGTTTAATGTGTAAAAATGTTGGAATATGAAATTCACTTTTCTTAATCTTTGCATACAGGTTGGTTCAATTCTACATCCGAATTGGCAGCAAGAGTTTAGGACCCACTTGCACCAGGCCTCGCTCCCGCAATGAAGGTAATTTTCAATCCACAGAAGCCATATGTCAGTGCTTCATGTGTTGTGTTGAGGCCCTCTGCTGGATCCACATGGCTTGTCCTTAACAGTGCAGTCTGTAGAGAGAGCAACTCCACATCTGCTCTGATCACTTTACCACCGGCCTGTCTCCATCTGTTCCTTCTTGCTCAGTCTTTGATCAGCCTTCTGATCCAACCAGAGCTGTGCAGCTACAGATCTGATCTGTGCTATCTGTTCTGTCCATCAGCCAGCACACTGTGCATTTTTAGCCTGCAGCATTGCCAAAGGTTCAGTTTCTGTTCATTTCTGCTGTGTCAGATCCAACACTGCCAGCCTCTTAAACAGTTTGTCTGTTATCCTCAGGGCTGCCATTACATTATTTTGTGTTTCATTCATTTAAAAGGATCCATTCACTTTCTTGTGTGCTTTAGGTGTCATTGTCCAGTTTTCCACCAACAATGGCGTCCAGTGGCAGTTCCTGAGGGAACTGGATTTTAGTTCCTTCTTGGAGCCCCAGGTAGTGACCATTGAGCTGCCACCTCCAGCAAAGACCTCCTATACAGTGTTCCGGTGGTGGCAACCACAGCAAGGTTAGTGTGCTGACTCAGGAAAACACAGCACAAAACTGCCATATTATTAGAGAAGAAATTTGATTGGTTGATTTCTTTTTCATTTTCATCTTTTGTCCCCTTTGGTGTAGGGAAACACTCTGCCCAGTGGGCTCTGGATGATGTTCTGATTGGTATGAACGACAGCTCTAGGACAGGTTTTCACGACAAGTTCGACGGCACGACCCCTCTGAGGCACAACTGGTACCGCATTCAGGGTGGGGAGGTGACCGTGGACTGTTTGTCTTTGGACACGGCTCTTACCTTCAACTCTGAGGCCATTGACAGTGAGTCACTCAATCGTAGTGCCAGTCCTAAGCACATACACACATTTAGTTGGAGAAACACTCTTATGATTGCAGAGTTGTTGTTTTAATTGTAAGACTGTGTAAGAAACTGTATGCATGTTAAAAGGAGACTTAAGCAGCTGCTACACCAACTTTGTCAAGAGCTCCCTGAGTAAAACGCTACAAACGCTTTGAAGCTGCTGTGTTTGTAGTGTGAATATTTCGAAGTGCGTGAATGCAAAGCAAAAGAGCTGCACTACTCAGTTGCACAAGAAGAAATGGAAAGACGTTGAAATATTAAACAACTGGAACGCATATAGTACACATTGTGATTATGATTAAGCTCATCCAATATAACGTGGACTTACTGAACATTCCTACTCACAAGTGCCTCAAACAAGCCACACAAGTAGCAGTGCAGGGACATCACAGCATATTTTATACACAACAGACTGAAATTGAATCACCCATTTACTGTGGCGCCATGGGTCCTGCATTATTAATGACAGCAAACCTGATTGAACATCCTGCCTATTATTTATGCTTGCACCATGCTGTGAGCGGATTTACACGTAGCGGATTTACAAATAGTACATTACAACTGGGCCATTCATTACACGGCCACAGCAAAAGCAATTTGGCAACGCATCTACAAACATAAAGCTCCCGTGCGCCTGTGCGAACACATGAAACACTGATTGTCAAGCTCTTTTCTCAAAACATGGCCACATTTCAACATCTACCTATTGGAATTTTTACATAAGTAATCTTTATACAATATGATAACCAAATATAATTAACATTTTGACATTTACAGACACTGAAAAAAATTAGTATAAGGAACTGGATACATGTAACGTTGTTCTTATACTATGCTTACAGAGAAACCCAGATATGCAGAAAGCTGGGACTTTGAGGTCACAGGCTCTTCATTCCTGCAGTTTGAGCTGAGCATGGGCTGCAGTAAGTCCACCTCCTTTTCCCACGGTGTGCGACTGGAGTACTCCACAGACTGTGGTCGCCACTGGTCTCTCATCACACCAGAGTGTGTGCCCCCAGCCATCGGCTGTGCTGGATATACTCAGAGTTCCATCTATACATCAACGCAGTACAAACACTGGAGGAGGATCACCGTCTACCTGCCTAGTGCAGCTAAGTATGTGTTTTTATGTTCTAAAACACAGTAGAGAGAATTGCTGTATTTTTCTTAAGCTACTCTTCTGAGCTACAAACTCTTGGATCTCAGTTCCCCTAGAACTCGCTTCCGCTGGATTCAGACCCATTTTACCCCCGGAGCAGAAGGATGGGCTCTAGATAATGTGCTACTTGCTCCTGGCTGCCCCTGGATGTGCTCTGGACATGGTCTTTGTGACAATGGGCACTGTGTGTATGTAAAAGCTTGCTTTTCTACACAGTTCATTCATTTAAAGTCGCTCTTTTTACATAGATGTAAATCCTTCTTAACTTTCTGTTTTCTCCTGTGCTCACACAGGTGTGACAAGGGTTATGGAGGGGCGCACTGTGTGCCTTTGGCCCCACTGCCATCTGTGCTAAGAGAGGACTTTAATGAGAACTTGCAACAGGAAACCTGGCCTGAAGTTTATGGAGCCGAGAGGGGAACTCTGAGCGGAGAGCCTCTTAAGTCTGGCACTGCTCTTATTTTCAAAGGGGTAGGCATCCTAAACACCATGCAGAGAAGAGCCAGCTGAATCAAACAGATACAGCTTGAACTCTTCAGATCACTGACATTTCCGAACTGACCAACAACAAACTTGCTTGTTTGCAGGATGGTCTGCGAATGATTGTGTCCCGGGATCTTGACTGTACGAGTACGCTCTATATCCAGTTTTCCTTCAAATTCATCACTAAAGGTACTGCAAAACTCACTTTTATAGCTACATTTTTGTAAACAACAAATTAAAGTCATATGAGTATAACAGTACATCCTTTTGGGTCTCTCTAGGTGTGCCAGAGCGCTCACACTCAGTGCTGCTGCAGTACTCTGTGAATGGAGGAATCAGCTGGCTGCTTTTAGATGAGTTTTACTTCCCAGCTTCAACTGACACTCTCTTCCTTCACCTGCCACTGCCAGCCAGCGCTCAGACCAACGCCACTCGGTTCAGACTCTGGCAACCCTACAACAGCGGTGAGTATGAAACCACCACTTTCATGCTTAGATGTCGCTCATCCATATTCACTTTTATTACAACTATTGTTCTCACATTTGCTTTCCCACTTGGAAAGTCAAATGTCCAGATTGAGTGTTTAATCTCCACAATATTATCCCCTTTAGGCAAGAAGGAGGAGGTGTGGGTGATAGATGATCTCATCATTGATGGCAGCTCGTTGCACAACCCCCCAGTGGTGATAGACAGTTTTGAGGAAGGCCCCAATGAGTCCAACTGGCTGTTCTCTCCAGGGGGAAACACTGGTCTCTACTGCCCCTACCAGAAGACTGGCCTGTAAGAACTTGTTGACAGTGACACTGTCATTCGTGACTGTGTTTGGGTTTTTGCTTCATCTGTGCTTTCATTGATGATGAAACATGCAAAATATAATTTTACCCTTAAATGAACTTTGTGTGTGTGATTGATGCAGGGAGGAGGACGAGTCAGCTATGGTGTTTGTCTCCAGTGAGCTTGGAGAGCACTCTATTACCACCAGAGATATTGATGTAAATGAGAACACCATCATCCAGTTTGAGGTACACTGACTTCTTGATCAAAGCAACGGTCGTAAATCTTACAGTAAAAACAAATAAATCCTGGCTTGTCATCTTCACTCATGTTGTTTGTATGTGTCTCTCCAGATTAATGTGGGCTGCACAGCTGAAAGCTCCTCTGCTTACCCCGTGCGTCTTGAGTTCTCACGGGACTTTGGTGCCACGTGGCACCTCTTGGTTCCACTGTGTGCAGGCGGACCACAACCGTCCTCGCTTTGCTCCACAGAGCTTCACCCTGCCAGTATCTATTTCCCTGGCACTACTCAGGGCTGGAGAAGGGAGGTAATTCAGTTTGGCAAACTCCGCCTCTGTGGGTAAGGACTATAACGGTTTAAATACATTACAATTTGACTATACGTATACTGTTCCTTAATGAGTTTCTTGCAGTATGCAGTCTGTTTATGTCTGTCTCTCTGCCTCATTAATCCTTAGTTTTCTTTTTTATTTCATAGGTCAGTGAGGTTCCGCTGGTATCAAGGTTTCTTCTCAACTGGTTCTTCTCCTCCAACATGGGCCCTAGACAACATCTACATTGGCCCACAGTGTCAGGACATGTGTAATGGTCATGGAGCCTGTGTGGGTGGTAGTCACTGTGTATGTGACCCTGGCTACTCTGGACCTGACTGCTCTGTGCCTGACACCCCCAATCCTGACTTCCTTAAAGAGGACTTTGAAGGTACAACAACATATAGAAGCATATTAAATCTTACATTTAAATTTAGATTCTAATTATGGATCCAAGTCATCAGAAGTTTATACTTTTATGGCTGCTTGAAATCACCTTCTGTCTCCATGTGAAATAGCATGTGAGCATTTTTGGGGTTATTTCACTCACTGTAGTGAAAATTAGTTAATTCCAGAACATTTTAAAGCATTATTTTTCCACTTTTTTACTCTTGTTATGTTAATTATGTTTCATGCATTCATGTTGTTTGCAAAAAAGTTTTGTATGTTTGTAAATTCTACACACTTTCCACTTCCTCTTTTGTAGGGGGAGCCGCTGAGCACTTCAGACTCCTGAGCGGTGGAAAACCATCCAGGAAGTGTGGCATCATGTCAAGTGGGAACCACCTGTTCTTCAGTGAGGATGGCCTACGCATGTTGGTCACCAATGACATGGACCTGTCAAATGCCAGGTATACCTACATCTGGACCAAAGAATGAATGCAATAAACATTTATGTTTTTTTTCCCAAATAACTGATCTAAGCCATTTTTTGATGAGTGGGTGATTAATTTTTCTAAGGACTTACATGATGAACTGGGACTGTTGTGGAGGGCCCCACCAACAGGCTGAACTCAGTTTTTCTCATTATTAATTTTATGTCCTTATAAGGTTATTGGTGCAGCCCTCCACAACAGTCCCAGTTCAATGAATCACCCTTCCCTGCATTCTTTGAATCTAGCTGATTCCCATACGTTGATTGTTGGGCTCTTCAGGTTTGTTCAGTTCTTCCTACGCCTCGGTTGTGGTAAAGCACCACCGGACCCCCGTTCTCAGCCGGTCCTGCTGCAGTTCTCTGTGGATGGAGGTCTGACCTGGGGACTCCTGCAGGAATTCCTCTTCAGCAACAGCAGCAATCAGGCTCGTCTGGTTGCCCTGGAGATCCCACTGCGTGCCCGCACCACATCCACTCGCCTCCGGTGGTGGCAACCTTCTGAAAATGGACACTTTTACAGCCCGTGGGTCATTGATCAGGTACATTGATAATCATCCAAACAGCCATTCATCAAGTGTTTCAATCATTTATAATTAAATACTGGTTTGAAAAAAGATTATTATCTATCTAAACTGTCTTAAACCTTTTAATTTACTTTTTATTCCTTCCTTGTTTGCATTGACCATGCAAACATTTGCTTTTTTTAATCCATAGGTGGTGGTAGGTGGCAGTGCCAGTGGCTGGGGACCACTAGAAGATGATTTCTCCTCAATCGATGGACGTTCATGGCTCCTCCACCCAGGAGGGACCCGAATGCCTGTTTGTGGCTCAGACGGACCCGCTTTTGCTTTTATTGAGAAGTCCAACACACGCTATGCCGTCACCACTGACATCAGTCTGGGTCAAGATGCATTTATCCAGTTTGACTTTTCTGCCTCCTGCTCAGTCACAAACTCCTGCTACTGTAAGTACTATTAATAAAGCCATTATTGGTACAGTATTTAAAAAAAATAAGTGGAGTAAAGAAATTAACCTCTTTGGTTTCTCTGCAGCTGTAGAGTTAGAATATTCCCTGGATCTGGGTTTGACCTGGCAGCCTGTGGTCAGAGACTGCCTGCCCACAAGCCCCGACTGCTCTTCGTACACTCTGCAGCGACTTCTGGTTTCTGATATCTATAACAAGTGGGGTCGTGTCACCCTGCCTATCCCGTCATATGCCAGGTCAGCGCAGGCCGGTTCTTTTATTCAGAAACAGGAACAAATGTATCATCATAAATCTACAACATTCTCTTGTGTTTGAGGGGGAAAAGAAGTGGCTGTACTGTAACAGTTACAGTACGATCTAATTCAGATGAGTCGCATTTGAAATAACAGGTGAAAAAGATAGTTCCAGTTTAGCATTTATATGTGCCAACTCATCACTCCCAACAGGCATAATATGCAGAGTAATTGGGGTTTGATAATCAAACATCGCCTCCATGAGTGGATGCAGTTAAAGCAGCAGGGAACAATGGAGCAGCAGCACTGACATGACAGAAGGAGAGAAGAGAAAATGTGCAGGTTAAATAGACTGCCAAATTAGGAAGTTGTTTTTGGTATATTACAGTACAGGACAGTGAGATGCATTACAGTATGCGTTTGGTATACCCTGAGTTGTCTGCTTGAACTAGCTTTTATTCTGTTTTAAATTATGTGTCTCTCCAACTTTAATTTATGTTGTTAGGTCTCCAGCCACAAGGTTCCGATGGTACCAGCAGGCTCCCTTTGACAAGCAGCAGACCTGGGCTCTGGACAACCTCTACATCGGAGATGGCTGCCCAGATATGTGCTCTGGACATGGGCGCTGCCAACAAAGCTCCTGCGTGTAAGTGCCAGCAGCAGAAGGTGTTCTGTCTAAAAGCAGAATTGGTATATAGAATAATATTTGGGCTGCTTTTATTTACTCATAATTGTATAGAAGGTGTTTTTGTTGCGATGTTTAACTCATCGAGTTCACTATACTTTGAAGGCTAGCTTGTATTAGTATCTGCTGATCTGTGTCTGCAGATGTGACCCAGAGTGGGGTGGAGAATACTGCGATGAGCCCGTGGTCCCTCTGCCCTCCCAGCTGAAGGACAGCTTCAGTCGAGCTCCCTCGCTCAGTCACTGGCACGTACTCACTGGTGGGAAACTCAGCACTGTGTGTGGAGCTGTGGCTTCTGGAGCTGCTCTGCACTTCAGTGGGGTAAGTCTACAAAGCACCTTTGTTGTTCGAGTCTCCGTTTTCCTCATTTTATGATATAAAAACCATTACACAGTATGACCTGACGCAAGCAAGGAATGTCTGTAACCCTTAGCTGTAAATCATCACCTGCAATAGCTTCTTTTTTTCTTTTTTCTTTTTTTACCTGATGACAAATTTTAAGTGGCTCCACAGGTGTTGTGGGTTCACACACATTCACCAAACAAGTGAAGGCTTCAAATCCAGGAGGAGATACAGATCCTTTGGGGATTGTGTTAGGAAACATATAATATGCAGAGCTACCCACTGTGGTGACCCCTCATGAATAAGTGAGCTGAAAGCAGCTATACTACAGGGTGCAATGCACACAGGGGTGAACACAAGTAAATGTTCTCATTTGTGCAGACTGAAATTGTTAATCTTAGACAGACATGTCTCTTTCTGCACATTTTCTCTGTTTTGGTAATTCTCTGATTGTCTTTTTCTCCACTGGGTCGTATTTTCATCTGAACTTTATCTGAACAGATTTTAAAGGTTAAGAAAAACAGTGCACAGAGGTGGCAAAAAAAATCCAACAAAGCATCAAAAACAAAGGAGAAACAGGGAACCATCAGAATAAAAAGAAGGGATAATACAGGGACTGCAGGAGGAGATGAGATGACAACTGACAGAGACCGAAGAAGACAAATAGACTAAATTGATACAGGTTGAGAAGGGTAAGAAAGGACTGGTGGACAGAATCAGACACAAACAATGGAAAAAGGAAGAATTAGACACACAGTGGAGTAAAATAAAAATCTAAAACATGACAAAGATTGTGGCAGACTTTGCAGATGCAGTGCAGCAAACAGATGATTGAAAAACAAACCACAAAGTAACTATCTGTCAGCCTTTATGAGCAGCTGAAGTTTTCCCTAGACATTTAGAGCAGTCTTGTAAGTGAATATTTATTGGAAGGCTGATGTTAATCTGGGAGGAACACGGCCAGAGAAAAATCATGGGAACAGCTGTTTACATCTAACATTAGGATTTATGATCGTTATTTACACCTCGTCATACTGCTTTTGTTATGTTCTGTAATTAAACAACAGATCGTGATTGATTGCATGCTGATTTTCGGATATTTATTTAAAAACGTCGTCCGTTTAGAAACATGATTCCAAATATCCAAATGGCTCAAATTTCTTTATGTGTGCACAGAGCTGCAGCCGTCAGCTGGTAACAGTGGACCTGAACCTGACCAACGCCGAGTTCATCCAGTTCTATTTCATGTACGGCTGCATGGTCCCGCCGAGTAACCGCAACCAGGGCGTCCTGTTGGAGTACAGTTTGAATGGTGGCATCAACTGGCATCTGCTGACAGAAATCTTTTATGATCTGTACACCAAACCTGGGTATGTGTTGTTTTTTGGGTTTTTTTTACCTGCCCCCCATGGACATACCTGCTTGCACACAGCTGGAGAGAACCGTGAATGTCTTTATCTTATCATCTGTTCAGGTTTGTGAATGTGCTGCTGCCCCCTGCTGCCCGTCAGGAAGGAGTACGTGTGCGCTGGTGGCAGCCTCAGCATGACGGAGCAGACCACAGCGATTGGGCTCTAGATAACGTGCTCATCGCTGGCTCTGACCCTCGGGCACAGATCTCTGATACATTTGGAGGGGTGGCCTTGCCTAACCATGAGAGGGCTCCTGCTGATGGGACTTTAGGAAGGATAGGTCAGCTGAGCGAGCAGGAAGAAACGCCAATAGGTATTGTTCAATCAATCGCTGCGTTTTTAATTTTTTTCTTCTCAGAAGCAACTTATGTTTTCTTCTCTTAACGTTCTTTGTTTTCAGTGAGCGATCACTGGTTGTTCTCAGAGGACTGCTCGGTGCAGCGCTTCTGTGGCTCTCCTGACGGGGTCATGGTGTGCGGAAATGCCGACGGTAGAGAGGTGTATGCTGTCACTCATGATATTGTTCCAGATAAGGGCTGGGTAATGCAGTTCAAGGTAACCACTGATTCTAAAGTAACCTGTCAAAACATTTATTTGTTTTTTGCTCTACACCTTTTGAATCACTGTTTGTTAATGTCTGTGTTTTCATTCAGATCGCTGTTGGCTGCAGTTTGCCAGAGCGTCACGCAGATCGGCAAGTTCACATTCAGTATTCAGTAGACTTTGGAGTGACCTGGAAGTACCTGGTCCCTCAGTGCCTGCCTGCTGACCCCCGCTGTGGTGGTCAGGTCTCCCAGCCGTCAGTCTTCTTCCCCACTAATGGCTGGAAGAGGGTAGTCTATCCTCTGCCTGAAAGTCTGGCTGACACGTAAGTCATTTCACGTCAACAATGCCACCGGAGCTGCTTCATGTTTAACTGCAGCACCATCACATACAGTTATGAATAAGTTACATTACTGTTGCTGAAAATTGTATGCATGTTACTCAACGAGTCTATCTTGTCTTTTTCTTAAGTGCGGTGCGGTTCCGCTTTTACCAGCAGCACTCAGACATTCAGTGGGGTGTGGAGAACTTTTACATCGGGCCAGCGTGTGACGGTCACTGCGGGGGGCACGGAGACTGTCTGGATCAGCGCTGTCTCTGTGATCCAGGATTCACTGGACCAAACTGCTACGCTAGCACTGCTCTTAAGGTAGCTTTGATACATATGTTTTTCCTCCTGGGAAACACAGGCTAGAAAAAAAGAAGCAGGTCGTGATTTAAATACACGTGCATTTGTGTGTGTTTACCCTGTAGGCTACTCTAAAGGAGCGTTTTGACTGGGAAGGGGCAACAGGTCCTCAGTGGCAGGTTCTGGAGGGTGGTAAGCCCTGTACGGACTGTGGTGTGTTGGTAGAGGGGACAGCCCTGTATTTCGGTGGGGCTGATGCCAGACAGGCTGTCACTGTTGATCTGGATCTACGGGGAGCCAAGTCAGTATTTAACTTCTTTCAATGACAGCTTTAAGTTACAAGAAGAGCAGTTTTATTTTTAAATCCGTGTTTATTTTTTGCAGGTTTGTGGAATACTGGGCGAGGATTGGAAGTGAAGATAACATGACCATGTGCCACCGTCCAACTTGTCGTAAAGAGGGAGTGCTGCTGGATTACTCTACTGATGGAGGTGGAGTCACTGTGTGTTTTTTCCTTTTTTTTGTTCCTCTTTTATCTGTTTTTGGTCTTTAAATGTCTCATTCTGCCTTTAATTCTTCTTCAGGTGTGTCCTGGACGCTGCTGCATGAGATGGACTATCTGAAGTATGTGTCGGTGAGAAGAGACTACATTGTGCTGCCCGAAGGAGCCCTAACCAATGCTACTCGCCTGCGCTGGTGGCAGCCTTTTACCATTTCCTCTGGCCTCGCCACCCCGAGCCTGGAAAGAGCTCAGTGGGCCATAGACAACATATTAGTGGGAGGGTCGGACATCAACCCATCCACCCTACTTGACACGTTTGATGACGGTGAGTTTGTATGATTTTACGCGATTAGGTGCTAATATGGCATGACCAATGAGTAAATTTGATGGAAATCACCTGTTTATTTGCCCTTCGCTAGAGGGTGTTTCCCACGAGGAAAGCTGGAGCTTTTACCCTAATGCCGTTCGTACGGCAGGCTTCTGTGGAAATCCCTCTTTTCACCTGTACTGGCCCAACAAGAACCAAGATAAGACACACAACATCCTGGCCACTCGAGAGCTCATTGTGCAGCCTGGATATATCTTACAGTTCAAGGTACAGAACTGAAAGAATACTGTAATGTCGGTCTTTTATCTTACGTCTTTTAAGTCTTAGTTGGTGTCTTATACCTCTTGCTGTTGTAGATTGTTGTTGGTTGTGAGGCAGACACCTGTGAAGACCATCATTCTGTCCTGCTGCAGTACAGGAAGGATGCAAGGTAAGAATATCACAGCCTGATGCTAGTAATTAAATGTGTCCCATTTCCTGGTAGCTCTGGTATCTAGTAGGGTTGGGACTCCGCAGACACCCCACCATACAATATTAACATAATACTTCACTCACAATACAATTTTATTCTGATTTCTATCATTTTGCTATCTGCCGAGTTAGCAAAATGATAGGGTTGCTTCTTTTTTTCCCTTTCCCTTTGCTGCTTGTTTTGATATGATCAGACAGAAATTGGATGAGTTCAGTCCCCATCGAGTTGTGCTCATTGACAAAAACTCATTCAAACTGACGTCAACATGTCTGCATTCATAAATTAGACACCAATTATTTGTAGACCTTGGACCATCTCTCTGAGAGTGACTGCAGTCAGTCCAAGTCAAACTGTGACTGTCTGCAGAAAGGTTGCCTCCTTTCAGGCAACTTCTAACTTCTGCAATCAAAAGTGGGAAATGTGCAGCACCCTCAAGCTCTGTGCCATCATTTAGTCACCAATAAAATTGCAATCAGTTGCAGGATGTCAAAAAATTCAATACAATCCCCAGACAGCAACAATTCTGTCCTATTTTTACTTGCACGACTGAGCTGTTTAGCATGCTTTTACATCAGGGGACACCTTTGTGTAGCTAAATGTATCTAGTGTTGGATGTTTTTTTCGGTAGACTTGATTCAATGTAAGTTTGCTCTGCTAACATTATCTCAGTATTTGTTGTATTTGGGGCCCTGTATTAATCCAATATTGCCACACAAAATATTGCAACACCATGCTGTATGAATTTATTCCCCTCACTCCTATTATCTACTGTATATCGACTGTTTCCCTTCTTAGGTCTGACTCATGGCAGCTGGTGCAGTCAGAGTGCCTCCCTTCATCAGTTAACAACGTGGGCTGTTCCCCTTTCCAATTCCACGAATCCACAATCTATAGTCCAGTCAACAGCTCAACGTGGACCAGGGTCACTGTCCAGCTACCAGATCATGTCTCCTCAGGGTACACACTCTTTTTTAAAGTGATACATATCAACAGCTCTTTACGTTGCAGTAGTAAGAGGCTTTTGTGATTTATCATATATTTCCAGGGCTACCCAGTTCCGCTGGATTCAAAAGGATGGAACAGGAGAGCGGCAGAGCTGGGCAGTGGACCATGTTTACATCGGCGAGGCCTGCCCGGGGCTCTGCAGTGGCCACGGCTACTGTACTAGTGGAGTAGTCTGCATTTGTGATGAGGGGCACCATGGTATGTTCAGTATATTAGAGACACACAGCTTTTTTTTGTAATCAGTTGAATTGTTAAGCAGAAAAAGGCTCCGTGTGTAATATGATGTAGAAAAAGGTCAAAATGACTAAATATTTGCCTCTTCCCCTCTGCTTCTGCTCACTCCAACAGGTGACGATTGCTCCCTCTCCAGCAGTGACCTGCCCAGCTCCATCAAGGACAACTTTGAATCAGGCAGCGTGTCTCAGGAGAGCTGGCAGCTGATCCAGGGTGGTGGAGTGGGCAGTGGATGTGGGCAGCTGTCACCGCACGCCCACGGAGACTCACTCTACTTTAATGGCTGTAAGATGAGGCAGGCAGTTACTAAACCGCTGGACCTCACTAGAGCTAGGTACAGGTACTACCAAAACATAAATAAACTCACTACATACAGATACAGGCCAATTTGCTTCAGTCAGAAGCACAAAAAATTGTTTTTCCACAGAATACTCTGTTCTGTCAATCTTGGAAATGTCTTTTTTCTAATCTTTTTTTATTCCTTTCTTCTCTTCCTTTACAGTAAGATCATGTTTGTGCTGCAGATCGGCAGCGTGGCACAGACAGAAAGCTGTAACATAGCTTTAGATCAAGCTGACACAGTTGACCGGGCCGTGCTGCTACAATACAGCATCAATAATGGAGTCAGCTGGCATGTAATCGCCCAGCACCAGCCCAAAGACTTCATAAAGGCTCAGAGAGTTTCCTACAACATTCCTCTGTAAGTGATGCACACAAATCCAGAAACACATTGTTATATACTCAGTTTAAATGGAGCTATCCTTCATTAATGCCTGATTTTTATAGGATTCTTTGTATTTGGCCTTTTAAATGTTTAACGAATACCGTGTGCTTTTTATTTCATCATTAATAAAGTGTAATGATTTTCTTAGTTTTAATAACCCTCCGCAGCAGCTAGTAAGTCATACAACATTCATGTTGAGTAATTTTTAATAACTACTATGCTCTAAAAAGTAAACGTTTCTGAGAAGTGGCTTTTAAATCATCTGGAATTTTTAACTCTATTTATAACAAATGAATAGTTGAAAAAACTCTGTAAGGTAGTAAGTACAGTGTGTTTGATAAACAGTTACCTGCGTGATAAATGCCATTAGGCTGGTGTAACACTGATATAAACCCTGACAAACGTGTTGCACCTCACTGACACTTCAATCATTTCCATGATCTCTCCAGTGAGGCGAGGGTTAAAGGGGTGATGCTGCGATGGTGGCAGCCAAGACACGATGGTGCAGGACACGACCAGTGGGCGTTGGACCATGTGGAAGTAGTTCTGTGAGTACCCAATTCCCAGCTGGCATCTGGCTCTTTCCTACCCCCACCCAAACTGGCCCCCCCACAGAGCCCTGATCTGCCCCCGACGCTACCTTTGACTCAGACTCAACTGTACAAATGGTTCCCTCTGCACTCCACCCTCGCACAGTGATCGAGTTAGCACACAGCTGTGCACTGATTGCCACCCACAACTAAACTCATGAGAAATCACTTTCTTTTATATGCTAATCGCAGCTTCTGGTGTCAGGCAATCAGGGCACAAAACTTACTGCAGCATGCTTTGCGGTGATGGGTAATGTCTGTGGCTGTTCTGTGTTCAGCAGATCAACGCCTGCTGTTAAGTCATCATATTTTCAGTGTTTTGTAGAATCCATGCATCTTCCACTCAAACAGGTTATCAATAATTTTTTTTCCACTGAGTTGTCAAGAAGCAGTTACAACACATACACCGTGTGTCATTTATTTTTTCACTAAATCTCTTATTAAATGGAAATCACATGTTTACATATCCACCCTTGATTTACCGTTACTATCGTCCTTTTGCAGTTAAGTTATCTGTCCCTTGTTGCATCACTGTTGAGATGCTCTGTGAGGTCCTAAACACAGACTGTATATAAATGATGGATGTAGCCTACTGATCTGAGCCTACTGATCATTTTTTTTGTAATTCCTATCAGGAATTACTCTTTGTAATGGGTTTGTGGTCATACATGTACATATATGTGTGTGTATCTGGGTTTCCAAGATGCATCCATGCTGTCACCATTTTTCTCCATGGGATTTTTCTCTCACCAAAATTGGACAGTGGAAGATGATTTTTTGCAGGAACATAGGAGAGGTAGGATAGAATTTCACTTAGACAACACGAATGTATGGATACATCCTGCCTTATATGATGGCGGTGCCGTCATGGTGTGGGAGATATTTTCTTGGCATTTTGTGCCTCCTGGTATCAATTAAGCATTATTTAAATTCCACAGCCTACCTGAGTATTTGGCTGATCACGACCATCCCTTTATGACCAGAGTGGACCAATCTTCTATTCGCTGCTTCCACCAGTATAACATGCTATGTCACAGAGCTCACATCATCTCAAACTGGTTTCCAGAACTCTACAATGAGTTCACTGTACTTACATGGCCTCCACAGTCACCACATGGAATGGAAGATTTGCATCATGGATATGCAGCTGGTGAATGTGCAGCAACTGTGTGATGTTGTCATGTCAGTATAGACCCATTGTTAAATCTATGCTATGTAGAATTAAGGCAGTTCTGAAGTCCAAAGGGGATCCAACCCAGTACTAGCTAGGTGGCCAGTGAGTTCACCAGTACAGCTGCTCTCTGTGTTTGTGCTTTTATCACTAGTCTTCTTTAATATATGATGCTTGTTTGTAAATTATGGTCTGACCTAAGGGACACTAGAAAATACGATGGGGTTTGCATCATTGCATGGCTAGCTTGAAGTTGGCAAGCCGCTACCTTGTGGGCTAGGAACACAATGCTCAGCTCAAGGCTTTAAAATGAGCAGGACTCTGCAAACTACTTTCAGTGCAACTACATCCGTCTTTAACACGGTCTGTGGTTCTCAGATGATTCTTGTTGTGAATGGCACTCTATAAAAAAATGCAACTGAAATGATTCACATGTGGTACAGATGGAGAACAGGATCATTCTTGTCTTCCATGTAAAACAAAGGAAAGTGTGATGGCCACTTCACATCTATTAAAAAGTGTCTTTTTGTTCCGCTGTGAACTCACAGTCTGACCAGTCTTCTTTGTTTTTAGGTGTCACATCCATTTCATCTAAAAACGACATTACTGTATTTCTTTCTTTTAGGTAATGCGCTGTTCTTAAATTTGATTTCACTGAACTTGTGGATACTGAACCTTTTCACTGATTGTTTTTCTCTGTCTTTCATTCCCATTTTCTACATGTGTGTTACATTGTAGCTCATAACCTGGATGAGTCTGTTTTATCAAAGTGGAAGTCGATTCCAGCGTTTAAATCTAATGACAGGCTTTTTTTTTTTTTTGTGGAGAAGTGGAGATTCTGCAGGGCACTGAAGATATCATGAACATGGTCTATAGCACATTGTTAAGCATGTTCAATACATTCTCTGCATGTTGTTCTGGGAAATTTCTTAAATTCCCTCACATGCAGGTGCTGATTGGTCATTCAGATGTGTAACCACAGCATTTCAGATGGTACATACAACAGCCATGTGGTTTCCAGATTATGCAAAGTTGCACACAAACGCAAATAATGACTCATACAGACACACACATTTATGCCTAACCTGAGCTGTCCCTGGTCTACATGGCCGCGACCTGTCCCACTACCTCCTTTGCACTCGCTTGGTTTCAACAGTGTCTGCTGAAAGGAGTGACCACGATCCTCACATTTTGCTCTGTTGTTTATTTCTCTCTGTTCACCACTCCTTCGCACATTCTCCTCTCAATCCTCCTGCTCAATCTTTTTCTTTTGCTTCACACGCTTTTCCTCCCTGCCTCCTTGCTCCCCTCACCTCACCGATGCCTTCGATCATGCGGTCATGCTCGCTCCTTTTGCTTGTGCCACATTTATATTCCTACCGTACTTCCGCATCTTCCTCCTCCTCTTTTCCTTTCTTCCCGTATTTCCCCTTTCTTTCCCTGTTTGTCTTACAATTTTGGCATACAATGGATGGATTACTGCTGTGTATCTTGCTCTCTTTCTTTACCTCTGCCTTTGGTTATATCTCCATCTTTCTACTGTTTCCTCGCTTGTTCTGCCTACTCTTTTGTTCTCCATTTTCTTTCATGTTTTTTGTTTCCTTCCTCACTCTCTCTGTCTTTCCCACGCTTTCTTGTTTCTTCCTTGAACCTCTGACTATCTTTCTGCCTTCCTCTCTTCCTCCCTTCTCCCCACTTTGGGCCCCTCGCCTCCCCAGGCTGGGGCTCATACCCTCCCAGACCTTTCTACGAGACAGCAGTCCCTTCCTACTGCCTCTCCCCTCTCGCGCTCTAACCTCTGCTCTCTTCTGTATTCTGCTCCCTCTGGCATGGCTGTAGTGTCAGGTAAGTTCTCCGCCTCTTCCTGAATGCAGCCCCCTCCCTCATCCTCCTCCCAGCTCCTTTTGTTCTCCCTATTACACCGCAGACACCCTTGATTTCACATACACACCGCAGCCCTTGCCATCACCACCATGGTCATCTCCATGCCTTCTCCAACACGTAAGCCCCCACAGGCAGGTCAAAGGGCAGGTCAGCTGCTCACAGTGTTCAGCTGGAGGCTCACTGATAAAATGATCCAACACACAGTTTTTAAAAGACAGCTCTTAGCACAGGAAGTACAACAATATCCATGAAAATTCAGTGGATGGAGGGATAAACAAATCCTGAACAGTGCTGGTAAATTTTCTGCTGACATGCATTTTTTTTTTTTTTTTTATAAATGGTTTGACACAAGGTCACAAAGGTTCCAAATAAAGCGGCTATGATTTGAATATGCAATCACTGCGGCATTTAAATGTAACAATTTACATGCACAGATGTCAATGGTAGTGTGTTTGTGTGTATATGTGTGATGTAATCCATCACTATACTTGTATCTGTCTGTTTTGTTCTTGCTGCCACCTCAACTACAGGCTGCTGTAGTGTTTTTTGACACAGCTGCTGATTCACAAGCAGACCTGAAAAAGATTACTGTTTGCTGTAGTTTATTTATTATCACACAAGCCTCAGCAGTGAATGACGATGTATCTTTTCTTCCATTCATACATCAGCATCAGTCACAGTGCAGGGCATCTCACATCCTTATCCTCAAATGAACTCACAGTTGACCAGAGTTTCATTAGACTCCTCCGTCCTTGCATGGCTTTAACGGATCGACTGTCGCGATAGCCCTCCATCCTTTTTTTTTTCACTCATGGCTTTCTGTCCGTCTGTCCGAGGACGACGACATCTAACTCTGAGCCAGGAGCTTCCTCCTCACTTCTTTCTGGTTTCTGACCACAAGTCAGAAACACACCAGCATGCACACGTGCTCTCAAACACACACATCGCTACCATTCGCCTGTACAGCATCAACCATCACACCCACTGGCACCATCTACCTACCTCGCCCTATCCTTCCTGCCCCCCTCCCTTCCCCCCTGCTTCGCAGAGGCCCCCCCTGCCTGCCCTGGCTGCACTCCTGGCTCACTGGCACCGCCCTGCTGGATGGAAGAGGCAATGAACAGGCTAAGCAAGAATGATCTACTGCAGCTTTTCTCTGTTACTTAGATTTAAAACCACCCGTTCCCGCTCACCACCCTGCATTTTATGGCTTTTTTTTTAAATTATTTTTTAAAATTCTTATTATTTTGTTTCCTCTGACCTCAAACACTCAGTGTCAGAGTTTCTCCCTAGTATGTTTTAGTGTGTCTGTAGACTCCTGTGTCTTCTGTCTTGTCGTGTTACATTTGGTCTAGTCGATGGATACATGTAGCTAATTGTAGTGCCATATTCACCATCTAGCTGCCTCTCATTTGTGCAGAGTGTAATGAAATCGAGTAGTGCCACCCATTCTCTGAGCTGTGGGATCCATGCAACCGTTGAGTGTTTGAGGTTGTGGTTGAAACGTGACTTTAAAAAAAAAATAGCCAGCATGACTGTGAGAGAGTGCGGAAGCTGCATTCGGCCATTTGTGCGTGTGAGTGCATGGTTTCAAGTGCGTGCATGGGAATGTGTGATTTTTGCAGCAGCTCTTTACTCTGTCGCTAACGTTCACACCCCCTTCTCTTTCCCTCCCTCTGTTTTTTTTTTTTTTTTTTTTTACTGTCTTTGTATCCCTGCAGCACACGTAAACAGAACTACATGATGAACTTTGCCAGACAGACCGGCATGCGTCACTACTACAGCCGCAAGAGGCGGGCACTGCAGCGCCGTGCTTGAACCCAGCGAGTAGGGATTTCATCCTCTGACGTGCCAACCACACATCGACCTGCCACACACCATCCTTATTCTCATCCTGTTGAGACCCATCCAGTGGATTCCAGTCAGCCTTAGAGTTCCCTCGCCCATCTTTACCGACCCCTCTGCCACAAACACGGAACATCCAATCAGTTTACGCTCCAGCCAATCAAGGCCTTCCCAAACCCATGGGTCGGCGGGATTGAAACTCAGAAGGAAGGAGTGAAGAGGCTGTTTTGTTTACTTGTTCCCATGGGATGGTCGGGATTTCTAGTTGTTTTGTAATTGTTGCTGTGGTTCCTCCGATTCCCATTCCCACCTGCTCTACCCTTCCCTCTGGGTCCCAGCCCCCTCCCTCTACCCCTTCTTCACCTTCTCCCTTCTTTTCCTGCCGCACTGTGAAATTGAGAGATAATATATCACTGCTGAACTGACCAGCCGATTGGAGAGCAGCCTCCCAGTTCCACTGAGCCAACGGGTGGGAGGACCGCTCCACCGCTGCCAACAAGTACACCCGGAAAGAACGACTGCAATGATGATGCTGACCATTAGGAGGAGTGATGGTGATCAAGCCCTAAGAAGAAAAGAAAAAAAAGAAAAAAAGAAAAGAAAAAGAAAAAAAAAAAGTACTGTGTTCTTGCTGTTCTGTGTGTCTGTGGGTTCTTTTTTGTGATGAGTTGACTGTGGTGTTCTGTTCATTTGTTCGTTCGTTTTATACTAATTCATATGCTTTTAAGGGGGCAGGGTGGGGAGGGTCGGTTTGTGCTGGGTTCTGTTTCCTTTTCCTCGTTTATCCACATCAGGGCGGGGCGAGAAAAGCCCCGGCTCCACACGAAGAAGAAGCAAAAGAACGATTTGCAGACGACGGAAAGGAGAAAATATGGAGAGAAAAAAAAAGAAAAATAAAGACTGAACAGCAATTGTTTTTTTGTTTTTTTATCATTTTTTTTATATATGTTGGTTCCCGAAAAATACAGATATTTATGGTAAATGGTTCTTCACGTGACCTATTTAAGATGCACTGTGCGTGAAATCTGTATGTTTTTTCTAGTGTTAAGTTATTAGGCAGTCGAGTCAGGCTCTCAGACTGCATCATCTCCCCTCTCCCTTCACTTCCCTCTTCTCTTGTGCTGTTTCCCCCCCACCCCATCCTCTCTCTGCTGATTTCTGATACCTGGAGGTGAGGCTCTATTAGTGTTGTTTTTTGAAGTCTGTGTAATATGGACCCTCTGCCCTCAGTGTAACTTCAGTATAGCAATCTCCTGTATATATATGTATATCCACTATGGGGAGACCCAGCAGCCTTATAAAAGGGAAATAAAGAACTGTCCAAACCTCATACTGTACACATTGCTTCAGCTGCTCTCTTTCATTCCTGCAAAATAAGCCTGGACTTTGTTTGCTTTAGACTTTCTCTCCTTTGCCCATTTGTAGCTCTCACTCTCAGATCCCAACAAAGATTTAAAGCCATGTATGGCTGAATCTAAATTATCTATTGTGTATATATCAGTAGTAAAGAAAGATGCAAGCCAGTGAGTGGCTCCTAAATTTTTACTTAATTCAGTGATCGAACTCAATGGGATAAAGAAATCTCTGGAAACTGACACGTGAGAGTAGGAATCAGTTAATCGCTTTGATTTTCTGTAAAATTATGACAATAAGAAAAACACAGAACATAACCATCCTTGCCCCATATCTGTGTGACTTTGTATGTGACAAGAGTGTGGGAAAACATTCAAAAGGCATCAAATTTGATAATTTATTCAACTATTTATTTATTCAGAGAACTATAAAAACAAAGCACCTGTTTAAAGAAAATAAGCCATTGATCCAACCAGGGTTGTAGTGGGCTGGAACCTGGCTGATGACGATGGGCAAGAGGTGGTGTACATCTTGGATATGTAGCCAAATTTAATAAGACATTTATGATAAAATTCTCTCTTTCACCGGAGTGCACACCTCAGTGTCTTCAGACTGGGTGTTCACCACATATCACTGCAGACCTTCAGCCTTACTCCAGGCTCAGGCTGCAGCAAGTCCTCTGAGCATGTTCATCAAAATGTCTGTATTCACAAACCATCACCGACCATCACCCACACTGTTAGAAGCGCTAAAGTGAGACAGAGGGGTTCCAGTGCGATGTTCAGGCATGAGTTACAGTACGGCTGATCACAGCAGCTGTAGCTCACGTTGTAGGTTGTCCCCTTGAAGTGGACTCTTTGCTTCTGGCTGCAGTCTTTTTTTGCCATGCAACCCCTGGCTGACAGGACGCTGTGGTTGCCGTAGCGGCCATCTGCCTTAAAGCACACCTTACTGGGAGGGCACTCTGTCACGACAAACTCGGGTGTCTTGTCTTTCTCCAGCATGGGGCTGTAGAAGCAAAGCAAGTTGTCACAGAGCACAGAGGGAAGGAGGATGTGAAGCCACAAACCAGTGATATGCAGGAGCTTCAACATGCTCAGGCTGCAAAGAAAAGAGAAGCATCTGTTAAACTTTGGGTAAAACACATACTTAGTGCTACAGTGGTTTAGTTTTTGCAATCTACACCGAAAGGCCACTGGTAAAAAGAGATTTTAAGTAGTTATTTCACTAAATCAATAAATCAACTGCATTTTTCTGTCTGGGTTGCAAAGCCATTTAAAAATTAGATTTATTTTATGCAAACCGACCAGTTAGTGGAAGTCTCTCAGCTGCAGAAATGTCTCCTTCTCCTAAATATAACTGGACTAAACGACACTTGTCTCCAGAGTGACTCTGGTCAGCACAGTGAACTTTCTCCAGGCACTCTAGCTTCCTCACACAGCTCAAGGACAAGCTCATTAGGTTAACAGGTGACTGCAAATTGGCTGCAGGTGTGTGAATGTGAGAATGTGTGGTTATCCGTCTCTCTTTGTTAACCCTGCAACAGACTGGTGGCCTGTTCAGGGTGTACGCCCCCCGCCTGGGATGAGCTCCAGCACCACCTGCAGTAAATAAGTGGACTGATGAAAAACTGATACTCAAAGTGCTAAAAAAAACAAATTGAAAACCTCAGTACCAAGATCTTTCCACAGTTTCATAGAAGCCATTTTTCCCCCAACACCTCCAAACTGTAATGCTGTGCAGAGTGAAGCACCCCGTAAGAGGATTCATAAGTCACTGGCCCCTTAGCCGAACTTACATGTTAGTTAGCTGCAAGTTTCTATTGTTTGGTAAAGGCTGAATTTAGATACTATATTTACCACGTTAAATAGCTCACAGATAAAATGTCATAATGGGTCATAATTACTGGAAAGAAACGTTGCTGCTGAATTTTTCTGTGATATTATTTTCATTCATGAAACAAAGTGAGTGCCATTTAAATCCATTATATTAAACAGATGGACAACATCTTCACAGCTATCATCTTTAAAACCGGTCAACTTGTACAGCTGTGCAGTAAGTATGAAATTTCACCATTTCTTGTATTGGTGTGAAGGATTTCCTCTGATAATCACATTCAGACTACTTCCAGCATTGACGATAAAATGCAGGAACAATTTTAGTGTGAAGCTTCGCACAGTCTCGCCTTGTCATTTAAGAGATTTTAAGTCCAGCCAAAACATTTCAGAGCTTCTCCTGCTGAACTCCAATCTCATCACTAACTCCAGCTGTACAGGCCACACCTTTGATTATACCTGCTTGTTAAATTCACACAGAGCAGCTACACCAATAGAAGCTTGATCATGCCAGTGCTTTTATTTTTTAAACACATGTATATGGAAATAGGCATTACAGAAAGATGGTTGACAAGTTCATCTCTCTGGCGCATAAATACAAGTCACACAATACATCATACATTTATTTTTTTTTTTAAATTATACAAACTTTTTTTTAAAGTAATGACTGAGATTTAGACATTTGACTGAATGCCTTTCATGTTCTGAAGATTTAAGTACCAGTGGCTAACAGGACTCTCCCCAGTCTTCAACAATACAGGTACCTATGCATCAGTGACAGGTATTGTTGTTCTTGTGTTATTTGGACATGAATCCAAAGGCTCTTCCTTAAGACCATCTGTGTTCCCAACATGATCAACCTTTAATGCAATCAAATCCAGTAGCTTCTTCAGATTGCTGTCAGATTTGGGCGGGATGTTACACTGATTTTTACAGCAGCATGTGTAGCTGACATTGTATTTGACTCCCTGGTAAGAGATGACTTTATGGGAGCCACAGAGTTTACTGTCCACACAGCCCTGAGAAGACAAGATGTGGAAGAAGCCATAGTTGCCTCTGGAGATGGCGCAGCGCTGGTCGGGCATACACTGGCTGGTGGTTTGGGGGCAGGGCTTGCTTTTCTGCTGCAGAGGACAGTAGTAGCACAGCAGGCTATCTAGAGCCAGTGCTGGGAGGATCGCAGCTGAGACCAGCAGGATGGAGATCAAGAAGCAGCATGGACTAAACAGATGGATGCCCAGACTAATGTGAATTCACACCAAAACAATACATACTGAAATAATATTTAAATTAAAGGCATTTATGGATCTTAGTTATTTGCATGCATGTGCTGTTCACCTGGTCTTTCTTTGCGATCCCATCTTTTTCTGTAAAATCCCACCAAACGTGAGAACGTGTCCACTCAAGCAACCTTAAAACTCCAGCTTCTGATTGCTAATCAGAAACAGGTGTGTCTTTAATGTCATTGCGCACTCACGTGAAGGAAGAAACACACGAATTCACACAAACACCTTTCAAACTTTAAACTTCCAGTTTATTGCACAGGAATAATATTTGCTTTGTCCTTTAAAATAAAACTCTATGCAGCCTATTAAAAAAATAATTTCAGCTGAGGTAAAAAAAAAAAGAAAAGGCAGTGTTACATTGCCATCTGGTGTTTGCTTTAAGTCACGTTTCAACCACAACCTCTATATACACTTTGAATCCAGGCAACAAGCTGCTGCTGTGCAGCATGTACAGCAAATAAAGATTTATTTGCCTAAATGAGTTTCTTCTGAAATTTGTGATCATGTTGCGTAGCCAGAGGAAATGGTGAGCTGTGCTTTCTTGTACAAAGGTTCCTGTGAAGAAAATCAAATTCTACATAAGCTGAAATGGTCATTGCCACCCACGTGTATGACAGGAAATGAGGGTACGAGTATGAAGTTGAAAATATGTAATCGAAGTGTTAAAACTTATGTGATGACTGGTGATGTACTTCAGTGAATCATACACAGGGGTACTGAAGGTGACATTTTAAAGTACGAATCAAATGTAGTTGGTTCTTATATAGCACTTTTCTACTCTGCTTAAACACTTAAAGAACTTTTTTCCCTATGCTTACGTGTTTTCTATCTAATGTTCACACTCAAATGAGTACATCAGGAGGACTTTGCAGTTCAGTATCTTTCCCATGGATTCTTTGGAAGATACTGGAGCAGCTAAGGATTTAACCCACCAACCTTGGAACTGGTAGACAACCCATGCTACCTCATGGATCACAGCCCCCACAAAAGTAATGGGCAGAAATAGGTAGCCCGAGAATGAGAAAGGGAGCACATGCACAGTTAAAACAGATTCAAATAGAAGTATTAACCAGTCAAAGCAAATCAGTAGACAATAAATGACAGATGCCGCTAGCTGCAGAAAAAGTACAGCTGAAGTATAACTTACAGTTCAAATTGTTAGCAAGATGCTAACATGGTAACAAATGATACAAGAGCTGTTGTATGTGACTGATTATAGAAATTTACCAATTAACATGGACAGGTGTAGTTTTAAAAGGCCCTGAATAGGTGTATTTGTAGCTGTAGCTCTGGAGGTAGTGAATGTTATCTACTAATCAGAAGGTTGGTGGTTCAATCCCTGGCTGCTCCAGTCTGCATGCCAAGGAGTGCTTGGGCATGTTTCTAAATCTCCAACATGCCATCATAAGTACTTACATATCTATATTATTGCTAATATATATTGTAATATATCTATATCACTAAAGCACTTCTGGATGGATGCAAACTGCATTTCGTTGCCCTGTACCTGTGCATGTGCAATGACAATAAAGTTGAATTCTATTCTAATTCTATTCTAGATAGATGGAAACATTGTATTTGTATTAATGGTGTCCCTTTCATTCTGTGGCTATCTATTTCTACCCAGTTTAGGGTGCCTGTGGTTCTGGAGGTAGTGTGGGTTGTCTACCAGTGTGTAGGTTTGTGGTTCAAATCACTGGCTGTTCCATTGTCCTTAAAAGACTCCTTGGGAAAGATCCTTAAGTTCCTTCTGATGCGTTTATTAGAGTGTGAATGTTAGAAAGCATAGAAAAAAAATGCTGTTTTAATGAATGAGGTTTGTAGTATAAAGTGGTTTGAGTGCTCAAGTAGAGCAGAAAAGTGCTACATAACAACCAGTCGAGTTTATTGGACTCAATCTACTTGAGCTCTTTTGTCCCATACTTTGTCAACTTTCTTTTGGTTGGCTGCCAATTGTAAACAGAAGCTTTAATACTGACCTCAAAGATTCTTAATGGTGACAGTACATAAATGAAAATCAAAACAAACATATAAAGTCTCGTTCTAACTCATCTGAATCTACTAGAAGAATGTGCCTACATTGAGCTCCGCATCCTCATCCTCCCTGCCAGCATCACCCCAGTCTTCCTGTTCCTCTGCAGGGTCGTAGCTGTACAAAGGAATCAACCTTTCTTAAATGTATTCTTACCTTATGTGCTACCTGGGGACTACCTGAACATGCATGTCGTTCTCGCTCCTTTCAAGTCTTTGTGACCCACTGAAACACAGTGATCTCGTATCTCAACTTGCTCAATAGCATTCCTCCATGAGGAGTGTGTTCAGTGTAGTCCGGTGTGTTAGTTGAACTCGACAGACGTGTTTATCCATGTTTATGATCACGTTTAAAACATTTTGACACACATACAGTAAAGTCAGAAGTGATGCTGCTTTGAAAACTAATGTCACATATGTTTTTTTATTGGTTAACTCGTGAAAAACAAACACGCAAATTAAATCTAATCAGCATTTGAAACATACAATGAAAAGTCAAGATTGTTTTGTGTTTTCAAATTTGAATGTAAGACTAAAAACTAACTGGAATTAAAGCTGCAAGCAGCGTTACGAGGGCCCTCGCACCCCGGCACGTCGAGCCACGCCCAACACCTAAAACCAGCACGTCCGATCTCATGCACATTGATGGAATTCATGCATTTAACCACCAGCTATCATTTCATCTCATTCAATCATGGTTAAAGTCCTCCCACTAGGTGGCACTTTAACCATTACTGACAAATGGCATAACAAACATTTCCGAGCTCAAGTCTCATCATACCTGCGACCTTTGGGAGAGATTGAACATTGTGTTTTTGAGTGACAGCAAATTACTGCTTTTTGGCGAGTGATTGTAATTCCACGTGTCGCCATGACCACCCCGTTTCCCTGAACGTAAAAAGCTTCGCAATTTAACATCACAGAGGTCTTTAGAAACCACACACTGGAGATCGCGTCAATCTGATGAAATCCCTTGGAGGAGTGCCTGAAAAGAGGGGAAAATGTCGCCAAAATTACACCTTAATTTTAAAATGGCTGACTTCCTGTTGGATTTGGTATATTGCTCCAAGAGACTTTTTTGTACATCTTGACATCTTCCATAAGCTTACCAGGTTTCAGACTCATAGATAAAACACAGAGCAGGGGCTGATGTTTTGAAATTTTGTAGGGGGCGCTGCGGAGCCATTTTGCGCTATTCAAGGAAAATGGTCACATAACAACAAAGCCTTCATCACATTGGAGGTGTGGGCCAAATTTAAAGCCTCTATGAACTTCCCAAGCCCCTCAAAAGCAACTTCATCTTTCATTGTAAACTGCGCTGCCACCAGGGTGCGCCGTTCAGTTTAAAGTCACAATTTTCTCACTGAAGCATCATGAGGGACTGATGGTGATATTCACCACTTTTGAGGTGGCCACGATGAACCTGTGAAAATCAGTACAACAAAGTGAAAGACATGACATTTCCTGTTGCCACTAGGTGGCGTTCTGCGTATTCCTGACAATGGGCATATCAATCTGTTCAGGGCGGTTCTGACATTATGCCTGTAAAGTCTGGTACTGATCAGACCGGATTTCATTGAGTTATACTAATTTGTTTCTCCATGGCGAGACATCAAAGTTCGCAATTCTGCTGGGGTCACACCCTTTCGCGAAGAGTCACAGTTTTCACTGTAACCCAAGACCAACTCCTTAAGGCTTTCCTGGAGAAATTTGAGGCTGCAGATGTCACCCATCACAATACTGTACCCCAAAGTGTAAAACATGACATTTCCAGTTCCCACTAGGTGGCGCTGTCCCTGATGTCAAATATGGCAGTTGAAATATGTTCAGGGGTGGAGCCTTATCATATGTGTGCTCTTTGGTCCAGATCTAACAATGTATGACAGAATGAGAGGCAATAAGATTTTCATGGCGAGTCATCGAAATTTGCCGTGGCGCCACGGCCTCACCGTATTGTGAAAACTCAAAATTTAACATGGCCCGGGTGTGTAGTTGGCACTGACCGAAGATGAAGGTTACGGAATCAAACCCCAAGGAGGAGTTAGAAAAAGTTCGAGGCATGGAAATGGCAAAATTAGAGCCAAAATGTCACATTCACTTCCAAATGGCGGACTTCCTGTTGGGTTTAGGACATGCCCATAATACACTTTTTTGTGCGTCCCTTAATGTTAGATATGTGTGCCAACTTTCATACATGTAGGTCATACCCATCTCGGGGGCTCGCGTTTTTCATTTTTCTAGGTGGCGCTACTGAGCCAATTTTCCCTGGACATGTCTGAGGACATTAAAATACGTAATTTTTCACCAGACCTGACGCGTGTGCAAAATTTCATGAGTTTTTGAGCATATTTAGGACCTCAAAAAGCCAATTCATTTGCCGAAATAATAATAATAATAATAATAATAATAATAATAATAATAAACAAAGCAGATACAATAGGGCCTTCGCACTTTTAGTGCTCGGGCCCTAATTAGTTCACCTGTACAACCACAGCACACGCACACATATGTAATACACGGTTTTGTCCAGCAGAGGGCAACTTTGTGACGCGGGAGAGGGAAGAGGAGGAACAGTGGGAGGAGCTAGCAAACCTTTCCAGATGTCTTACAGGTCTAACTGGCTGGGCATGGCTTCATTCAAGCGTTCACCTTGAACAGGATACGCGCCGGACATCAGAGCTTTTACGGTAAGCTCACAAAAACATACCCATGAATTTGCAAAAGATAAATCTTGTTATTCACAGCTAGTCTTAACATTTTACTATAGAGGCCCTTCATGTCTCAAATCTAGCCTGGTACTTTTTCATAAAAAAGTACCAGGCTAGATTTGAGTTTGATTTAAATTCAAAATTCCCTGCTGTTCAGCTTTATACTGTCTAAAAATAGAATTTAAGTTATAATGTGTTATTTGTGGTGTTACTGATATATAACAAGGCATTGTTGTGGGCTTATTGTGTGCTCTGTTGGATTTCCTGTTAAGATTTGAAAGCTTGTTAATAATTACACCAGCCTGAACCTTCAGATTCAGTTAGACTCTGCTCATAAAACCCGCCCTACCTTCAACAATTCGCATTTTCTAATGTAAGTCATCAAGTATCCTAACTTGTCATTATTAATAATACCACCACATAGGTTTTTTCTGTTCTGCCATGCTGTGAATGAAGGCCGTGAGGAGTGTGAAACACCAGCATCCAGAAAAACTTGTTTACATGAAGAAAATGCAATGGAAAGCTCAGCTGAAACACTCCACAGAGAAGATGCGAGCGACACCGATCTCCCCATGCCTTTGAGGGACGATCTAGAAGCAATACACCTTTATGAGAGCATTGATGACCTATCACAAAATGATGGGCCTAATTTGTACGACATCCCAGAATCCCCCACTTTAACCCAGCCTAAACCTGGAAATGATATCTGGAATTTTGAGGTCGGAGGTCCTGGAAATACCAACCAGCAGAGCACAAATGGTCGTCCCCCAGTACCCCCAAGATCTCCTAATCTACAAAGATGTAGGCTTCCCAGTGAATGTTTGAGAGGAAAAAAGGTCCTTCGACTTCCTCCTCCTCCTCCTCCTCCCAGGCCGGGACTCAAAAAGCAGGTTTCTTGTGATTTCAGCGAGCCTCTTCAAAGACTGACTCGCTCCAAGACTGAAGTATGCAACCAAGTAAGCATCTCCAATACTCATTGTAGACAAAAAGCTCCTTAATGTTCAAGATCGAAACTCAAAATACAGAGAAAAGACTGAAGAGTGTCTCTTGTATTCTTTTCCTCATCAGGATATATGGGCCATCACACTCATAGACACTCCGGAGGGCAGCACCAAGACAATGGTTTCGTTTTCTGCTGCAACTGCCAGGTATGAAAATGACCATAAAAACAACTTGTGTGGAAATGAAATGACTATAAAATGCTTTCGTTTACAATATTCTCCTTTACTATGACAGAAATCAGGCAAACAAAATTAGTCACTGGACTTTAAATCTTATATGCTGTGTATTTACTGTCAATTGTTTTGCTACTGGACGGCTCCTCTGTAGTTCCAGTTGGTTTCTAATCGCAATCATACTTTCATTTGGAATTTTGCAACCTGTTTTTCTTCACTGTCTCTGGCAGCTTAATGTCAAAATACAAGCACACAGACAGTCTTTACAACTCCGGTTTGGTATGCGGTCGACTGCTGGACATCAACCGTGCTCTGCTGCAGCAGGTCGAGGTGACTATCAGTGTGGTGTGGGACCGAAACCAGATCCCCATTCCCACCTCAGGTAACATTTATATATATACCAGTTCACTTGCTTCTGTTAGCTAGCAGCAGCTCCCATCTAATGTCACAAAATACTGGAGGGAGAGAAATCCTTTAAAAGTGGCTCCAATAGTGCAATTTGTGCATTCAAATGTTTAAAACCCATCACTGAATTCACTGCAAAGCTTCTTCTGTCATCATGCACTGACTCTGAGATGACAGTGCAGTCATCACACATGGTATTTGGTCAGAAACGTGGGCTAAGGATCTTTCTGAGGTCTTTACTGAAAATGAGGCCTAACACAAATGTAATAATATTTTCTGTTGCAACATTTAACCACAAATCAATTTTCTTGCTTTTTGTCTGTCCTTAAGTATCTGCAAACAACTTAACAACATTTGTTTCCTTCTCCGTCTTTCGGTTTCTGTGGCAGTTAAATGAATTTAAAACAGGAAAAATGATCATAAAATTTTGCTTGTTACTTGTAGTCTGTTTTAGAAATTATGCATGATTGATATTTCTAACTTAAAAAAACAAAAAAGGTCAAATTGGCATAAAGTGTTAACAGACTTATCAGCAGTCAAGTAAGCAGCTATTACCCAACCTCGCAACCCAGGAAACTGTGCTGAACAGGGTCATTTGTAGGTAATATCTATAAATGCTTCATAAGTTTCTTCATATGTTGGCATGTGTGGTGTCTCTCAAGTCTAATCTTTTATCCAGTGAACAGGACAGTGAAGAGTCTGATCGAGGACATCTCCCAGCTTCTAGACATCCCTCCCAACCAATCTGAGCATTGCGTATTGAAACTGTGCGACTCCGAGGAGTATCTCCAGAAGTAAGTTTATTGCTAGATTTTACTGCAAAAGCTCATGACGTCCTCTTAAACCTGCATCGTTTAATGTGGTGTAATGCGCCCCATGCACTCTTTTGTCTCTGCCTTTAGTGAAGAGCTGCTCGGCATGCACGAGACAATTCAGATCTACTACAAGCTTAATCTAGAAGTCCCCGTCCGACTGGTAGACATCAACAGCATTAAACGTGGACTGGCAAGAGATGTGAGTGGCTCAAGGTCCTTTTCCATTTCCTCTTACAGAAAGGATCCTTTCGCTTCATCCCAAGTCTTGAAACAATGTACAACTCTTCCCGTTCCCTGGCCGGTTTGTTATCGTGAGAACTATTGTAGCTGTAAAAATCTCCACCCTGAGCTCTTGACTTTGCTCTGTGTAAACATGACGCCATGACTGGTGGCGTGAAGACGTAAACAGAATAAAGGTGAACCCGATGTGCGCTTAGATTTAAATGCATAAAAGACAAAATATGCATGTTCACTGTCGTGTAATTAGTTAAATGTTTTATATAAGCTACATATTAGATATTATTTATGGAAGTTGTCCACATATGAGCGACACCATAACCATAAAAATCCAACATTCCAATCTATGTCGCCCTCTTTAAGGCTGTGGATGACAACACCGCAAGCCAGCTGTTCCGGTTCCTTGCTTCTGCTTTCGTCTTCAACACCAGCAAGTAAGACAACCAGCAGCACTGCATACCACCAGCTTTGAGGAGTAGTTTCATTAACAATGACAGCTATTTGATGGCGAGACAGTCAGATGGTGTCTGTTTGCAGAAAACATGAAGAGAGCTGGTTTTACTACCACTTTGTTTACACTTTTTCCTCCCCTCTCAGGCTGAGTCTTCAGAGTGTGCTCAACACCTACTGTAGAGAGGCAAAAGAGCTCTTCAGTAATAAGGTCAGTCAAAATAAATAAAAGCAGCTAGTGGATTTTCTTTCTCAATACATAGTTGTCCAATATTTCTCCTTATTTGTGTCTCGTCTTGTTATGGTCTGCAGTCTGGGGTGAATATTGGTGTTATTGTGAGCCGTGCTCGGACCATCAGCAACCTTCTGTGTGGTGTCACGTGCCAAGAACTGGAGGATGCCATTGGCAGCCTCAACAGAATTAATCCAAGACCTCTGGTAGGTTATATCACAGAAACAGAACCATCAGTATAAATAGAAGTTAGTATCACACTAACCTGCAAAATTTGCCTCAATCTCATCGTTTTTCCTGTACCTTTAAAAACCTGCAAAAAATGCCTGTTCACATTAAAAATGACAGATGTTTCATTTTTTGTGTTGCAGAGTCATGAAGAGATAAGTGAGTGTGCAGATGGTGAGTATCTATACTGGTACGTGTGTGGTTGTGTGTGGTGTATATTTACTGTAAACTTTTTGTTGTTGCTGGACAGCAAAGAAGTTTTTTCGATTATTTTGGGCGTCAGGTTTATTTCCATAAGGAGAATCTATTTGAAAGTGAAACAAGTTATTTACTCATTGAAGTGTTGGTGACTGGACTCCAATTAAAAAAAAGAGAGCAGATTAATGTCAAAAGTAGAAGTGTCTGTATAACAGACAGGATGAAGCATGTAGTGGGTAAAAGATCCCGGAAATAATGGTCTTAAAGGCAGAATGATAAAATAGCAGAGTTTTAAAGAGCAGGAAATAGCTTTTACTATATGTGACAGACAAGAAGATGATTGGATCAGAGTGAGGAAAGAAGTTTGATATGAAACCGAGCTCCCAACACAAACTTGCCCACCAACCTACATGGTTATGAATTTTTAGTTTTGTAACAACATGCTCAATATGCTCAAAAACCTGAAAGAGATATTTGTTATTTAAATATTTAAAATTTTTGGAAGACTACTGTCAGACATATCAGTTTTGCCTCTAGCGCACAAACATGGTGCTATATGTACACTACTCTTTACTTACACTGCTTCAGTGCCAGGTTTTGCATTTTTCCAATGCCAAAGAAAAAAAGAGCAAGCTACAATTCTGGTTTACTACACCTCTTATTGATACATCTACATAAAGCAATGACGATCATTATTAAATGTTTCAGCTAAAAACTTTGCTGTAATGGTTCTGCAAAAAAGTTGGACTCTCTTAAGTGATGTTTATTATCTGTGCTCCAGCCATGCTCATGCTCCACGGGGCGCTGCAAAAGCTGCTGCAGGGTTTTTTTGAAAACTTCCAGTCAGACTTCAGTGCCCCGAAGGTAACGAGCAGCTTGCAAATCTGTGACGTAGACCACAACCGCGACATCCTCCAGCTCAAAGTTGCTGCTCTCTACAAACTACAGCCCGTCTGGGTAGACATGTACGTGTGTGGTTATTGTATTTCTATATATTTATATATGCATGCACAAACTCAATTCACGCGCTCAAGCATGAATGTTAACCACACCGTTGATATTTACTGGATTCTTCCCTGCTTTATTTTTCCTCTTCTTTTAGTTACGAGTCGTTCTCTATTTCGTGTGAGCTGACGTACGTCGGAAGGAAGCTCCGCGACAGTGGAGTTTGTGAAAATATCAGCACTGCCTTGTCACACGGAAACACAATCCAGTGTAACCGCATGTAAGATTTAGATAGTGCCCATAAGTATAAATTTTATTTTGTCACGTCCAACTTCCTCTTTCTTCATTTACAACCAGTCTAAAGTACGATAATGTAAAATAATTGCAAGACAAACAACGTGTGAAAATGAATAATATATAACCTATATGTTCTTTGTTTTTAGGATAGTATTCCCTGTTTCAATAAATCAGCTTCCCTATGAGTCCATGCTCACTTTTCGCCTCAAGGGCTCCAAGAAAGGCAAAACTGCTGAGCTTTTATCGTGGGCTGTACTACCTCTTTACAGCGATAGGTAAGTTGTCATTAAAGCTTACATCTCTATAGCACCTATAAAGTTTTTGTGTCTATTTGGATTGGTTTAAAATTCATATGCACACTCATTGGACTTTACAAGCGCTTGGAGACAGTGGGTAGGAAAAACTCCCTTTTAACAGGAAGAAACCTCAAGCAGAACAGGGCTATTTTAGCTGTAAAAATCTAAACCTAATTGGCTGATGAGATATTTGCAGTGATGAGGAGTTGGACAGGTGTTCCTAATAAAGTGACTGGCGAGTATATGCAACTGTGAATTAAATCAGGTATTGGTGTTAACTGAGGAAACCCCAGTTCCACTATCTCTGTGTTTGTTTTCACGCATTAAAATGAAAGTGCTTCATTCTTTGAATACTTTAAAGACTCAAAACAACAGATGGAAACATGTCACTGTGCAAGAACAGTTTTCAAATTGCTTTGCATTGCATGTGTTTAAAGGCTGATTGTGTTTTTACGAGCTCAGTATAGTTCTGTTGCAATAAGTGTATCTCTCTCTCTGTGTGCAGGACTCTCGTAACAGGCACCGTCTTGCTCTGTATGTCTACTTTGGCTGAGCTGTCTTTTCCTCCGTCCGCTGCCCTCTTTGACAGCCACAGACAAGCCACTGGGGTGATAATGCAGGTAAGTAATACTGGACAGCTCTGCCCTCTGTTGACCAAAAAGCAAAATGACACCACATTCCGTGACTCTTTATCTTCCTACCTTTTCCCTCAGCTTCAGTTTCAAGACCAGGTTGAGTGGGAGTATAAGAGGCCCATTGCACTCCCTGGGTCAATATTGTTCACACAGGCTTGTGAGGAACTGCAAAAGAAAATGCTGGAGGTTTCAAAGAAGCATTGTCTCTGCTTGTGAGTAGAATGACTTAATTCCTGAGTCATCTGAGAACAGGACTAGTCAGAAATACCTTGGACTACGAGTTCTCAGTAATTCTTCAAGATTGCTTCCTGGGTTTTGTTGTCAAGCAACACATTCCTAAAATAATCTTTCTTTCACCAGTCTTACAGAGAATGAGAAAGCTTTCCTGTGGACGAAACGTCACAGCAGCGACAAACAAAGTACGTTCCTCCACCTGCTGCTGGGCGGAGTTTCCCATTGGTATCCTGAAAACCTGACAGAAATCTATACCATACTGGAGAACTGGGCTATCTATCTACCTGAGGAAGCCCTTTTCCTGCTTAGCGACAGGTACAGCGTTTACATGCAAAATAAAGTGCTGTCACTTAGAAAAGCTGACCAAAAAATATATACAACATATGAAAGTAGTTATCAGTTCAACTAACACAAGGTAATGACTGGGTACCCTAAAAAAGGGTCAGCGTAGTCCGGTTCTCTGGTTCTGGCTTCCTTTAGCCTAACACTGATCGTCCTGGATCTGGAATATCATTTCTTTAATCTTCTTAATATTCCTGGCCACCTACATTATCATCATAAATGAAGCACAGCGCATAATTCAAGACAATAAACAATAAAGAAGAACTTTTGTAATAGAAACTGATGGATATCTGGTTAATGTTTCATTTGTAAGCTGATTTAGAAAAAAAAACATAACAAAAATGATCTGATCCCTTTCCCACTGATCTCACTTCCAGCTTTCATGATCAGACTGTACGACAGACAGCAGTTCAGTACTTTGAGCAGATACCAGATGGGGAGCTGGAGGTGTATTTACCACAGCTGGTCCAGGTGAGCAAACTAACACACATTCAAACCTTTCAAAAGAGATCTCAAAAAAAATATGATGTTGAAGCAGTTTAATTTTTCAGATGATAAATTGGACAACTGGTGGCACACTTTGCACGCTCAGTAGTTTGATGTGTGATTGATGAGTGTTCCTTTCCTGCAGGCACTGAAGAATGAGTGGAAATTGGATGGACCCCTGGTAATGCTGCTGTTGGAGAGATCACTTAGGAACATACGCATCGCTCAGCAGCTCTTCTGGTGAGTCAGACACTAAACTGATGAGGAATAATACTAAAACTACTGTCATTTCATTCAGGTGAAAATGTTTATTGCCACATTAACATGAATAAAACTGAAAGACTTCTGTCTTTACTGATAAAATATTGATTGATTTATTACAGTTTTTCACTCTACTCGATTTTGTGATCAAATAGTGATCACATAAGAACAAGTCCATAAAAACTTATCAAATTTAAATCTTACTCCAAGTCATTTTCTTCCCCCCGAATTCATTGAATAGTACAAATAGAAACTATGTCTTTCTTACTGTAAAGGGTTGTGTGACATGACTTAAACTAGTTTTTCTATAACATACGAGGAACTGCAGGATTTCCCGCTAACTCTTCTCTCCCCAGCTGGAGAACTTGCCAGATTTGCCTCCCTGCAAATTCTTCTTGAAAATGACAATCAGGCTAAAGGAATTTCAACTTGACACTGTGCCCAATGTATAATGGGCCTCCCAATAAGAGATCTAAAAATACCAGCTGGTATAAAAATGCAGCTGCTATTTTTAGAGCTGATATCATTGAATATGATCAAATTGTATTGTTAATTATCCAATCCGATGAAAACAGAAATATATAAAGAAGTACATTTTGTGCACGCTAAAAGAGGTGAAATTTAGGAAACTGCCTTTGTATTCTAGTGTGTGTTAACAAAGCAATTCTTCACTGGCCTTCACACACAGTTAAGATGCTTCACTTATCAGTCGAACTTATTTCTTTTAGTTCTAGACTCACTGTATTTAGGTTCAACCTCTATGATGCTTTTAGGCAGTAAGTGACAACATCATGCATGCAAAGCTTTACAACTCATGCTAGAATATAATGTCAGGCTGCTGGAGGATGCCCGCAATGACCAACACTACCAGAGCTGGTTCAGTAAAATTCACGCTGCCCTGCTGCAGTGCTGCGGCCAAGCACTGAGGGAGGAGCTGCAGCGCGAAACCAAGCTGATGGCCGTGCTCGTACAGGTGGCTAGTGGCATTCGCAGTGCTGACAAGGCTCGTCGTAAGGTCCGTAATTAACTCATTGGTGTATTCACTTCCTGGCTTATAATCCTTGTAATCATTGTGTCTGTCGATGTACAAGAAATGCATTTAACTTTTTGTTTTGTTTTGTGTTTTTTCTCCTGCTTTGCTCTTTTGTCTGCAGAGCGCTTTGAAAAAAACAGGGTGGAGAATTGAAGACTTCTTTAAGAATGGGATCAGCTGTTGCCTACCACTAGATCCTGCTGTCTGTGTGAATGGAGTGAACCTAGAAGTAAGATTGTTACCCACCACATCATATATCAGTATTTCTTTTATGCAAACACACAGCAACGTTTTATTTCAGGTGTTTACTCTTTGATGTGTTACTTCCAGGCCTGTAAGGTCCACAGCTCATTTGCTGCTCCTCTGGGGATCCCATTTATCTGCACTGACCCTCTGGCCAAGAACTACAATGTTATCTGCAAGGTGAGTAATGATATGCAGTTGGATCAATCCACACTGTGTTTTTGCTTGTTCTCTTCCAGGGAAATGAAATCTGTTTCAAAACTGCTATTACATAGCTCTGAATATTATAGGACACTCTAAGGAAATCTCAGTTAAAGGTGTTGTTCAGACAGGAGATGACCTGCGTCAGGACATGCTGGTACTTCAGATTGTCCGTGCGATGGACAGAGTGTGGCTCCAAGAGGGACTCGATCTACAAATGATCACCTACAAGTGTATTTCTACAGGCCAAGCTCGGGGTCAGTATGATAGATTTGTTTGTGTCTGGGAATTTGTGTTTTTCCAAAGCTTGTTATTTTATGCTTGTCAGGTCTGGTGGAAGTGATACCAGAGGCAGTGACCCTGGCAAAGATTCATAAAGAGTGGGGTCTGGGTGGAAGCCTCCGAGAGGACACTCTGGAGAAATGGTTTCACATGTTTAACAGAACTAAGGAAGACTACGAGAAGGTTAAGACCATCTGAAAAGCCTTTTCTTAACGATGCACTGTCACTGCTCCATCTTTCTCGTGCATAACACTTTCTGTTTATATGCAGGCTGTGATGAACTTCCTGCACTCGTGTGCCGGGTGGTGCGTCGCTACCTTCATCCTGGGCATCTGCGACCGCCACAATGACAATATCATGCTGAAAAAAAGTGGGCACATGTTCCACATTGACTTCGGGAAGATAATGGGCAATGCACAGATGTTTGGAGGTGTTAAAAGGCAAGTCAGCAAGTCAAGCAAAGCAGCATTTTGAAAAAGGACAGAGTGCTGTTATGTATGGGTCAACAAAAAACATTTTCCTGCTCAATAATAGGGACCGGTCTCCCTTCATCTTTACATCTGAGATGCACCACTTCATCACTGGTGGAGGGCAGAAGCCTCAACGCTTGCATCGCTTCGTGGAGCTCTGCTGTGAGGCTTACAACATAATCAGGCAGCGTTCTGCACTCATACTCGGCTTGTTGGAGCTTGTAAGACTAAATAACACTACAGTCCCTTTTTAGCTCTGTCTGAGAATGGAAAACATCCCGTAAAACGGGTTTCTACCCATTGTGTAAATTTCCAGATGCTACATGCAGGAATGCCAGAACTGAAGGACTCTAATGACTTGCAGTACGTCCAGAACAACCTCAGACCTCACGATACTGATCTGGAGGCCACCTCCTTCTTTACAAAGTAATGTGACGTGTGTGGCAACGTCTTCCTAAGAATACATATAATCCTTCTGCAAATAAACAAACTTGCATTTAATTTCTGCTGTTTGTGTTACACCTGTGGTAGGAAGATCAAGGAGAGTATGGACTGTGTTGCAGTCAAGTTTAACTTCCTGGCACACAACATTGCTCAACCCAAGACAAAGGGCACCCTGCCCCGGGAGAGTGCTCCTGCTCCTGCTAGTAACATTCAGGAAGCTGTCATTTTGGGATACTCTGCCAAGGGAAAAGATGTGGTAAGCCTGCAACTGCACTTTGGCCTCAGTAACAAAACACACCATTATAAAATAGATTTTACCTGATGCACCACAGGGCTGTTTATTAGGCCCAAATAGCTGGAGGAGGCAATAAAACACTTGGAAGTGACAGCAAATTCACACTTTTTTTGTGATCTGAGAGGAATAGCCCTCACTACTGCGCTGACAGTGTGTGTTTGCTGTCACTTACAGCTTGTCAGAAGGCAGTCTTGTGCTTATAAAGTCTTTCCCAAGGGTTGGGTGAGGAGTGTTTGTAAGCATTTACTACTCTTTGATCCGAAGAGCTGTCCTGATGTCAAGTGCTTGTTCTTCTAGTCACATTCAGTCTATAGTAGAAATAACAGCAAGGATCAAGGATTCAGGTGTTTGAAAAAATGCAGTGAAAATAAAGGAGTTTGCATATGAGCAGTGATTTGAGCTACTTAAACAATCTCCCTGGAAGCTTTAACACAGTTCCTGTAGTCTCTATCTAATGTAACAATTGGTTGTGTTTGATTTGCAGCTCTATGACCTAAGGATAACCATTGACGATGGGTTTCTGACCAGTGAGAAAACATTTGGACAGTTTGAGCTGATCCATAGGGAGCTGCAGAAACACTTTATTGAATCAGCACTACCACAGTGAGTGAATAAATTAACATAAATCCTGCTCACACGTATTATATTTTGTCGCACAGCTCGTTCTCATAGTAATTACATAATTAGATGCATGACTTCGCTTCCACTCCTTTGCTTCCAAGGTTTCCGAGCTGGTACCAGATGTCATTCACCCCAGGCAGGAAGATGTCTCTGCTGAATAAATACCTAAAAGAGCTTTTTGAAGGACCTTGCAAAGGAGTGAGTTTCTTCCCTGCTTTAGTAGTCCTTTGTGATTAGCTGTTTTCCCCATTAGAGCTGAACTTGAAAAGTGTCTCAATTTGCCACCCGCAGAATGAATTTGTCTGCAGCTTGTTTCTGGATGGTCCAGGACATAACCGAGGTCCAAAATGTGCAGGTAAGAACAATGGAAAAAATATGTGAATGTGAGCGTTGATTGCGTGGTATATTGAGAAAAGTGTGATATTAGTTTATTTATAAGAAATTCCTTTGCTGTGATCTAATTGCACTTGTGTGATTATCTGTTGCAGAAGAGCAGCCTCAGGTCCAGCTTTACATTACTTACGCCAACTACAAGCTCTCTGTAATGATAAAACACCTGAAGAACATTGTGAGTTTCATTTATTCTTATTACTGTCCTGCAGCATTTAGCAAGAGTAAAGCATGTATAGTTAGGGTTCTATATCAGATATATACTCACTGGATACTACATCAGGTTCACCTCATTAACTTAGTCATACTAGTATGAGGTTGGACCGTCTTGCCTTCGGAATTCCTTAATTCTTCATGACATAGATTCAACAAGGTGCTGGAAATAATCCTCAGACATTTTGGTCCTGTTGACATGATAGTGTCACACAGATCCACTTTCATGTTGTGAATCTCTCATCCCGAAAGTGCTCGACTGCACTGAGATCTGGCGCCTGTGAAGGCCATTTGAGTACAGTGAACTCATTGTCACGTTCAAGAAAAATGTTTGAGATCATTTAAGTTTTGTGTCACAGTGTGTTAAGCTGTAGGATCCTTACTTCGATCGTGTCCATTACACCATCATGAACTACCAGAGGTTGTTCTCCTCTTATATCAACCAGGTATTTGTGTCCTAAGAACTGCTGCTTACTAGATTCTTTGTCTTTTTGGAACCTCCCCTATAAACCATAGAGAAGGACATGGTGAAAAAGCAGATCAGCAGTTTCTGAAACACTCCTGTCTGGTTTGAGTGATTGGCTGTGGCTCGGGAGATAGAATCGGTCATCTACTAATTGGATGGATGGTGGATCGAATCACCAACCTTCCGGTCCATCGGAAAACAACTAGTGTAAATGCTAGATAGCCATAAAACAAAGTGCTTGTATGAATGAGGCAAGTTCTTTGAGTTTTGAGGTAGAGTAGAAAAGTGCTTTATAAGAACCGGGTCATTTACCATCAGGCACCAAGAACCACCCCACATTCAAAGTCTCTTAAATCACCTTTCGTCTCCATTCTGATGCTCAGTTTAATCTTCAGCAGTTTGCAAAAATGCATTAGTTGCTATCATGTGACTGAGTGTACTTGTGGCACGTGCTCATGCTCCTCTGACTTCCTGTCCATTCGCCTCTCCTCAACAGAAGCACCCGAACGGTTCTAACCCTGATGCCTATGTTATCACATACCTGAGGCCAGACCCTCGGCAGCGCTCCAAGAGGAAGACAAAGATTGTCCGCAATAATGTCAACCCCACCTTCAATGAACTGGTAGTGCCATCATTCCTCCTCTCTATCCATGATTAGACACAGTCAAGACATCTTTTGGTACTTAGCTGTATTACAGGGTAGCTTTTACATTTATAATCTTTTTCCACTAGTACATAGTGGCTTGGCTTGGCTCAGCTCCACTAAGTTTTTGGGTTTTCCATTAGGTGGTAGTACGTGGCACCAGGTGCTTTTTTAATATCTACATGGCTGGGGTTCCAAGCTATCTGAGGCAATCCAAAAATGTGATCGACTGAGTAGCATCAAGTGGAAAATCAGCTAATAGTACTTAATACTTTTAGTCTGCGTGCCTTTCACATGGGTAATTTGTTTTCAATTTAACTTCTAAACTGAAGTGCTTAGTTTAAAAAAAACAACAAAAAAGAAATTGTGCAGTACAGCCACAATCACAAATTTCATCTAATATGATGGTGCATCCTTGAACCCTTGAGCTGGATTTTGTCATCATGCATTAGCTGTCACGTGTACAGTTAAAAAGTTTGTTTTTCTTTTGCTTTGTGTTGTGAATACTTCTTCAGATAAATTGTTCTCACTCAGACTTATAACTAAATGTATGAATGTGTTTATATATTTCATTATGAGAGTTCCTTCTGTGCTGCTGCAGTCTGATTTACAACATGATCTTTGACCCACTAACCATCATATTCCCACAAATTTATAGCCTCTTATAACCCCTTATTTAGAATCTCATGCATTAAAAAGTTTTGTAGAATTATAAAACCACATCTTAAGCTAGGTAACTAAAGTGTCTCCTTCCTACTCACAGGTGGAGTACACTTCGGTCACACAGCTGAATGGGATAGTCCTGGAAGTGGTAGTAAAGAGCAAGAAGGCTTTTGTGGCTGCAACTAACATAAAACTGGACGAAAAGTTGCTCAATCTGGAGCTCTGGTTCCCTCTCGGAAACTCTGCTATCTGACCTCTGAGCTGCACTGCAGGCTTACTGCCAGCAGGGGGTGCAACCACGTCGAGTGAGGGACCACATTCATGGATTTGAGAGGGAGATGCCTGAGAAGAGGAAGAATGCACTGTATACAAAACTGCATGCCAGTTATACCTATTTATCAGATGCAACTTAATCTCATTCCAGACTTGAAAACACTGCCAGATGGGAGTGAGTGGATAAAGTTACAAAACAGACTGAAAGAACACAGCGGACTGTTTACTGTGTGACACAGGATTTATTATTTCTAAATTTTTATCAAATGAAGGCCTTTTGTTCACTAGTTTTTCTAATGTTACTTTGGTGATGGATGAAGAAAACTTATTTTTTAATCACTGTGGCACTTTCGTTTGCACTTGACTTTGTTTTTACCGAGAGCAAAAAGCAGACCTTGTAAACGTGTACGTCGCCGAGGCTGTGGACACGACAGATTAAAGAGGAGGTGATGCAGCGCCGCCGGTTTGTTACCTGAGTGTGTTTGTCCCCTCAGGCTGCGTCAACTGCACTGTCCTTGACCAGTGGGACTGGAGGCGTGAGGGGGGTGAGGGAGAGCGTGTGAGCAGGATGACAACTCTGCCTTTTTGGCCCGTGGGGCTGAGTTAACACTCGCCCCCTCACCAGCCTTTTCCCTTATCCATCAGGAGCATTTGTACACCAATTTAGCACGTGTGTGCACCGGCACGCGAAGGCAGACAATCACATGATGACAAAAAAAGAAAGAAAAATAAGACGCGCACACTTTCAAGGCACAACCAGGTCTTCGTGTTATCTTAAATCCGTCCTTTCTCTTGACAGGCCTGATGACCCATACTTTCCTCTGCCTCATTCATAGTGATTTAGTGGCGAAAGAGGATAGAAATAGACTTCCCTGAACTGGATCTGGTTAAATTATGTATACCTCTGTGAATCTTATTTATATTATTCCCTGAAGGGTCTCTCACAGGGAAGTAGGACTGTAAGACGGTACTCTTTAAAAGCTGTGCTCGTGGAGTATTAGTTTATCCTGGCGCTACACATCCGTTTCAGGCCTGACATATTGTTTTTCTAATCATTAACGATAAATACCTCCTTCCCCCACAAAAAATGTTGTGGATGTGCAAGACCCTTATACAGCATGTGCAATCAAGTTTACCACATAAAAAAGAAAATAGATCAATCTACTCCTCTAAAATCATTACTCTAGGAATGTCTCTATTACTTTAGAGATGCAAGGAGAGAACTATTATGTGTGTTTTCAGACTCACTGGAGCCTTCTGGTCTTTTCTTCTGCAGCACTCAGTTGCAGGCAGTGGGGAAAAATAAATGCACTTCTATTTTCTGACAATAAAAGTGGTATTTATATCTGAGGAAATGGTTCTTTTTGATTTATTTATATATTTTCATTGTTGCTGCCGTTGCTGCTCCCACATCAGCCACGCTTCTCTATCTGCTGGCATAGGTGTGCGTGTGTGCCTGTGTCGCCATGTGAGAGAGTCTGATACGGAGACGTGTTTTTTAGGAATGCGAGATATAGACGAATAGGGAGGCTGGATCCAGGCTGAAGCCGTCTTTGGATTGGAGAGGCACCCACCTGTAGCCTGGAGGTTTGAAAAGAAATGTACAGTACGTATGGTCATACAGGATCATTTCCATAAAAACTCAACCGAAGCACAGATAAACCTTCAGTAATGCTGACACTGGGAGTTTAGGGGAAATACAATGATGCCCCACATTGTCACCTGGTGTAATTTAGCCCTTCATCTGACTGCCCTACACCCCTCCACCTTCCAGCACTTGCTGGCTCACCTTTCTTCAGACTCTTGAAGGGCAGGGTGTACTGGCCTACAAACTCACTGCTGAGAATGCCGGTCTGATCTCTGACACAGAAGCGAACGAGGCACAGTTCAGGCAAGCGAATCGTGAAGGACATGTCAGTATCCCAGCGAGGACTCAGAGCTAGAACAGAATTAACAACTTCATTAGAGTCAGTTAATGTTTCTTTGAGGTGCTAATTAATATTTTTGGATCAAACACTGGATCACACGACTACCTCTATGTGAAAGACGTCAACTGTAATGATGAACACAGAGAAATTTATCACCTGCCTACAAAGATCATTGTTTTGGGTATATAATTTATGGTTTTGGGCTTTGACTTTAACCAGTCTTACATCATTTGAATAAAACGGCTCTACATATCCACTGAAGTCTGCTAAAACTTAGGACAGACAAAGAAAAGTGGTTAGCTAATGAACATAGCAAAGCATTTTGGAGCCTGTAAATATATTTTTGTCATAAGTTAGTGGAGCCCAAAAGCAAATTTCAAAGGCAGAGTATGTGATTTATATTCACCTGGAGGCCAGAAACACAACTTCAAATGAATTCTAATGTACAGTGGCAGATAAATAACAAGTAAACAAGTTCTGTTTTATGGGGTGATAATATGACACTGTTGGGTTCTCAGCTTGTTCCAGCTGTCTTCAGGCGAGCTCGAAATATTACAAACTTGACTTTTACTTTATCATGAAATTATTGTCAAAAGTGTAGCTACGCGTTAAAATACTTGTTTCAGGAGGTGGTATTAAAGTTGTCACCGGCTTTTGAAATTACACACCGCCTGAGCTCATCTTGAGTGCTCTGACGCTAATACACGCTGACAACCTGTGCAAGAAGTAAAGTTACCATTAATTCAGCTTATTGTTCAACCTGAGTTAATCACTTTCACTTGCTGCTTTGAAACAAATGCAGATGTCACAATAAGAATAACAATGCTACCGTGCCAGTATTTTTGCATGTACAAACCGCTCTTACCACTCTGCCAAGCTGCTGATCAACCAAGTGGTAAATTAACAAATACAGTACTGCGCAATATTGTCGAGCCACCCCCTATTTCTTTACATTTTGTTCCAAAGAGCCATACTTTCTTGTCTTTTTGTTAAAGTGGTCTTGAGCAATAGTTCTCAAAGATTTTGAAATTTTGATCATCTGGAAAGAATCTGATTGAAAATGGCCTTATTTTTTAGCATTTCAACAATCCCAAACATGCTGCCAATACAATAAAAGTGTACCTGAGTAGCAGAACACGCAATGACCTCTCTAGAGTATGAGTATGGGATCATCTTGACAGAACAGAATAAAAGGCAGCCAGCATCCAAAGAGCTTTGAATGTCCCTCAAGAAGCCTTTAGAACTATTCTTGAAGACTACTTAGAGAAATGACAAGAAACGCTGCCTAAGAGAGTTCAGGCTGTGCTGAAAAATTCAGGAGTTTATACCAAATACTGACTTTTAAGTTCATTAGAAATGTACACTCTTCTTGCCGTATAAATAGTATATTTCCAATTTTGCACATGTTCCATTTTCTGAGCATGTTTCTATAATATTTAATACTATTTATCAATTCTGCCCAACTGTGCCTCACTGTGAAGCAGGGAGAAACTACCTTTTAGATTGTTTACCAAGCAGTAGTCCCTCCAAAACAGCCTTCCATTCCTGACAATCCTGCCATCATTTTAACTTTACCTGTGCCCAGTGCAATGTGTGCAAGCTAAACATAAAGTGGCTGTCGCCTGCAAAGACCTCAACTTCAAATGTCAAGCAACATTTCAAGTTTCTGTTGCAGTTAGCAAGCTAATGTTGCAGAAAAATGTTGACTGGACTTTCAACCATTTTCACTGCAGTGCTCTGTAGCTCACTAAGGTGAGCGACCACAAAAAACACAAACACTTGATCTAACAGTGAATTTAAAAGCTGTTGGGATAACTGACCAGCAATCAACAGACTCACAGATGACAGCACATGACCAGTGTTGACTGGATTTTAAAGGGTTTGCTGAATTTTTTTTTAAACAATTTGATGAAGTTTCTCAATCCAAAATGACATTTGTATTCACCTTACCTGTTTTATTAAATGACTATATGATTAATGTTCATATGCACATCATAACAGAGTACCAGATGTATTCACTCTACACAGCAAAATCTCCAGTGTTAAATTAACACTAGAGAGTGTCTATATGGGTCCACACCTCTGAGTGTTAAATACAACACTGTTGAGTGTTAAATTAACACTTTTGACAGTGTTATATGTTTAAAAGTAACCTAGTCAGTTTTGAAGATTAACAATGGCTAACACTGAGCAGTGCTGATTTTCTAACACTGGAATATTTCTAACATTTTGAGTTATTTTCCAGTGTTAGAAAATCAGCACTGCTCAGTGTTAGCCATTGTTAATCTTCAAAACTGACTAGGTTACTTTTAAACATATAACACTGTCAAAAGTGTTAATTTAACACTCAACAGTGTTGTATTTAACACTCAGAGGTGTGGACCCATATAGACACTCTCTAGTGTTAATTTAACACTGGAGATTTTGCTGTGTAGTGCTACGTCTGGTACTCTGTTTCCTCCTTCTCTCCCTCCTTGTCTCATCTCACTCCCATGTACAAATACACACATGAAATCTGTCCTTCCTACTTTCTTGAAAATTTAAAATACACCACTTTGAGCTGAGTGTCAATGATCTAGAGTTAATTCTGACAAAACACAACTTGAACTGATCAAAGTGAAGCTAGATCTAACATAATGGAGAACAGATTGCTGTGTCTTGGTACGTTGTGATATGCGCAGTTTGTGTTGTGCCACCTACAATTGTTTTTGACAGTATGTGTGTTTTTTCTGCAGGAGTCTGATGCAATCCCATGAATCTCCACTCTCACAAAGGGGTCCAGAGCTTTTCCACTCCTGGGTAGGGGTAGGTTGGACCCACTGATCACCTGTGGACAAGCACACACAGAGGTATACAGTAAATTTAAATAAATGATTAGTGAGAACCTCAGAAACAGTAAGAATCAGTAAGAATCAAGAATCAGTAAGAAGAAAAGAGTAGAGAAGAGAAGAGGAGGGAGGGTTTGTAATTACACTAGTCTGGAGAAAGGCAGGCTTATCTGCAGTCGTCTCACACTGAGCTTTCCCTCACTGGCCCTGATCAAAGACAAACCTGCATGTACTTATCACGACATGCCCTGCTTGGCACTGATGTAGCCTTACAGTGTCCAGCCTAGAATTACAGTCCCTTTCCTCTTCTGCAGTCACACTACAAAACCACAAAGGTTCTGATACTTCACAGTCACAATGTCCCTACTTGTGAGTTCATAGCTAGCAGGTTGGAGTCATCATTAAATAAACCTTTTGCACGTACTTGACAGTTTTATGCTAAAAACTCTTGCGAAAGCTCAAGGGGAAATATTGTTTTCCTGAACAGATGAATAATTTAATGCTGAGATTGAAGATTGAAAACCCAAACACTCCTACCTAAGTTACAACACCGTCTGCTACTCATGAGTCTGATTCACTGAGTTGAGGGCTGTGTTGAGATTGCGGGATTTTCCCCGAAGTTATCGAATAATACAGAGCGATGATGTGAATAAATAAAGGCGGGGCCCTGGGCACACTAAAACACAGCACGCAACATTCATATTTATGCATCGTGATGTGTGTTGTTGTGCATATTCTATTAGAAGACAATGTCTGACATGCATTTGTTTAACTTGAGCATGTCCTTGTAAAACACTGTCTGACCAAGAAGTATTTTCTTTGTCAGATGTAAGATTTACACAGATTTTCAAAGATTTACAAAAGCAATGTGACAGGAGTTTACCAGATATTCTATTCAGAAACATAAAATAATAATAAGTTAAAGACTGCATAACTCAGCCAAGGCTGAAAACTTCATCCATACCATGCATAAATGGAGTCCCTGGATGCAGAAAATTATACTCGAAAATATGATGCAAGGTGTCAAATATTAAATCCTTCCTAAAAGTTGGATCTGAATTCCAATCACCTTTGACAACCAATCACTTCTAAGTGGGTCTAATATTCACACCAATCCATAATATCCGTGGTTGTTGTTTTAGCAACAAATAAAAAATAAAAGAAAGAAAAGCAACACTGTGCATATAAAGCCATGCTGGTTATGGTGTGAAAGTGTACTGATACATTCTACATGCTAACTTTAGCATGTGTCAAATGCTAGCGCTAACATGCCACTTTAGGGTTACAGTAGGTAATGTTTACTGTGGTGACTCCTTTCGCTAAAAAAATTCTTTGCACAGCTGAAGCTGAACAAAACTTCAATAGTTGCAGGCTTATGGTCGTCAGGCATTTTGCACATTTAAAATCAGGTATTGAAAGAATTTGCCAATAAGTATACTAGTATAAAATACTTCTTGGCAGCACGGTGGCATGGTAGCTAGCACTGTTGCCTCACAGCAACAATGTCCTGGGTCTGAATCCGGCATCTGGATGGGCTTTTGTGTGTTGAGTTTGCAGTTTGCATGTTCTTGCCGCCTCTGCGTAAGTCCAGTCCCAAACTCCAAACACATACAGTTTGTAATGTTAGGTTAATTGGTGATTTTAAATTGCACATAAGTGTGAATGTGAGTGTGAATGATTGTTTGTTGCTCTATGTTGGCCCTTCAACAGACTGGCAAGCAGTCCGGGGTGTGGGCCCTACCTCTTGCCCTAAGGCAGCCGAGATAAGCTTCAGTCCCTTTGCGACCCTGAATTGGATAAGCGGAAGAGGATGGACCGATGGTATTGTATACTAGTGCTAGTCTAGTGTTTCTGCAGATAAAGGGGGCTTTTTGTTCAGTGCTACAAAGGTTTAATAGGGATGAATGGACATCTCAAGCCTATGTGACTAGATTGTTTCATTGTTGTTTGTGCTTTTAGTTTAGTTGATATAAGCTTTAAAGAAGGTTTTTATTTTTATACGCCTTAAGATCGATCATGAAACTGATATCAGCATAATGATGTTCCCTCCTTTGCCTTTACTTCACGTGATCCCACACTGTTCCCCATGCTGTTTCAGCAGTACAAAACCTCGATATCTCTCAAAACTCTTCTCATAAGATCAAATCGTGACAGTTCTCCTTATGAGCTCAGAAAAAGATATGTGACTGTGCTTTTTTGGCAGCTTCTTTCACTTTTGCTGTGTGGCTTTGTACATTACAAGTGCTGCTATTACTGTCCCCCAAGTTGCTTAAAATAATGAAGGAGAGATGATTTATTAATTGGACCCCAGGTCTAATTGCATTAGATCACTCCTGTCTCTCTTTTCCTAATTTTCTAAAGGAGATAATCTAATTAAACAGACACTCTTGGGGAGTTTTACATCATTGTTGGTTCAGAGCATCCGGCAGGAAAGTATTTAACTGCAGGCAAGAAGTGCAAGGAATAAGATGAGCTCTGCTTCACAGTGCCCTACATTGTGAGGGATATCCACACTTATACATGCACGTGAGGCACACATACCCACAGACAGTCCGGTAACGTTACACCTTAATCCATAAATGCACCATGAGTGGATTATTCAGGGTCTAGTGCTCCATAGGTGTACCTTGAGCAGCAGGTATGTTGATTTACGCTTGTGGTGGCTGCTGCTGGGATCAAAGCGCATCTGGGTGGACATGAGAACCGCCGGCTTCAGGACGTAGCCACAACCCCCGTTGTCCTGGAAAAGTCCATCATTAAGGTCCATAGGCAAGCCCGGAGACTGGAAATTGAGTGCCACTGCAAAACACCACAGGACAGTCTCTGAACAATGAAACAAGGAGACACAACACAGTGGAGCAAAAATTGCAAATGCCTAAAGCTTGTTAGATAAAACAACCAGCTTGAGATGATCCCTGCAAACCTTCTGTTTTCTAAAGCTCATTTTCATTCTGCAGGAGAGAGTTAAATTATACAATGACTTGAAATGTTTCTGCAACAATGGCTTTCATTGCATCAGGGAGTCATTCACAATTAGCAACTGTGCAATGACTGAATGCGCAGTGGGCTGTTCTGCTGTGCACAGTTATATTTTGGCATGTGCACTGCACACATCATCAGTGACTACAGATTTCAGGCATCAGAATAGAGTGCCAGATTATGTCTCTCTCTGGCTGGACAGAAATCATTGATGAGGGTTGAATAACGTATATAAATAATGCAAAGAAACAATTCAGTGTGAACCCCCATGTTGCTCTGCAGCCTTCAGCTTCTCTTTCTGTGCTCTCCCCGTGTGTTGCCGAAGCCCTGTGGATGTTCTGCTCATCTAACAGCAATTGATCCTTCTAGGCTACTGCTTTGTTCCGCAGACTCCTGCAGCTTTGATCACCATCTGCACGGCTCAGCGATCAGCGAGGCTACATGTCAGAGTCAGTGACTGACTGGCTGACTGATGAAGATGTATGAAGAGTATGTGTTAAGACAGAGTGACAGGAACACTGGCAAAGACAGTGTCAGACAGATAAGGCTTGTGACTTTAACCTCATAGGCAATCTGTTACATTTTTAAACAGAGCTTAAGGCCTGAATGCAGATGCACATGCTCAAAGGAAATGTGAAGAGCGAGCTTTATCGAAAGAGCTGATAAAACCGGGTCCAAAAGGTGACGAAATTTCAAACAGGCACGCACTGGGGACAGAGATCAGGAAGAAGGAACAAGTACAAAGGGAAAGACAAGCCTATATTTACACAGAGGGCGTATTAGGAATGAGACCCATGTTGGAACAAGACACAGATGGACACAATCAAACACCTGTGTTTGAGGATAGGGAAGGTAATAACCAACGAACAGGAATTAAAACCAAAACAAGGTCATTAGAAAAAACAATGTAAATATGAAACAGAAAGAACGCAAAAAAAAAAACCCACCAAGCAACAAGACACTAATGATGACAGAGACAAAGGAATGCAGAAGGCAGTGGCAAAAACAACTCTAAGAATGCCTAAGAAACTAATGGAAAACAACCATAACAAAATCTGGAAATGCATGACTTGCAATCCAACAACTTAGCTCTGGGGACAATGTCTCGGGGCATTTGGGCATAGTTCTCTAATATCCGGGCCAAAGTTCCCGAAACATGTGTTGTCATTGCTTACAAATGCATTTACATTTTAAAGAACTCGTCACCAGACAAAAAACGTTGGCGTCAAAATTGCAATTTGACAAATGCAATCCCCATTTTGCACTCCTCACAACCTGCATGGAACCAAAGCTTTCTCCAATGCGATTGGTCAATGCTGTTTGGACTGCAAAAAGACTGCAAACGAAAGCCAGAATGCTTAGAGTGTTGCAAATATCGTCCTTTGCCAAGAACCTGTTTATGGAGATTACCTCAAGGATGAATCATGCACTAATGCATAGTTACTCGGGGAGGACATGTAAGTCATACGGAGGGAAAAAAAGAGCTCTGACCGAAAGCCAGCTGTAATTTAAAGAAAGGGGGCATTTAGTGGGGTGCAAATCGATTTGAAAAAGATGTGATAACGGCCGGGAGAGGACTTGCTCTGGGGGAAAACACAGATGAGGCAGTCAGGCTGTAGATTGGAATGAAATGTTCTTTTCACAGGTAATCGACAGGACACTGGGCCAGGTTGTTCGACAGTTGGTCTTCTGGGCTGCAGTTTTCTTCATCTCAAGAGTTCATAGTAAAAAAGCAGTTTGTTTGTTTGTGTCAAAGGTATTGTCTTTCCTGTTGACACAGTGGGGGGAAAAAATAGTTTTACACATCAAAATTGATATTTTTAGGGTTTCGCTCAAAGAAACATAAGTGAGAGCAAAGCAGTGGTTATTTCATTAAGAATCATTAACTCTTCTTATTATATGTGATCTTTTTTTATTGCCCATTAAGATATCAATAAATATCTAGTTGCTGAATTAGGCTACGTTCACACTGCAGGTCTTAATGCTCAATTCCGATTCTTGGATCAAATCCGATTTTTTTTGTCTGCTTGTTCACACTACAAATAAAATGTGACAGCAAACGCGCTCTAGTGTGAACCCTCAAAGTGGCCCGCATGCGCAAAAGAAGACGTCACACACAACGCGCTCTGTTTAGACCCAGACCACACAGTATTGTTTGACTGATGGCCCTTAATATAAAGACTTGTTTTGGACTTTACGTTTCCCAATTTTGCTTTAAGTTATAAAGTTATTTTGTTATTGACATATGGCCTAATAATCATCCTTATTGCTGTTTTAGAGAGGAGAAGTGCTTCAAAGGATAGTTGGAAATGTCTGTCAGAATCTGCAGATTATACAGTACAAATAAAATGTTCACGTTTCTCCAACGTTGTCTTCCCAACAGTTTCACTAACATCTACACGGGATGGCCAGGAAGTGTTCGCGATGTCTTATCGGGCGCTTCTCCGGCGCTGATAATTGGCGTCTGTCTTGTGTCAGTGATGTAAAAGACGGATTTAATGCGACATGACCATTCAAACAGCAGTCGCTTTCTAAAACATCAGATATGTATCGGATTCAGTACCACATACGAAAGTGACCCAGGTCGGATTTGAAAATATCGGATTTGTTCCGTTCACACTGTCATACAATGATCGGATATGGGTCGCATAGGGTCAAAAAAGTCGGATTTGATGCGCTTTCGCTTGCAGTGTGAACGTAGCCTTAGTGTCTTTAATTATTCTGAAATGAAACTGTTTGGGAACCATCTATTATTTATGCCCTATTCATTTCTGTAATTGGATTGGTCTAATTAATTAACTGCTTTCTAAATATTTCCATAATTCTGGCAGCCTTCTTAACTGCATAATAGATAACACTGCATGCACTTGGAAAATTTTTCTAAACTAAATGAATCTCAGAATCTCTAAACAAATAGGAATGTGCATGTGTAGAGTATATACGATCACTTTAGTAATTCCACATAACAAACCAGTTCCCCCTATTTAAGATGAAAAACAAATCTTTATGCAAGATCTCCCATCTGCCCCCTCTGGCCTGTAGCATCCACCTGTAGGCTCCAGGGGATGTTATCTCATCACTGCCCAGTATCTCTACTGTAACGCATTTGTGAGTTCAGACGTCAAACTCTGACTCTGCTTTGCTGCTGCAATCAGCCATTTCAAATGGGAGCTGTCTGACTAAAATATCTTTTGTGTACATAATGAGCGAGTATCTGAGTATTCCATGGGAATCTTCCAACTCACCGAGCTGAGAACCGGCATTCCAAAATTCCACAGGTTTATAGTTTGAGGAAGACATCCTCAAGCCCGCAGGATAAATCCTACTGAGGAACTTCTGGTTGTGTTCAACAAAATCCGAACCTGAAAGAGAGACGGGACAAACAATGCATCAATGACAATGGTCACAGTAATCAGAATGCAGATTAAGACTTGACAGCTGTTGATTTGTTTAATGGAACCACATGACACATTATCTGTAGGGATTTGATTTGTCCTGAGCAGATTATAGACATATCCCACTATTTCTCATTGGAATGATTAAAATTCATCACACTACAGCTCAAGCTTTTGGTTTTGTCAACCTTAATGTGTTGTTTTTATTCAAATATAAAGAATTGTGATTGTAAAACATTACAGAAAGTGAATCGCTATACTGTTTAATGTAAAAAAAAAAAAAAGGGAAGATAATGTCTCAAGAAATTACATTTTGATCCATGTATAATTATCCTCCTTCTGAGGACTGAAAAGCATGGCACACAGCTTCAGTCTATTCATTATCTTTAACACAGTAGCTGTTTGATTTTCCTGCAGAGATTGTCGAAACCACCAGGCTTTTGAGCTAGATTTGCCGAGACTGCTCATGGTTGCTGACACCCAAGTCAACCAGCTCATAATGTAGCTGTATGTGTGGAAAAGTGTCATTCCTCCTCAGCAGGAAACAGATTTCATTTCTCTCTATCACTTTGTTTCTCCAGTATGCTGCGGCTTAGCGGCGTGCTGACACTTTAACTGATTATTCGCTGATTTGAACCTCTGAGGGCTCTTTTCACTTCCCCAGCAATGAAAGTACGAGTCACATTTCTGGGTTTTTGTTCTCATGCTTTATTCCTTAAAAATTACTTCCTTCTAACGTATATGTCATGTTCAATATGCCTTTGCTGTTCTGGGAATTTATAGCCGGTATACTGTAATTGCATTTTCCATCCGAAGACTCCTGGATGAGAAATGTAATTATGCACATTGAGCACTTTGCAAAAGTGGGATAATAAATCAAGAGAAATCTGCTGGGATCACCCGAATAATATTTTGTAACATTCACAATTACAAATACACATCCTTTATTACTTTAATCTATAAATCCTACTTCTCCTGTTTAATGATTTCAAATCAATAAATGACTCTACCTGAAGCTTTGAGTAGCTTGCAAGCCTTCTTCTCTTCCATAGATGTGTTCTCATAACAGTTTTGATTGTCCCTGGAGTGGCTAAAACTGATGAACTTGACAGACCTTGTGTATATAACAAGGTCAGACAAAGCCTCAGCTACCACCACCTTCTTCTTCTACTCAATGCATTAAGGACAGAAGAGACAAACAAAAAAACACCATTGAAATTCCAGTAACAGTTCCAGGTTGAAAGCTATGCCTTTTTGCCCTCATGCAAAATGCCTTTACCTTTACATTTCAAACATTATTTTTTGTAGATGATTTCTTTTTTCTTTTTTAAGCTGACTGGAAAAAATAAAATAAAAACAAAAACACCCTGACTTACTTTCTTCTTTGACCCTGCCTTTCTGGGAGACCAGAACTTTGCTTTTGTTTGATGATCCTCTTCCTCCTCATCCTCCTCCTCCTCCTCACCCTCATTTGCACTCTCCTCTCCCTCTGCAGCATCCTCTGTCTTAATCTGACGCTTGAGCTTTTTATTCTTGATGAGGATCTTATACTTCAGGTCCTGGCAATCCTCCACAGGATCAAGTCACACATGAATGAATGCGAACTAACATCCACACAGCACTTTTAAAACACGCCACATATTTGCATCAGCCAAACTGTTTCTGCATCTTCAAACTTTGGGCACAAGCACCAAATTTTTTTCATTTTTTTTTTTTTTGTTGTTGCACAAACCACCCCACTCCCGCTGCTATGGTCTGCCACAAAGACGCTGTTCTTCAAAGAGTCACATCCACAGCGGGGCATACAGTATATACACACAGTTAGAGCAGATAAGAAGAAAAGCAAGAGAAGCAGCAGGTGTATCAAATCACCGAATCGAACATCTGCTCCTGCATTTCACCGTCCGGACTCCATATCTGTTAGTACTTTAAAGGGCTCTCTTTTCCAATGAGCAGCAATATGCTAAAAGCCAAAAAAAAGAAAAAAAGAAGAAGAAACATGGTCTGGAGGAAGCTCCACGTTACGTGAGTGTCAATGCATGCTGTATGCACAGGCAAATTATTCAAACTAATTACAGATATGCCAGCATTAACAACCTGTAAGAGACCATATGGTCTAAAAATTACAAGCTTCATAATTTCACTTGGCCCCTTCACTTCTTGAAATTTCCATCACTTGTACACAAAATTATATAGTCTGCAGAGCTAAAATTGAGGCTTTGCTTATGTTGATGCACTTTAGGAAAGAATAATTGGTTCTTGAGGGGGGTTTCGCCTCACGCTGACAGTAAAAATAGAATAAAGTGGCGTAATAACATGTTAATTAACTGTAGCTTATTTCTAATCCCACAATAACTCTGGATAATTGAAAATTGAGCCAAGACAACTGGCTTTTCCATCTTTTCCACAGCTTAGAAAAGTTGTGTAAACAGCTTTAAAACCCTTTGATGTAACTAGTAGGAGTAATGAGGGAATCCTGAAAACTACAGATTGGTTCCACTTTTATAATTAGATAGTAACTTGAGCATGTGTGAAGCTGCATAATTTTAAAACATGAAAACTGTCCCTGCTGCAGGGGTTAATAGTCAAGATGAAACCGTTAGAGCTGAGGCTCCTACGTAAGCCTGCTACTTCCAAAGTCATAAAGATAAAAATGATATGGAGAATATGTGCTCCAAGGATAGAGCACAGCTCATTTTTGCAGCAGAAATCAGAAGTACCAAAGAGATTCTCATGAGACTGCACACATTCATCCACAAAGCCTTTATCCTCCTCGTCATAGTCAGTATACTGCAGTCTCATTGTCTTTCATACTGGTCACTTCATAATGAGCTGTGACAGATGCTTTCAAAGGAGAAGTCGGCTCGAGTGCCTCAACAGTCTCAAAGTGATGGACACTTATCAGGGTCTACTACGTTACGTTAGATTTGTGACTCTCTGAGATTAAAGAGGCTTGCAAATGCAGATGTCCATTTACCCCGCATGCTTGCGGAGGACAGGGAGCCTGGGAAGCCTAGGAAGGGAGACTAATGAGGCCCTTTGTGACGATGAAAAGGTCTGACTTTGTTCTTGTTTTGTTTTGCTATGGCATACAATGAGGATTTATAGGTGCAAACACCATCATTCTTCCGCTTGCAACAGCTGTTCTACTGTTAAACACAGATTCATCTCCTTTCTTTCTTTTTTTTACTACTCACACAGCCTAATTCTCACATCTTCTGAGTCTTACATTTGGACTTGGGAGGTCTCCCGCAGATGGGTGATCCAAGGGAGCTATCAGCAGGTTTTCCCCCAGAATAGAGATAAGATACTCGGCCATGACCTCCTGCTGCTCCTGGCAGCAATGGTTTTCCAAAGACAGAATCACCGGATAAGCAGACACCTGTCAATAAAAATCCAAACCAGAAAGAAAAAAAGAACGTTTAGACCCTATTACCAGCAACTTAACTGTTCTCTCTGTATGGTCGTACATCACAGAGAATGGCCTGAAATGCTAAATCAAAGGCAGTTTGAAGGCAAGAGAGGTTATTAATGAGAGCAAATGCTGCTCAGTAGGGTCTCTTGGCGCCCGCAGAGGCAAGAGTGAACGAGCTGGCTGCTACGCCAGAAGCAGTAATCATGTAACAAACTACATGCTGTTACCTCAAAGGCGTGCTGCCCCACAGTGGTGATGACATCCTTAAAAAGTATCTTGCTGGTGAGGGTGTGGCCATGGTAAACTACGGGCTCCGTGTCTGGCCCATCCCAGCAGTCAATCTCCAGGCAGCGACAGCCTTTCCTCAGAGCACTGTTCCAGACAGAAGCACACACGTGTACAGACTGTATCTTATACAAGATTGCTTTCTGACGGTGGAGGAAAAAAAACTTTCACAAAGAGGTTGGGGCAAATAATCACTTTGCTTATAATATTTTTTTCATGCAACACTGACACACAGTTATATCCGCCTTTTTCTCCAGACATTTTCAATCAATGCTTGTCTAGAAGTTATTTGTGTTTTAAATGGAGCCTGGCGCATGCAAAACAGCTGCAGTCTGTGTCAGCTTTCAGGTGCTTTTCTTTGTAGTAATAAAATGTCACATGAGTGTTAAATGTGGCTCTGTTATTGCAGGCAAAGTTCATAGCATCACACTGTCAGTCTTTTTGCTTTCTTTGGTTGAGTTACAGCAGACAGTAAAATAGTCTTTCCAGGTGTGATGTCATCATGCCTTCACAAGTACCTGTGCTCACATTCGGTATCAGGTAACCTGCACTATAGTGCTCTGAGTCAGTTACAACATGCCCAGCTAAAACTTTAAACAGAGACACAAACAAGATTGCATAAATACGGGTTTTCTGGCAGGTTGAAGTCAGCAGTGCAAAAAGTCGATCAAAGGCCATTCACACGCTTATAAAAAAAAGTCTCAGTCACTGACAGATTGCTAGCTGACTACAAATACTGACCGATTGTACATTAGTGGTTTTGGGTGAAAATACCTTCAGAAGTGCCTTCAGAAGCATTTTTGAACTTCTGAGAGAGCCAAGCTAACTCTTTTCTTCAGCTTCTATTGTAATGCTAAGTTCCAAAGAAGGCTTGCTCATGTTTTTAGCTTTGATGCTTTGAAATAAAACTAGTGTCACCTTTTTCTGGAAAAAGGGGACCAAAGTGTGCAGTTCTCAACATTATTTTTTACAATTTACCTAACACAATTATCTCATATCACAGTTTTTGAAGTGAGAGTTAATGTGATACATACACAGCCACAGTTACGCAATCTTCATTTTAACAAGTACCAGGGTGCATATTTTAGTATTTTTGATGCATTCCTCGTAACTAGTATACATTCGCTTCATGTTATTTTCATCCCTCTCCCACCTGTGAGCTAGTGGGATTTCTATAAAGCAGCTTACTGTTCCTGCCAGTTTGCTTTCCTCTCAAGATCATTGCATCATTATCTAAGTAAACCAGAGCTCTCGGGCCGCTGAGTTGAAGGGTTCGCTCTACCAGTCAGCCAGGGAACTCAGCACTTTCACTGGAACCATAAATACAGCACTCCTGCTTCCATCAGCCTCTTTTGTAATCACCTCCATTGTCCCATAAAGGCACCACAGCAATTTCACTGTCTGCCTCAGCACAGGACTGGGTCAATGAAACCAGAGCGCAAAAGAGAATCCAAATGACAAACATGTAGGCCAGGAGAGGGAGACTAATGTTGTGTTGTAAGGCATTTAGAGCTTCATTGCAGCCATTTTTTGTGTTCTGCTATTTTGCTTTTTTTTTTAAAAAAAGATTGTTTTTATTTGTCATAATATTTTACTGATTAAATTTGCTAATTTGCAAGTAGACTTTCACCAGTATTGGCATAATTTTACATATAAATGGGTTGTGCAAAAATGTTACCATCTATAGATTATTTATTATATGACGTTTGCTATTTCTTGTCACTAAATGCATTTGTAGCACCGAAAAGTAAAAATTTTAGAAGTAAAAAACACCCTTCAACTATGTTTTGGGTTATGACGTTAGATCATTTGTCTACAAGAGGGCACTCTGCAACTTCTCTGTTGGCAACACATGTTTGAAAAGGCACATATACAACAACTAGTCGATTCTGTGCAATGCAACAACAGGCACCACAAGGTACTTTATATTGTAAGGTTAAAACCCTAAAATAAATGAGAAAAAACACCAGACAATCAGAATACCTCCTATGAGCAAGTGCTTGTTGACAGTGGGAAGGAAAATCTGTAGTGCTTAGTATGTGGTACAACCTGTTAAAGAATGTGTGTCTGTGCAATGAAGCCGTGCAGTTTATGAATACAGTTTGCTAACCAAGCTTGGAAGCCTTAGCTGATAACTTAGAACTCTATTCTTCTCATTTAAAGTAGCTCACTTCTGGCTCCAAAAAAAATAAATATACAAAAATAACATGGAGAAGGCCAAAAAGATGAGTCAGAATTAAGAAACCGATGGGTAAGGTCATATTGACTACATCCATCTTTTATACACAGGCAGCAAATACACCAGGAATCATAAAAAACTATCTTCAGAGGCAAGAAGAGAGTCTAAGAACTGTTGATATATCTCCCACAGAACCCTGATCTCCATTTCATAGAGTCAGTCTTGGATTATATGAAGAGACAGAGGGCACTGAAACTTAAAAGCAAAGGTTGGATACACCAAACATTGATTATATTTGTGTGTGTGTGTGGGGGGGGGGGGGGGGGGGGGGGTTCCCATTTGCTGTGCTTGGTATAGCATACTCGACTTATCCACTAAAACCTATTTATGATATAATCTATTCAAAGCATTCTCAATTTAACTTCAGTGCCTTAAAACATATTCACAGTACTCCCTCTGCTATTGGGCGAGGCTTTTTAAAATACTGCTAAGTGAAGAGGAACACTGTATGTAAACATTGCTTCCCTACCTAACATAGGCATCCAGGCTGCTTTGCCCTACTAGCTGATCTCCGGTCAGGTAGGTGTTGTGTGATGTGGAGATGAAATAGCTGGTAAGCGGCTGGTCCATGTCCTGGTACACTGATGTGTGGGCCTGGTTGAACACACAGCACTCTTTGGACTCCATGTACCTGAGGAACCCTTCAAAGGTCATTGAGCTGTTTTCTCTGGCTGGAAGAGGACGAATTGAGAAGACTTAAATTTCATCTTTAAGGATTAAAAAAAAGAAGAAGAACAGCATCTACAATCAAGCCAGATAACTGCATTTAATTTCTATCTATACCATGTTACTTTAATAGTAAAACAATAGTCCTTCTTATAACATCTCTGGTAGAGTTACGGCTGGTGTGTTATAGATATTTGGTCATAAACCTCTTTGATGATCATGCTAGATAATAAAGTTAGGGAATCACTAAAGTCATTATAAGTCATCCTCCTACAGCCACAAGTAGCTGGGTGAAATTTCGTGACAGTCCATCAAATAGCTGTTTAGAAATTTGAAATTAGATTACAGCAGAGGACTGACCAGTGGAGCGTCTCCAGAGCCATGATGTAGCCTCTGTGAAGTTTCTGCTGGTAATGAATTGTGATGTCACAAGTGTACTGTAATTATCTTTAGTCTGAGGTGGGAATAAAACTCATTCAGCTGAACAGTCAGCTCAAACGATGAATTTAATGGAAAGAAATCTGACATTAAATTAAAAAAGAAAAAAAAAGACTGCATTTCATTTGGGTGAACTAGCTGAGGGTTCCTGGTATTGTGTAAGCTGATTCAGTGCCATGTCTAACTTCATTAATAAAATATCTTTCACCACCATCAGAGCTCTCCCTGCTCTGACAAACTGTCTGCTGTGAAAACGGTTGATTTTACTGACTACACTGCTGATGGTTCATACCAACTGTACCTGCTTTTACATTTAGCAGTTTGGATGATTTTCTGATTTATTTTGAATAAAATCACCAACTATGGTATGATTTAATACATGTTTTTAAAAATTGCAATTCCTCTACAAATAACTGAGTTTGTTGAGAGAAATGTGTCATACAGTTTTCATGCAAGTGCAGAAAAAGAAAAACATGAGCACATTTGTTTATGCAAAGAATGGCAGAAAGTGAGGTCTTCTGTTAGGGTTCCTTAATTATGACGTAAATCTGTATGAACATCATTGGACAAGCTTATTTAATTCAATTACTCTCAAACTTGGGCAAAACAGTGGGTTTATTACACTTTAAAAAAGAGCAGAAATATATCTTTGAAATAAAATGGAAAGACTTTTAAAACCTATTTACTGTTTTTAATGTTTCACACCACAGTTGGCATGTTTGCAGTTTTGTTGTGCTTGTACAATTACAATGGAGGTCTGGAAACTTGATTTACTTGAATTTAATAATAAAGCAGAAGAAGTAACACCAAAATCATTTTAAAAAACTGAAGTCAATTCAACGTTAGTAAACTAAAAGTATGTGTTTCGACAGCTCTTGTTCTGATAATTAGTGAAAGACAAAAGTCTAACTGAAATTCAAATTTGATTAATTTGGACAGCCCTGGCTTCTGTGTATTAATGGCACAGACTAGTTGTGAGTCTTTGCTGTTTGTGTTGGTGTGAATTAGCCCACAATACACTGGAGAACATCCATTAGCCAGGTCCATTAGCCTGAGGCTGATGTGTCTTACTCTTCCATTTGTTTTTCTTTCCTTCTTTCATTTTGCCAGCCAGGCATCACAGCCTTTAAATTCTCTTACAACTAAATTAGCATCCTTACGTGACAACACCAAAGAATAGAGTATTTTTTCCCATGATGATGAACAGCAAGGCCAAAGACATTGTCCACATTTCTCCCTTTACTCACCTGTCTCGTTGATCTCAAATCTATCGATCAAACTCTCTGCTTTTTCTTCATTTGCTGTGAGTTCCTTCTGCTCCTTGTGGAGGAACGTCAGCAGTGCACGGGCACTCAAAGTTTCCAGTCCTGCAGCGTAGACTTGGTAGAGTTGATGGATTTCAGCTCTCCTGGAGGGGGGCTTGCTTTTCTTCATCTATCCCTGTGCACAATTATACAGCCTTGCAATCTTTTATTGTTACTCTTATTGCTCTATTTCTTCTCAATTCCAGCTCCTACAGATTGGCTGTTTGCCCATGTAAAACACAGATTATAATTAATCAGCCGATTGCAGATCATTCTGATCTTAACTCGTTATGTGTCTAAAGCCTGTCCGAACAATCAGTTTCTTCTGTTCGAACCTCTCCACCAGCGTGGGTAAGACGAGAGGGCTGTCAAGGGATGTCAGGGACAAGATTTTAGACCTGCAAAAGGCTGGAATGAGCTACAAGATCATCAACATGATGAGAATGTGGTGAAAGGTGGTGGATCAACCCAAAATTACCCAAGAGGAGTGTGTTAATGATTTGAAAGCAATTGGGACCACAGTCAACAAGAACACACTACACTGTAATGGTTTGAAATCTTGCACTGCCGGCAAATGTTCTACTGCTCAAGAAGGGTCTTTCAGGGTCCTGGTCTTAACTTTGCCAGTGAACATCTAAATGATTCAGAGAATGCTTGGGAGAAAGTGCTGTGGTCAGATGACACCAAAAGGAACTCAACCTGCGATTTTTGGAGGAACTGAAATGCTGCAGCCCAAAGAACACCATCTCCACAGCATGGTGGTGGAAATATTATGCTTTGGGGCTGTTTTTCTTCTACTGGTTCATGACAACTTCACCGCACTGAGGGGCCAATGGATGGGGGTACTGTAAAATGTGATGAGAACCTACTTCCCTCAGCCAGAACACTGAATATGAGTCATTGATGGGTTTTCCAGCAGTTCATGGAGTGGTCTAGCTTCTGTAAAGACTAGTGGGCCAAAATACCTCCTGAGATGTGTGTAAACCTGGCAACCACCTACAAGAAACGACTTACTGCTGTACTTACCAACAGTGATTTCTCCACCATGTACTAAGTGATGTATTGCTTGGGAGATCAAATACTTTTCTTTTTTTTTAACTCAGTGACATGCAAATCAATTCATAACTTTTATGTGATGTGTTTTTGGTTGATATTTTGTCTCTCTCCATTAAAATGGAACTACCATAAAAATTAGAGACTGATCATTTCCTTGGAATTGAAAAAATTGCAAATCAAATAGTACGCATGAAACTTAGGAATGCTCCTGACTTTCTGCAACACTTAATGTCCATAATGATAGTATTGAAGGAAGAAAGTGCGAGATTTAGGCCCATTTAAGACTTAACAACTTAGAATATTTTTCATGTCACCTTTTAGATATTTTACCTTCCCGTTTCAGAGACACAATGCACCGCTTGCTCTCTAAAAATACACAGGAAGTAGTGAGTAGAAATGTCAAGCCTGAGATGCATCTCAGCATTTACCTCAGCTCACTGTTAAAACACTACTTTTTTTTTTTTTCAAACTCAGCATGAGAGAGAATAAAAGAGAAGCCACGGTGTTTGCTCTAGACAAAGTTCTCCCATCCTCTCATCCTCCATGCCTCCCCCCCATCGCCCCCATCTCCTGTCTGTATCTCTTCCATCAAATACTAAGGGTACATCTCTGTGTAACTTTCTCATTTTGGTCCCTCTCCTCGCCCTGTCATTCCCTTCAGTCAGTGAGACAAAAATGTCTGTGACTTTCTCTGACTTTGTGTGTCTCTTTCCCTCCACGGCTTTCATCTCTCTCTCTTCTGCAGCCCTTCACATTTCAGACATACGCCTCAGCCCTGCAGTGGGCTTGGTACCCCACTGCATCTGTCACCACAATGAGAGCAGCACGACGGCACCAGTACTGCTCTCTCCGTCATTAACGTTTCATGCAGTTACGTTAATTTTATCAACAGATCCCTTTGATTAATAACTGTCCAGGAAAACTTGGCAGTCTTACATTATATATATATATATATATATATATATATATATATATATATATATATATATATATATATATATTCTCACACAGACTAGCCGCGCTATCTAGAAAAGAGCTGGGGGAGAATTAGTTAGCTTAGATGCTGTATCGATTTGAGGCTGAAATGTTTCAGACAACTGTTTCCTGAAAACTCGATGTCATAAATAAAAGCCTACCTCGGATATGGAAGCTCTTGGAGTCTCTGTAGTATAGGTATTTGGAACAATATCGGGGTAAAAATAAATTAATAAATAATCTCGGTTTTTAGCGGGTTTCTGGGGTAGTACACAAAGTTGTTGCCATAGTGACAAGACGTTGTCGTTATGAGGTCAAGTGTGGAAAAAACACATAAATACGCACAGTTTACAACAGGAGGATTATACGCCCTATGCCTTTCTAGCTCTCACATTGCCAGGCATCGAGGGCGGACTTGCTGGTACCATAAACAATATAAGAAAGACACTTGGCACCTGAATATGAGAGAATTTTGCATCAGAGAAAAGGGTAGTGTAGGGCCAGCTATAGTTTCCTGTGGACACAGCATTTTAAAATAGTCTTTATGGGTAGTCAACGAATTATCCAACTGCTGATTCTTCACAAGCAGTGTGTATGTCCTGGTGACCACTGAAATTGTAATAATTTTAATAATGCTTTGCACTGAATGTCCGTCCCTCCCTTAACCTGATCCTGCTGGAGGTTTCTTCCTGTTAAAAGAGTTTTTCCTTCCCACTGTCAGCAAGTGTTTGCTCATCCAGGGCCATTTGATTGTTTGGGTTTTTTCTCTGTCATTGTAGGGTCTTATATATGCTTAGAGAGAAACCCATATCTGTCCTTCTCACGATTAAATAGAATAGAATAGAATAGAATTCAACTTTATTGTCATTGCACATGCACAGGTACAGGGCAACGAAATGCAGTTTGCATCCATCCAGAAGTGCTTTAGTGATATAGATATATTACAATATATATTAGCAATAATATAGATATGTAAGTATATTACAGAAATGGGTCTATTATGGTATGTTATAATGTACACAGTATGAAGTATGTTGTGAATATTCTATAACTATAGGTATGTACAGGCTGTAGTGAGTACAAGCTATGTACAGGCTATGAACAGGATATAAATGTGAAAAACTATACAGAATATGAAATAAATAACTTTACAGAAATCTGAGATATACAGTTATACAGAAATGGGAACTATGGAAGTTGTAAACAGTTGTAGGGTTAAAAATTATCGTATGTACAGAATGATTATTTACAGAGCTATACAGTAGTGCAGTTAAGATAAATTAGATATGTGGATAATTTCTACAGTATCTATATAAAGTGCTAGTGGTTGTGAGTGGTGGTTCAGTCCATGTTATTATTGTGTGTTTGAGGGTACAGTTGTCCATTGTGGGTGTGTGTATGTTCAGTCCATGTGTTAACGTGGGTCAGATGTCAGGAGGCAGAGTTCAGGAGTCTGACAGCTGTGGGGAAGAAGCTGTTCCGGTACCTGGTGGTCTTAGTCCGGAGGCTCCTGTAGCGCCTCCCAGAGGGCAGGAGGGTGAAGAGTCCATGTGATGGGTGACTGGGGTCTCTGATGATTTTCCCAGCCCTTTTCAGACACCGCTTCCTGTAGATGTCTTTTATGGCAGGAAGTGGTGCTCCGGCGATGCGCTGGGCAGTTTTCACGACCCTCTGCAACGCCTTCCGGTCCGAGGCAGAGCAGTTCCCGTGCCAGACTGTTATACAGTTGGTCAGGATGCTCTCGATGGTGCAACGATAGAAGTTCACCAGGATGTCTGAGGACAGGTGGTTCTTCCTCAGAGTCCTCAAGAAGAAGAGGCGCTGGTGAGCCTTCTTGACCAGCTTGGAGCAGTTGGTCGTTCAGGTGAGATCCTCGGAGATGTGGACTCCCAGGAACTTGAAGCTGCTCACACGCTCCACAGCCGTCCCCTTAATGTGGATGGGTGGATGTGGGTCAGCATTCCTCCTGTAGTCCACGATGAGCCAGTCCTGTAACCTGCATAGCATTAGGAATCCCCCCTTGGATGGCACAAACATACTCTTTACCCCACATTTAATTTGGTAAAATCTTCTCGCCCTATTATCCCTTTTATAGAGGAACTCTGATAATAAATTATGTAAAAGAAGAACTTTTTGCCTTCATGTTCCTGCCCGCATGGGGACAGTTTCACAAAGACATTTTATAGTTTCAGACTGCTCAAAAATTTCCTAATGCAAGTTAGGCACTTTCACAGTTCATTTAAATGTGGCTTTTTGAGTGACATTTAACTAATAACAACAGTTATTTACAGCTGTTGGTATCAAGCAGGTGTTTGATCCACCACTTTCATCAGCTAAGTTCATGCCAGTGACTTAATGGAAAATCTAACCTTTAGTTCATCTCCTGCGACTGAATTAATGGTATATTATTAGCCGTAGCTGCTTTATACTTCATGTTAGCGATGTACATTCTAATCTGAGATGGTGTGAAGGATTTTTCTTCTTGTCCATTCCCCCAATCATTAAGTCTGATTGCTCCCAGATTTGGAATAAAACAGGAAGTGAATGATGCTCCCAAATTAAGTCATGTTTTCTCTGTAAAACTGGAATATTATAATTGTGCAAGTGTGGCCGTGAGATAAATGTGTTCTTCGCACTTCACTTTTGATCTGGCTCAAATGCATTCTTGCTAACAGTTTCCTCCAACAGGATGGTTATTTGAAGCCGTGATATCTCCAGTGTCTGCTACAAGTGCTACAGGGTGTACTGAGCTACTGTATGAATATATCATGCAAATATATGCCGATAGAACAAGACACTGATTTCAGCGGTATTCGTTTTGTGGAACAAAGTCCACATTCTCAAAAATGCCACAGTGGACGAAAGTGTGAATACATCATGAAACTAATCTATGCATGTGAATGAAGTAAGCATATCCACTAACTCTGTGTTGGTTTGACAAGCACTTCCTTCCTGGTTGCCTGTGTAAATCTGTCTCCTATTGGCTGGTGTGAATCACTGGTGCACAACAGCAGTCATTGCCCAGTCATAGCCCTGCGAAGTAATTTCTGTCTACACCAGGCTTTAATGGTTTGGCCTTGGGCTTGTCAGAACCATTGGGCATACAAGTTTGATGTGATAATTCCCAGGCAGTGAACTTGAAGCTCCGTGTATGGCCCCATGTCTCTGCATCACTGCACCTCCCTCTCCACAGTCTGTTAGCTGGGCTCACTTGGGAGCACACTACGCTTGTGTACGTAGCTGTCAGGTTTTGTGTCTCTGCTTGTGCGCATCTGTGCATTCTGGAGAGTTGATGATGGTGAATACAAGATTAGCAGTTCATATGTGTGCTTCTCTAAGTGTGTGTGTGTGTGTGTGTGTGGGTGGGTGTGAAACAAAGCAATACTGTCCTGTGCTAAGATCTTGGTTTGATATCATCCCCGGGCTTAAGTGCAAGAGTGTGTCGAGACAGAGTTACGGCCACACCTGTGGGAGATGTTCAAGATGAGAATAGCTGAAACCCCTGCACCTTTTTTGAAATGTGACTCTGCAGATGAATAGGGGGTAGTGTTGGTGGGGGTGGCGGCGAACCATTTTTCCTTTTGACAGTGTATTCCTGGCTGTATTTAAAAGTGTTGATTTGGTATTCATTGGCCGATTGGAACTTTGAGTCAGACAGCAGAATGCCAGTGGTAATGCCTGGTGTCGGGGGATAACTACAGCGGTTCAGTGCTGTGAAGCAACCAAAGCTCTAGAATACACTAAAGCATCTATACACAGTTAGAGCTTATGTGTTTTTACATTAAAAGTAAAGAGGATTACTACAATGGTATACACTTCATTAAAGAGTCATGTCTGCTTTAATGTAAATAGGCTGTGGACAATACGTAACAGTCAGGGAGATGACGCTCTCAGACTGCTACTTAGACTGAGGTTGAATTGCCTTGCAAAATGAGATTAGATAGGTAACTGTGAAATTGAGGAAGAAAATAATGGGACCCAAAACAGCCAAGATCTAGATCTACAGTAACAGAGGTAGTTGGCATGCCAAAAATAACAAATACGCACACAGAAAGAAAAAAACCCACAGGTATCACAGGAAAACTAAACATGGCAACCCAGTAGACTGAGGAACACATCTTGTGATGACCAGAAAATTAACAGAAAATGAACCCAAATTCATAACTGCTTAGTATTCCTGCTATCTCATTCCAGTGATATTGTTATTGCCCTGAGCAAATGGCCATCTGTTGGAGAAAAAACTCCATCCAGCAGCATGCAAGTTGTTGAGGCATCAGAGTTTTCATTCTCTGACAGTGCTGCTGTGTTGAGGGAGGCAGGCAGTTGGTTATTAGGAGAAATTCCAGCCCAGGGAAATCAGCGAGTTAAAGCTGAAGGCGGCAGAGATGTTCATTTGTTATTCAGCTCAGGATCAAGACAGTGGTACAGATCTGAATCTATCCTAAGGAATGTGTAATACTGATACATGCAAACAGTATGCAAGCATGCATGCAGTGACAGGTCTGCCAAATCCAGCTCATGCCACTAAAGACAAATAATGGTTACCGAGAGCCAGTCTGACAGAACAGGAATTATGAGTTCTATAGACACAGACAGGGAGGTATTATCAACACAGACACAGAGGCAGGGTATTATCAAAGCCTGTAGAACGTCTCTGGTGTCTTACTGCAGAGTTCAGACGATGCCACAAGTTCCTCTTTAGTGCCTCTCCTGAACACATTAAAATCTTTTAAGAAGGAACTGTTTATTTAAATGGTTTTGCCTTATATGTTACTTTGCAGTTTGTCAAAATATTCCAGCTACTTAAACTGAACTAAATAAAATTAGCACTGTATGTATGTGCTACACAAAACAGTATAACTACAAGATAATTAGAAAGCACCTCTATGAAGTGTTAATTTAATTATCCCGTTACAAATTATAGCACAATTGTCAAACTTTTGCTGACTGCTATTTTAATTATAGCTGGTTTCAGCCAACGTGCAGTGATCCCCAGCAAATTACATATCCCCTTTCTGTCTCAGTGTGCTTTCCCCATCTATTTTCTGGGTCCATAATAGCCATGGGAGATTAATTGGTGTCTTTTAGCCTCACTGACTGCCAAGAGTGATGTGGGGAAAAGGCATTCACATGACTGTGAAAATTGGACCATTTAGCTTCCTAACATGGTTCATATACCTTCTCCATCCTCCCAGCTAATTACAGTCCTCTTATTAACCCAAATGGAGTTGGGCATCAAAATATGACCACCGTCCTCTATTAGACAGCTTTGACTCTACCGCATGGAAGAACTAATAATGTCTGAGGTGGGTCAGTTAAGTATTTGAGCATCTGTCTTCATGTGTTTGTGCGCATGTATAAGTGTGACCCACTGCCCTGTGGATTCAGGCCATTTCTGGCACAGAAAATGCAAGCTATGTTTGCTCAACTACGGCTCAGCCAGTTATGATCATTGGAAAAAAAGAAAAGAAAAAGAGGTTTTTCTCATCCACTTACACTGGCAACAAACTGCCAAAGCCTACTTCATAGGATGCCTTGTTTAGCACCCAGTACATACGCAGTCTCATGCCATGATTTACTCATGAAATTCTTTCTTTTCAGTCTTTTTAAATAAAACACATATTTACTGGATTTGTAACTAATTCTTAAAACCATGGTGCACAAAAAAACTGCAAAATTAGGACACTTTCGCAAGCAAATTACAATATGAGTATTGGAACGTCCATCCATCCATCCATCCATCCATCCATCCTCTGCTGATTATCTACTGTGAAAAAAAAAAAAGGCAACAAATTTAGAAGCAGGATATTTGTCTCTGTGGGGAAAAAACCCAAGTAAACAAGTAAAAGTTGTCCCTTTTGAAATGTGTTTGTTGCACAACAAGGCCCATCTTTTACATGAATTTTGAAGGGAAAGACTTCGTTTCTGGCTCGCATTGCTATTGTTTCACCATCACTTGCTGGGTAGTTGCCCAGTGTTTGCAGATCCAAACAATGGAGGAATGTGGCAATCTGCTAGCAACCAAAGCAAGGTTGGATGAGGTTTTTGGGGCAGTGCCACTTTGTGACTGATTTCACCTGACACTACCAGCAACCACCAACCAGCAATCTATCAACCGGAAAACACACAGTTTACCCTGGCAATCTGTGGTTATCACGTACCAGTCTCTAGATCTGTGTACCCGAGGCCTAATGTAGCTTCATATATTGCCTTTACGGAAGCAATTAAGCCGTCTTAAAGGCACGGTGTGTTTAAATAAATAGATTTTTCCCTCTCTTGGTTAAAATGTTTGAAACTTTGGGAAATAATGATAACTTGCTTTCTTGTGAAGAGTGAGATGAAAAGGTTAATACCCTCTCACTACTGTTAAATCACCAGTTGTTATTTTTTACAAGCATAAGTGAGAGACAACCAGGCGTTTTCTGACTAAATGTAAAAAAAAGGAAAAATAAAGTTTCCACCAGCAGCTCTAAGAATCACTAATTAAGAAGTATATTATTTAGAAACACGTGAATATTGTCATCACTCTGCAGTTGGCAGGCAACCAGTGGATTAACTAGCCCAGCATATAATGCTTTGTGAAATTAGCTACACTAAGATGTATTCAGTTTAAAATGTGGAGATTAATCAAACCAAACCACCTGCTGTGTCTAACTCTGCAGAAGTCACACAAGTATGCGAGTGGTAGCCACCTTCTCATCTAACACTGGGTAAGAAAGCAAATAAGTGCTTTTTCCCAAATCATGTACTCAAGTATTCCTTCAAAAGTGTCCTTGTGGATATAAAATAAATGGCTCTCTATGTCCGTTAAGGTGTCAAAGCTGGTGGGGTCTTTGGACCACTGGGACTGAAATGAGCTCTCCCATACTGGCTCCACTGTTACTCACTCAGGAGGCTCTGCTAATTAATCAGTTGCTTGGCAACATCTGGCAGAGACATGATTTATGGCAAACAGCCTAAACACTTGTTATACTGAGACAGGAATGGGTGGAAGTTGAGTCACTGTGCAGCCCATCAGGCCCTTGCACAGGATAAATATCTGGCAGCATAATTTGGCTGGAGAACATTTGAGTTTAGGCTTTACATATTTAGGCCTCTTCCTGTGGATTTGAACAGATGATTTGGTTTGTATTGTAAATGAACACAATACCCTGAAGGATCTTTCAGCTGAAGTTGTATTTACATTTTTTTCCCACCAGCATCACTTGATCAGATCACTCACTGCGTGCCAGTTGTGGTTAAATGAACAGCATGCAAAACATTTCTGTTAGTACAGCTGATATAAATTCCGGCTTTGTGGCTTTACAAGTGTTTCCCTCACATCCTCATTAATAGCGTCATATTCAAACAATGCTTAACTACAAAGCAGAGATTTCCAGAGGGTACCCCCAATTATCACCAACCTGCGTCCTGCTTCCTTCCCAAATCCTCGCGTTCTTGTACCTGCAGGGACATGGCAGCCATCCAGGGAATCTTGCTGTCTCACATTTTTCAGACTGCTTCCATGGCATCTGTCTCTTTGAACAAGCAAAACAAAACAAAAACAGAGATAGACTGTGCCCTCTGCTTGACACTCATTCCACAAAATAGGCTGTTTTGACATCTGTATCACCCCAAAGAGACCTTTGGTTCTTATTCTTATGTTTAACTTGGTGTGTGTCAGGGAGTTTAACACATTTTATTCTTTAATGTGCAGCTGTAGTCAGAACTTTACACACAATCATGGGTGTAATTTCAGGGTTTTAATGATTTCTTTGACTGTTCTTTTCCAGGGTGGAATGATTTTGCAGAACACTTCTTTAAATACTTGAAAACAAAATAAGAATAGGGTGCACAAGTTTTAATTTATTTTGGATTTTCTCTAACCTACACAGGGTCAAAAGTATACATAGGACCCTATATTTGGATAAATGTCCATTAGAAAGTTACACCTTGACAAGTCACTTTTGGCAGACATCAACACCATTCTGCCATAATTTGTCTGGATATTTTATCACTGTTCTTGGCAAGACTGGTAAAGAATTTTTAAATTGGTTGGTTTCCCAACACACACCAGGCTTTTAGGCGTATGCAACAAATTTTCAATCAGATTGGGGCGCCGGAAAGGCCATCACAGAAGCCTAATAGCAAACAATTCCAGGATCATCAGTTCAAACAGTTGTACATAAGTACAAGTTATTCAGATGTGTCACTACCAAGGTCTCAAAGAAGACCCTAACTATGACTATCAGAAAAGAGGGAATTGGTTAGGACAGGGGTGTCCAACTCCAGGGCTCAAGGACCGGTGTCCTGCAGGTTTTAGATCTCACCCTGGGTCAACACATCGGGATCAAATGATTAGTTCATTAACAGGCCTCTGGAAAACTTCAAGACATGTTGAGGAGGTAATTTAGCCATTTAAATCAGCTGTGTTGGATCAAGGGCACATCTAAAACCTGCAGGACACCTGCTCTTGAGGCCTGGAGTTGGACACCCCTGGGTTAGGATGTTCAAGGACAACTCAGGAACCACTAAGGTTCAAGCCTGCCATGAAAATTGACATTTGAAATTGGTTGACTGAAATTTGAATCTGCTCACATGGACAAGCCAAATGCCTTCTGGAGAAAAGCTTTATGGTTATATGAAACAAAGATTGAGCTATTTGGCCGCAATGACAAGAGGTATGCTTAGAGGAGTAAAGGTGAGGGTCTCAAACATAAGAACACTGTTCAGCCTGCAAAGCATGGCGGTGGTAGGATTATGCTTTGGGGCTGTTTTGCTGCCAGTGATACTCGTACACTATTACACAAGGTGAATGGACTAATGAAGGAGGTGGACCACTGCCAAACTATTAAGCCAAAATTATCCCAGAAGCTTGTTGATGGCTACCAAAAGGATCTTGCCAAGGGACACCAAATATTAGTTAGGGTGTATACCCTGGAAAAAGAACTGTTTAAAGAGTCCAAAACTGCCATGACAGCCAAGCCCAGGATGAGTGTATGTAAACTTCTAACCACAACTGCAGCTACATCTAAACTTAGAATTATTTAGATGTACTGTTCCTTTTTCTGTTTTTTTGCACATCCTTTAAGACACACCTAGTGCTTATCCAGTGTGTATGGAGTGTATACTGCATTCTGTCTCAGTGAGCTCCCAGGAACTTGCTCATCACAGCTCACTAAATAAATTATGAATCCATTAATTGCATTTCACAGCAGTCGTGATCTGCGAATTAGGAATCAGGGCACTCATTTTGTGTACACTGTCAGCGAATAGTACTGTAGTCAGAAATGTAATTATTTCCATGGTTTCTGCTCTAAATCTGGGCAAGTTTGTGCTTTTTCTGTCATTTCCTAATAATTTATCCATTATGAAATGTGTATTATTTCCTTTGAAATTGCCCACAAAGAAGGCAGATAATGGTTAAACGGGGTCAGACAAAGAAGAGAATCACACTCTGTCATTTCAAATAAATAATTTATTTGAGCAGTCTCACCGAGTAACAGCTGAGCAGTTCAGTTTCTATTTCTCTCATCACGAATCCAGGAGGAGCAACCTGTGGATAACTTAAACCAAAATTCCAAATGTTATGTTAAAGATTTTATTCAGAGTAAGTACATATCTGTATATTTATGTAGATATTTCCCTTAGTGAAATGATTAGAAATCATTAGATGAATTTTCATCTATTCATTTGTATTTCTTCAGTATTTTATCCATTTATCAAATGTGAGCTGTGGGGAGAGAGCAGATATGACGTGCAGCAAAGATCTGACTGATGGAGAATTACGCCTGAAACCCTCAAGGCTATTTGTGCTCACCTCTCATGTATTTTTTTTGCCTGAAAGTGATTATTTCGACCACATGGTTGTACTCCACGAGCCAAATTGTTAACATCACTAGAAAATCTGCCTGTCTCTAAGCTCCATAAATGTTACATTGGCTTATTGATCTTGATGTCAGGGACATGTCAAGGGAGTGGGATTGGGTCAAGAGGCACTACATTTATTTTAAATTTCTGATTAATATAATACAGCTACCAGTAAATTGTGCTACATTATTATAGATTGAGGTGCTCTGTAGTAAATAAATCATGTCAAATTATTACCAGCTTCAACATTAAAGTGAGAGATAAAACCAATTTATAATTAATATTCAATGATAATAAAACTTCAGTGGGAGGGGATAGGCTCCTGTCTCCTCCCTGACCCCCCTCACTGTATAATGAATACTTTTACTTTAGATGCTTTGAGTATATTTTGATGTTAATACTGACCCATGTAGAATTCTGAATCTAGAACTTTCACTTGTAACAACATATTTTTCTCTCTAGCATTCCTACGTTTACCTAATTAAAGCAAAACTGTTGTTTATCAATGCTGTTTTAATCTTAAGGCTCCAATGACATGTTTCATACAATACCATTTAGACTGGGGTCATGAACAACAACCTGTTTTAAGGGTATACCCACAAATGTGTCACATTTATAAAATATTGAAATACTGGAGAAAAGTCTGTGTAATGAAATATCTCTTTTACAAGCAGTATGCTATATAATTGTCTAAACACAATTACTCGAGATGTCAAGGCACAGTGAATGCATCACATATCTGCACAGAGTCAAAGACAGTGATAGCCAACACATGTCTGCAAAAGGAAATTCAAACGCATATTTCTTTATTGTCGCACTTAAGAATACTTTGAATTGTGCTTTTCAACACATTCAAATCTCAATATAGTGAGGATTTATTGGAAACTCAAAGGAGTTATGATATATTGCACATAAAAATGTGCGACAGTAAATAGAAAGGGTGAAAAATTGGCCATTGTTTAACATTCAGTGCACAGTCACAGTGGGGGATTTTTCTGTGGTACCGAACCATCATCTTCCTATGCTCTGTAAAATCTCCTGTCATTGAGCTCTTTGATCTGTAAGCTATGGAGCATTTGCATGCTCTTGAGCTTGCTTTTTGTGGAGTTTCTGCTGTTTTATTGCCACTTGGAAAAGTGTTGATTATCTTGCCACTGTTACTGCTATTCTAGCTAGTTTTCCCCTTCTTTTTCTCTAGATGTGAGATCCCAAAAAGGCTTTAAAAATAGGATATTGTCAAAGGTCATTGTGACTTTGTAATCCATCTATCTGTGTGACTGTCAGTTTAGAGGGGTTGCTTGCTCTTTATTTATTTGAGCTGTCTGCTGAGCGCAGCAGTTGTGGTGAATGTGATCCATTCGGCCAACAAAGCACTTATTAATTGTCTGTCTGCATCAAGAGAGTGAGAGCCACAGTGGGATGAGGTTAAGAGATGGACAGTAAAGAGGATAGGAGCGTAACTGTCCATGCAAGGTTTGTCACATCAAACCTGTAGAAGTTGATGGTTCACTGGGTGGATAATTGCAGCCTTCCATTGCATGAATATACAATTTCAGTATAATTATGCCTGCATGTTTGTTTCCTTAACATTACAGGTATGCAAGTAAAATTTTCCCCTTTTGTATATGTGAATGGAGTATATCTGTAACACAACACCATGCCTACCCAGCTAGCATCCCTCATTCCCCTCTCCCTGCAGGAGGTCAGAAGTGTGACATCTCATCAGCTAGGCTGTATTTGAGATAAGTGAAGAATCAATAGTCATTGATCAGGGGAGCTGCGACATGAAACTCTTTTTCTTTCCCCGCCTGCTTTGCCTGAACGTTCTGGTATTGGAGACAGATGGCCCTTACCCAGTGTTGCTTAGCACACGGGACTTGTTTAGTGGCCCAGACACAACCTCTCCACAGCGCTCAGCTGCGTCCTAATGCCTCTCCAACAGACTGACAAATTTAGATTTTCATACAGACGCTCTCTTTGGCACTCTGATCTAATCTTACGATTTTGAAGAATCTGATGAAAAGCTATAAAAGCTGTTTGATATTTCGTGGGGAATTTCATTAAAAAGCTCTTTTGTATTTTCAACATCTTGTCCTTTGGGTGAGTGAGCGTAAACACCCCTTTACATCTCTGTGAGATGTGCAGGAAATGTTGATGTACTGCCCTTATATTTACTGGACCTTGAAAAGGGAGGGAATGAGCTCAGATTTCCCACAACCCAACACTCCCACTCATCAGTTCAGAGTCAATTTACTGTCCCAGCTCTTTTACTGTTGCTGACACCGGCCATCTTGCCACATAGCTCAACTACGAGCACTTTGACAATGCCAGCTGTAACCGGGAGCCTTGCATTCAGCACTCCAAAGAGAGCATTAAAATCACTACACCTGAACAGGTGCAGAGCAGAAGGGTGACTCAGCAATCTGCCACATATGGAGAATAAATGAACCACGAGATATCTTGTGCACCAGGAAACAAAGGCAGACGAGACACTCAAAAAACTTTTAGATTTTAGGATATTCTTAAAACAATTTCATTAACTTGGTTTCTAAAAATAAAACCATGCATCTGTTTGGATAAAACTGTAGCTGCAAATGACAGTAAATGTAAATTCTTGCGTTTGACACATATAGAACAAATTAAGGAGTGTAGGAGTTTCACTAGTGTCTTCAAATGCAGAATAACAGAAAACCCCTGTTTTTCTTTGGTTGTATGAGCACCCTGTAAACCTTATAAGGTCTCTACAGAGAGCCTATTTGTGGGAGAACATTAAATTCTTCTGCAGCCTATCAGCATAATATGATGTCTGCTATAAAGCTGTGTGACTTCTGACTGCATACTTCATCAATCATTGACAGATCCATCTGAGAAAGTTACTACAGAGTGTGGCATCATTATATAAACAAATAAATACAGCAGCGCAGCTCGCGCTCAGATCTCTCCCTGTATCAGTGGAGTCGGCGGGGTTGTGAAAAATCAAGCACCTCGGTGACAGTTACGACTTCGCTCAAATAGATTTAAGTCAGTCGTTCTCTTTTTAAACTGTACAGTGAAGAGCGTGATTAAGCACGTAGAGGCATCACGAGGAACTCTGCGGAAGAAAGGAGTGACCATTTTTCTGTTGAAATCCAAGATTTCACAACAACTTCCTGTGTCCGACTTGTAGGAGTAAAGAGTAAAAAAAAAAACAAATGAACAAATTCCCCTAAAAGGAAAAGAGATGCATTTGAATAACTTCTCATTTAAAACAAAATAGGGAACCAGATGAAGCCATTACAGTATTTTCATTATGAGGAAGCTTGTGTGACTGTATCAGTTATTCCATGACCTTGAATTTTAAAAACTTCAGGCCAAAAATAGCCCCAGAGAAGAGCAGATGTTCATACATAAATATGTGCACTGTGATGTCAAAGACTAGGTCACATGTTTTCTTTCCTTTACAGAATATCTAATTGAGATTTTGGTTTTAACTTAAGCAAGTACTTTGGAGGGGTCAGAATTCAGTTGTACAGTTAGCACAGCCAAAAGACCCTGTGTTTGAATCTGTGGCCTTTCTGTGTGGAGTTTGCATGTTTTCCTCATGTCTGTGTGGGTTTTTTCAAGCACTCCAGCTTCCTGCCACAGTCCAAATAGTACGAATGGTTGTCTGTCACTCTGTGTTAGCCCTGCTTAGAAAACCTAGTACAAAAACATGTACAGGCTGTACATCACCTCTCGCCATATGACAGCTGGGAAAGGCTCCAGGTCTTCCCCGACTCTGATTTGGATAAGCGGAAGAAAATAGATGGATGGATGGAAGTACTATTGTGCTTTTGCAAAGCCAGTGGTCTGTTAGGCGTAAGAGTCAGTTTAATTTATCATTAAAAACTACTTTTGTGCTCCTTTTTTTAGATACATGCCCCTTTTCTTCTTGGAAAAAGGATCTGTACTTTGGCATGCAAATAACTAAGCATTTCATTTCATTAGTAAATATGAATTAATACAAATCCTCTCAAATCCTTGAATTGGACAGCATAATAACAACAAAAAAATAGAAAGCAAGTTTACAAAGTCCAGCATCAGTGTTGTCCTTGAGGAGTTCCTGCCTTCCGCCTTAAAGAGTTATTCCGAGCCTTGAGCCTTTCTCGCTGTCGCTCACATGACCCTGGCTGCCCCGAGAAGATGCTCATGACCTGTTTGTCAACTGCTCTGCTTTCCCATCAAACACAGGATATGTGTGCCATCAGGGAAGGACTGCATGCTGAGATTTCCTGAATGTTGCAAAGCCCAACAGATGTTGCGGTTGCATTGTTGTACAGTACATGTCATCAGCGTCTGTGTTAAAAACAATAAATAAATAAATACAAATTCTCATCTGGCACGTCACCTTATTTAACGTGCATGCAGCGGAATGCTGCCTCTTCCATTCCCGCCACGCCAAGATAATCACGCCTTTGAAAGAGCACTTTTGCATTATACCAGCACTTGGCCTCAAGTAGTTCTCCACGAACTCCTCTATATCCTCCTACTTAAGCAATAAATGCACTGCAGGGTGAAGGCGCAGGCTTTGCACTCATGAAGATGAAACCAGGAGGTGCTGCGTATCAGAATCTGTGATATCAGCACATGCGATGAGCTTTAACGAGCGCTGTGTGTTGGGGAATCGCACCCATGTCAGGTTATTTATGCATTACAGCAAAGTGGAGCTTAGATCCCTGATCAATGTTAAGTAGCCCTTCATCTTAATTAATAATCTGCTCCATTACTTAAATTACACAGCTGGGTGTTTTGAGTAATGACACCATCTGCAATCAATATAGAATCCACTCCGGTTACGAGCGGATATACTTACAGTAGCCTTTTGTAGCACTTACCAAATGCAGATAGCAATTAATAAAGCAGTTTATGAAGCAGGGAGAGCCTCAGGGAGGCCAGCTAATTTCATTATCTAAACACAGAGGTCCTTGTCTAAACCATTAATGAGTAAGAGCGACATGTAGGTAAGAGTATGATGACTTTGTTGAATTAGATATTGAAAGACACATGAGTGTTGAGAGGTTGAGTTCTGGACCATCTTTCACAGATGAATGAAGTGTGCCTGGTTCCACCGTTAGTCTTTGCTATGTTTCACTTTATATAGCAAAAATAAAAACAGTACATCTGGGAAAAAACACAGATAACACCCTCCCTCTTCACAGTCATTTACTTACAACCGAGTCAGGCCACTTGCAGCATCCTCTAATTACAAAATAGCACATCCACTCATTCATTCTTAATGACACATATCACTAGTGGAAGTCTCATAAAAGTAGGAGAGGAAAAAAAATATTTGGACTGCACCCAAAAATCCGATGGATCCAGTGAAGTCGTCACTCTGGTGAACAGAGAGTCATTTGTGGGTTGGGTTTTTGTCAGGCTGTGACTAAGAGTGATTCAGGGAGGTGTGTTTAATGATTCAGAGTGGAGTTGTGAGAACTAAAACCGCCCGGCAGAGTCATTTTTCCACAAGCTCTCAAAGCCTAGCGACTCCTTCCAATCATCCATATTGGTACTAGTGCATTTGCGCAGCTACAGCTGAATTAAGCGTTAAACCATTTTTCCAGAGTTGCCAATTAACCTGGTCTGCTGACTTGACTGACCCTGATGGCTTTTTGGTTTGTGTGCTGAGCAAGCTAATGCGAAAAAAAAGTGCTGTGCTGAAAGTGTATGACAGCGTATTTACATCATCTGGGAATCATTTCCATCTGTGATTTGGTAAAAGAGTGCAGTGCAGCAGGAAGTTATTGTGGCATGTGTTGATTTTACACTCTACTTGTGGGTATTATTACTATTATATTACTCCCTTCAAGCTTCAGTAGGCAAAACAACAACAAAAAAGATAGTGACCATGTTGAAGTGCTGTGTTCAGGCTTAAAGATAGCTCTATCTACACAGCCTTGTGACTCCAACAAATGAGAGGTTTGCACAGATGCCGAGCGGTTCCAGTCTAAAGAGGAGGGTCCTCTTACCTAGCACAGACAGGCACGAGGCTACTGCCGAGCTGGCACCAGAACAAAGCCCTCAAACAGCTGCTTGATAATGTGCAACCATTAATTACATTCTGATGCCTCAAGTCTGGCCTGTGTCACTGAGCAGAGAACCCTCGCCTCGCTGAGCATGGAGCAATTATGTAAGAATATGTTGCGCAATGTTAACCAGACACAACGCCGCGTGTCTTTATGAAGATTCTTTATTGTACTTTTACCAGGTCTTCTTTACATTAATTAATGTTTTGTTAGTTGAACTGAATTTTCTGATACCTGCTTGCATTACGTTATTCAGCTGGAGACCTTTAATCTTCAAAATAAGCATATAAAGTAGGGTTGTCTTTACAGGAAGATGTTTCAGCAGACGTTTCTGCTGAGTCAGTTGTGTGCTTGGATTGCATGTGACCATAGGCTCGGGATCCCAGAGATGTCACTGCCTGACGAATGACTTAATGGCTGCAGATCTGTTTGGCTTGCTTCCCCATTCATTTTCATTTTCTGTAACTCAGTAGATGCTCCTAAGAAACATTTGCACAAAACACATATGCACGTCCTGCACAAATGCTACCTCTCCAAGTTCCAGCGCTCATCTGACTCCCACTTTGGCTAATGGTATTAGGCTCTTTCAGTGAGGACCATAAGTTATAGCTCAGTGGAGCATTGTTCACCCTGGCAACTGTGGGTGGCAGTTGAGAAATGTCTGCCCCTGCCAAAAGAAGAATTACATGACCCACAGTGCTGGACTTTCAGCTATATCAATACTGTCAGTACTGGAACTAGAACAGTGGGGATACTGTCAAGTTCTTTATCAACCCTGTAACTTGAGATTATATGAAAAAATAAAATAGCTGAAGGTAAACCTCACTGAAACAAGTGCTGTGTGATATACAGGGAATAGCACTTTCATTTTCTGTAAGTTATGAATGGCATGACACAGGCCTATAGGCTCTCTAAACAGATCAAAAGATGACTGCTTGAAAACTGAGACGTGAAAGGCTCCACTTTCAGGCACTACTTCACTTTCAGATCTCACGGGTAAGCTAGCACATTTAAGCAGGTGTCAGGCTCTAATCTTATCATTTTCACTCTGATGGATCCTACACATAGATATGCTGGAAAAAGATCATGGATTGAAAGAGGGCAGGTGAGATCCGCATTTTCCAGCAAGTCCTTTACTTAAATCATTTTGCTGGTTGTTTGCTCTTCTCTGTCTAAAAAGACTAATTAAAGAGTCTTTGAAACGTGATTGTTTCCAATGAAAGCATCGACTCTCAGCGTGCTTACTTTGATTTTCCTTGTAATTTGGTTAGGTTTAGGCACAAAAATACACTGTCAAAGTTGTTGATTACCTGTATTACTCACAGACCCCCTAGAAGATGGCTAACATTATAATGTAAGCATAGGTCATAATAACAGCTTGCCAAAATGACAGACAGTACCTGGTTGTTTTCTGGGGAAGACAGTCTCTTCTGTTTCCTTAAAAAAATATATATTTTGACTGTTTCAGAAAGAAAAGTTGGAATTTTTAAACTATATTTCAGAGATTGGGGGAGGAATTTTTCTAGATTGTGCATTTTAAAACACACGTACTACTTCTCATATCAATATCAAGTTCATGAAAAGGGCAAATAAAGCTCAGCTTATTTTAATATTGTTATTGTCCCATTTTCTTTTGGACCACTGCCCCCTTACTTGGGAAGAAACAAGCAGTTTCTTTGTACGTCACATTACCAGAAAACTGTGTTACTCTGCCCCAGGTAAACAGAATACAAAGAGCTCAGTGTGTGACTTCTGACCAGGATTCAGTGTTTCACTGCTTCCTTGTCCTTTAAGAGTTCCTCTCCAAGTGGTTGACCTGGCAGTTGGCAGATAAGTCCACCACACATTACCACCACCACATGCTCAAAAACAGTGGCCTATCATGTGTGCAGAAAAACAATGCAACACAAAGCAACAACAGGCCTGGCAAAGTGGTGTTGGATAACATGTTTTTGTATTCTGTGAAAAGCTGATGCTGCAGTTTCGCTGCACAGTGACAAAAGGCGGAGGCCAAGAACCGAATGGTAGAGTTGAAACTGTGGGTGCGGTAGTAGACTGTGGATATTTTTCTCTGTATGTCCATCAGTCTGTGCCCCCCAAGCACATGAAGTAGGGAACTTTCCTATGACAATGGATGTTCCTCAGAAAACTCCAGAATGTCTGTGCATCATCTGGTTTGAGCTAATTTAATTGATCATTTGTTTTGGAATATGTACCACAAAAGCACAATACCATCTAACATTATAAGAACCTCAAAGTGGTTCCTGCTATTAGCCGATGTGACTCGGGGGCACTATTTGAACATGAAGAGGAGAGAGGATTTGAGTTTTGATTAAAAATGTCTAAAGTGAAAAAAGGCTTTTGGAGGTCCAGCAGATCGATTTTGTCCTGGGGCCCTAGTGGCAGGTTCATCCCCCCCCATGCTTAATGTGCCTTTGTATGTAGAAAAGCTACAACCACAGCCATGGGCACAGGTTTTGTTTGAGCACTGGGGGGTGAGGGTGGGGGTGGATTAAGCAGAAGGTCTCGAGGTCCTCCCCAAGGAATTACTGAATGTCAGACACTTAATTTCCTTCTGGTGAATTTTAGACCTTTTCTGCCCCCGTTTATGATAGAAATGTCTTTTTTTTATATAGAAGAAAAAATTTAAAATCAGTCATCAGGTGCCAATTCAACATGCCTGGAAGTTATGTTATTATTGGTGGGAACAAATGTGTGAGATGGGAGCCTGCATTCACCACTGACATCTGTACTATGATGTAGCAACCAGATCCCACAGACGAGACATAGAAGAAAAAAAACATATAAAGAATGTGAAGACTGTAAGGGTGCAAAACAAAAAATATACACTCACTGAACACTTTGTTAGGTACACCTTGCTAGTACTGGGTTGGACTCCATTTTGCCTTCTATGTCTATAAACCTATGTCAAGTCTTCTTGACATACATTCAACAAGGTGCTGGAAACACTGCACTGATTTTGGTCCATATCGATATGATATCATCACTCAGTTGCTGCAGATTTGTTGGCTGTGCATCCATGATGCAGATCTCTTCCATCACATCCCAAAGCTGCTCTACTGGATTGAGATCTGCTGACTCATGTTAAAAAAAACAAATCAAAAAACAGTTTGATATGATTTGAGCGTGACTAGATGTACTAAGAAAATATCTAATCCTACACCATTACAGCAACACATTTAGTTACAACCCAGGTGCGCATCTTAAAGCAGTCTCCTCTCACTTCTGGCAATAAGATATTGTTGCGCAGAGTATATGTTTTTACACTATCTGTAAACGCCAGAGATGGATCTTCGGGGAAAATCCCACTCAAACCACAGACGATCAGGAGTTTCTGAAATACCCAGACCAGCCCATGTGGCACCAACAACCATACCACTTAAAAAGTCGCTGCTGGGAAACCGATGTTCAGTTTTCAACTTCAGCAGGTCGCCCTGACTATGTCTACATGCATAAATGCACCGAGTTGCTGTCATGTGAGTTTGCTGATTGGACATGTGGTTTAATATCCTGGCTGTATATTTAAGTCGTAGAGAACCATAAAGAACCATAAATCCAAAAGGACTTTTTTGACTAAAGCCATGTACACAGCGATGCAAAAACTTACCTAAAAGTAAAATAACTCTTTTATTGTGTCAGTCAAGAAATAAAATAAAATTTGGGTTAAAAAAACCCCTCGGCTGTCCAGCCATCATTCTCCCATACAAATGAATGGACTTTACCTGTCTGCTCTACACCCTGCTCTCAGCCACCCGCCGTTGCCAAGGTTTCCGTGTACGCGCTGCCTGGGAGAGCGGAGCCGCGCGATTGTCATACAGTACTGCCAGACATGGCGGCGGAGCTACAACCCGAGTGGATTTCTTGTCTCCCGTCTTCCTGGAGTTATGGTGTTACTCGGGATGGACGTGTCTTCTTCGTTAAGTAAATATCCCTTCCAAAGGCAAACGTTTCAAGTCATTCTGCTCGTTTCTATTTCGAACAAAGTCACCGCTGGATTTGAACGCATTTCTCGCTCTTTCTCTCTGTCTCTCCCTCTCAACAGCGAAGAAGCCAAGAGTACAACCTGGCTGCATCCAGTAAGTGGTGAGGCAGTTATAACCGGGCACAGGAAAACTCCAGGTAAAGATGTCACTGTCAAGTTTTTCTCTTATCTTGAACGCCTTTCGTGTTCGCCCCGGCAGTGTGTTGTTGTTGTGTTACCCAAAAGCGAACACTTCCCACGCTGTGCGTGTGTGTGTGTGAGAGAGAGGCTGTGATATCCACGCCGTGTTTCTTAACACACGAGTGGGTTTTTGTCGCTCGTGCTGTGAAAATTGAGCCCTCTCGTGCCCACCTCTGCCCAGCTAGTGCCACTTCCTTCGCAGCTGCCTCTCCCCAGGTTGGTCAGTCAGTGAAGTTGAAGAGTGGACACTAGCCAATATCGCCCGAGAACTAGTGAAGAGGCGACCTTTAGCCTAATAGCAACTAAAGCACGTAAACAAATGTAGGAAGTCGTTTTTTTGTTTTTGTTTTGGCTTTGAATAACCCAACGCATTATGTTGACCGTGCAGGGGAGTAAGATTAGTGCAATTAAGTGTTTTGACACAGGACCCTACTTAACAGTAAGCTCCTGTGTGACAGGTAAGCAGGAAAACTGCAGCAGATTGAAGTATAGATCTGCTGAATTTCATCATTAATTTTTTTTGCAGTGAGCTTATATATATATATATATATATATATATATATTCCTACAAAAAGCTTGACTTATCTTAAAGACATGGTAAAATTAGCTGCTTAGTGCGTTTTTCTGGTGAGATTATGATGCAACTATATACAGCAGCAGCAAGCTCTTCTTTAACTTCAAGCACCCCCCTCTCCTGTTAAGAGTGTCTGCTTCATCTGAATATGGCTGCAACCAATGAGTTTTTTTTTTTTTTAAATAATGTGTGAGTTCATACATTTTCTTTTCTTTAAAAAATTGTATTCTATTAGTATCAAAAATTGAAAAATGTCCATCAGTATTTCACCACAGAGCTGAAGCCCAGAAGGCAGGCAGCTATTCTAAATAAATAATTACTAATAGCATGATATAGCTCTGTTCTTTTCATTTGCAATGATATGCTTTTATTAGCGTTGTGTAATAGTAAATGAGATTTTTTTTTGTGGTTTCTGGGGGCAAAACCACAAAATTTGAATGTATCCTCAGTCAGTTTATTGACCAGATGACTGAACTGATTTATCAAGAAACTAAGTGACAAATTGAGCACAGGCGGAATAATTAGTTCCAACCCTAAAGGTGATGCATAAAGCTGGCAGAGGCAGCATATTTTTGGTGTCACTCACTAATTCATGTGGATGAAGAGGGGAGTAAACTCGCACTTTTTCTGGGCTCTCGTTCAGGGCACTAGAAAATCTAGCTTGTAATGAAGTACTTGGGCAAAAAGTAAAGTTTGTGCAGAAAATATGCAGTAGTGCGATGGGTTAAGTAGAGGACTTTTACAAAGCAGAGCAGTTTTTGAATCCCATGTGAAGCTCAGCTTTGAGTGAGTTTTAGCTTTTGTGAAGCACGAGCAGATGCCTGCATTTGTCTGATGGGAGGGTGTTAGGAGGAGAGCTGCCAATTTTCATATTCTAATTTCATAGCAGTTTTATTTATTTATTCTTTGCCTCCTATTGCTTTTTTTCAAAACATATTTTTTCAAATTTTTAAACATTTCTCCTTTTTAACAAACTGGAACTTTCGAAATTTGCTTGAAAATTCGAGAAACTCTTTCAAGGTGGTTGCCTAGTTTTGGGTAAGTGGGTCTCTCATGTCTGGCCAAAACACCTTTAACTTTCTGGGACAAACACTCATACATACATGCATGCTGGAGGTGTTGTGTAGCATCAGCCGCTACTACACTGGCTGCAGGTGGATTGCTGAGCGGGGCTTCATGGACTAGACTTGTTCTGGTGCTCACTCATGGAGCTTTAACCTCCTAGGACCTGGCGTCCACATATGTGGACATCACATTTTGGGTTATTTAGACCAAAATACTCAACTTTACTCTGTAAGGGCCTGATATCCACTTAGGAGGACATTATACTGCCACTGTTCTATCGAAATTTTAAACGAATATCGTCATATGTGGCTCTCATTTTTCTTAGAAACAAAAATAAGGTTAAAAACAAAATCTGGTAATTCTTTGTTTTTTACATTCATCGAGTGCCAATACGGCCAAATATCAAAGAGAAATTAAAAATGCATGCTTTGGAAGAGTTCGGGTCTTAGGAGGTTAAAGACCATTCACGAGAAGTATTTGCAGTCTGGCAGCGCAAGTCGTCCCATCAGGAATTGTCTTTTTCATGGTGGTGTGTGCTCGGTCTGCATCTTTATGAATGTCAGGACCCAAGAGGCCCAACAGAACCCCAACAGAACATAGCATCGTAATGACATGATCAATGTTATTTGCTTCACCTCTCAGTGATTTTTAATGTGGCCGATGGCTGCATGATTGTTCACATTTTTTTCCACCTTTCCTTCTTTCACAGACTTACCCACCGGATGGGAGGAGGGATATACGTTTGAGGGAGCACGGTGCTTTATCAAGTGAGTTTCCCGCCTATTTTACCGCATGACACGCACACCCATCGCAACCTTAGGACCTCTGCATACAAACATGTCATCTAAATTCAAAACACTTCCCCGTTGCGCGCCACCGTGGTACCTCGATTACAAGCATAAATTAATTTATTTCCACTTAAGTCACCTCAGAGGAATGAAACGCTCCTCTCAATAGTCTGCAGCTCCTGAAAACACGCCTTGTGGTGGATGTGTCAATATAAAGAGGTTGTAAATTTGGAACCTTTACTCCCTTTTTGTGTGGCCTATCCCAAAAGTTAATGATTACACAGCTACATTGTGCAAATAATGGGCAGACATGGACACAGTGTGCTTGCTTTCCTCTTGCAAGCTGTTTGTATTTATTCAGACTTACCCTGCTCAAAGCTGAGTCTGCTTAAAGAGTTGAGCCAAAGTATAATGCGTTCTCTTTTTCTGACAGTTATCCTCGCTGTTTGGGTTTATACGGCTCCTCACATTTCAGAATGACACTTGTCCCTAAATAGATGCTGGAAAATATCCAAAATACTACATGCCAGTCCACTCCGCTAAAGGAAACGTAAATGGCTTCTCGTTCAAAGTCTCCTTCCAGTGATTTTTTTTGGACATTTTTTTATTCCTACATCATATCTCAGGTATGCTAATTTCTTGTGGCTGTGTGGGCAGGAGAGAATGTCATATATCCTCTGTGTCCACTAAAACACTTTGTTCAGTTCGTGACCCTCTCCGTGTGAAGCCCAGGTTCTGCATGAATTACGTGAGCAGTCGGCCATAGTCTTTGAAATACAGTAAATTTCACATTTTGCTCTCTTCCCCCAGTAGCCTGATGCATGCGGCTAATCAAAAGAGATCACAAGTGCTGTCATTCATTGGGGTCTGATTCATCATCTGTCCTCCAAATCCAAGGGTATGAGGGGGGAAATATGTTGTTATTTTGCATGTTCTCTTGCAATTACGTTGCACGGCACGTATAGATGCGTAGTATGTGAACATCTCTGCCAAAGTACAAGAAGGCTTCTGAATGACTGAGGATGTAGCATACACGCCATATGAAAATAGGATATTATACCCTATTATTCTCATCGAATCCTCTCTCCTTTGACTTCCCCATGAATTTGAGGAGCTTCATGTGGCAGGCTGCCAGGCAGTCGGACTGAAAGGCAGTAATTTTATATTCCAGTATTTTATCTCAGCTTCTCGGCGCAAAACAGACTTGAGGAAGACATTCATTAGATGATCACTGTGATTTTGGCACAGTCCAATGACATGGTAATGTTGCCTGTAAAACAACTCGCAAACTAATCATCCTGCCCCCCCACAAAGCAGGCCATCTGCATTTTTGTGAGGAAAAACACATTTGGTTTAAGCCGTAGGTTGAATTTTAGCCAAAACTGTGAAAAGTAAAAGCATTTTAAATGATATCGTTGCCTTTTATCTCATATACTGGCATACTGGCGCTTCAGCAGGGTCAGAGTAAACAAAAATATGCGGATGGCTGATTCAACTGAGCTTGTCCTAAACTGAAGCGAAGCAAGTAAAATACACAGAGAAACGGCTTCAGCATACTGATTCTCCCTTCTGTTGACCTTCAATAGCAATTCCCTCTTTTTTAAAACAGTAATGAAAATCTAGTAACACAGAGCAATGTGACCAACATTTGACCGACACTTTCACCATCTTCCTTCTGTGTCCTCTTTTAGTAAGTAAACATTTTCCCCGTCCTGTTTCTTGGGAACGACTTTGCTTCTTTTGTTGTTTTAACTTAGCAAGAGCTTTTAGAATTTGAGTCATGTCGTCAGAACTGCAAGTGTTTTAAAGATGGTGGCACGTGCTGGAAAAATATTTGGTCAACTTAGGGCACAAGATCAGCGATCAAGACATCTTTAAGGTGTTTTTATGCTTTAAGTTACGAGGCTGCGTAAAACCATGCCTGTTAATTTCATTGTGACTCATGTTTTGACATAGAGCTTTGTTGATAGCTTTATGTGATAACTGTCTTGGACGGTCCTTGAGGCATTTTGAGGCTTTGTGTGAGGTTGCCAGTAAAAGCCTCTCAAAGCTCTCCAGTACAATTAGCCCAGTGACAGCTGTTCTTATGTTTTACAGTAGGTTATTATTGCTTTGTCATCAATTTTGTATTAAATATCACAAGTTTGGAGATCTTTTTTTTTTATATTCAAGCAGTGGCTCTAAACACACACTTGTGTGAAATGTAGACATGTTTATTGATCAATTTCTGTGGCTGTTTTGCTAGAAAGTGGAAAAAAAAAACCTTGTGCCAAAGGATCTGGCTTATTCACATGCTGGCTGTGTGGCTTGGCTGTTACCGTCGGGTTACACAGTGTGAGCATCAAGGAGCAGATTGTGCTGACGCAGGCTGTCCTCTGATGAGATGTGCTGGGAAGGATGAATTGCAGGTTGTTGGTGTGATAGTGTGGACTAGAGGCATGCTCCGTCCCAAGATTTGATTAGTTTGTGGCGCCGTGAGTTCTGAATGAGTGAAGGTCACTGGAGATGTTAATTGAATCAATCATAGCTTACTGCTCTCCTCAGACTCGCACCACTTTTCTGGATTGGTTTCTGGGTTGCCTGATGCAAAAATAGGATTTTTTCCCTTTTTTTTTTAACTTTGTGGTGTGTTCCAACTGGCAGGTGGTGGGTGCTCGCTACCCAAGTAACAGAGATCCTGGTGAGGTATAAATCAGCAAGCTGTTAACTTGTTAATTTCATTCACAGGCAGTCAAAACAGTCAGTGCAGTGCAAGTGCTTTGCTTCCATGTCTGACAGGACTCCAGGCACTGAAAGTGTGCCAGCATTGCTCTGTGCAGACTACTGCAGGCAAAGTCAAGCTTTTCTACTTTTATTTTAAGACATTTTCTCTCCCTTGTGTCTATGAGTAAATCCAGCAGCCACCCAAATCTGTTCAGCTTGTTATTATTTGTGATGAAACAGTATTTTATGAGACTGGTCCATCTGGCAGATTTGTTTTTTCATTTTATCTACATAGCACATAATCCCAGATTCTAACTCAAGCCTCATTTTGAACAAGAAGTGGGCCTGTGATTTAGGCACTTTTTGCTGTGTTTTGTCACATTTTGCTAATGAGCATTCCAGACCTGTGAAAACCTCTCAGAAGTGTGTGTCAGGGCAACTTAGGTGAAGTGACTTTGAGTGAAGCAAAGGTGTCATAGCATTAATATATAGTAGGAAAGCGGTGACCCTAATTGTAAGTTTGCTGCCTCGTCGATGCTGTAAGTGTAATTATGTTTATGAAAGACAGGTGCAGAAGTCAGTTCCCGGTCTTTGTTTGCTATTCTTGTCTCATTAATTCTGTCTGGGAATGGAGAAAAAAAACAAAACGCAAACTGCTGAACTCAGGGATAATTGCGCTAGGTTTGGCAAAGAGACTGCTGTTATCTTGTTTTGAAGCCTAATGAGTGAGTAATAAGCAGTCTGCACGTGACCCTACAGTTTTGCTTGATGGCTGTCCAGTTAGTAATGCTTCATTTGACGACTTTTTGCAAGTGAGCTTTGAGGACAACTTACCGTTTCCAATAGCTTATCAGTGTGAAATGCAACATAAAATATACATATCGTGCTAGTCTGCTCTCCAACTACCATTTTCATTAGGATATTCACTTCTGCTGCTGCATAATTCATCACTCAGAGCAGAAGAAAGCATGTCAATTAAAATGTCGTCAATTATGACAAAAATCTCCTCAGTGGATCTGTGTTTAGCTGTTGGCTTTCTCTGCTTTAAAAGCCCGTGTACTCACGTGTCAGGTTACTCCCAGACAAATATTCATTGGTGGTTAATGTCCATCAAAACTAAATAATGAAGTTCATATAATAATCTTTTTAATGACTGTGTTTTTTTTAATTGATAACCTAGATTCTGCTTATAATAGGTTTCCTGTTGGGATGCAGCAACATCGGTGTTTTAAATAACAATCTGACTGATTGCTGATGCAGAGTGGGGTTTTTTGTTCTGCTTATTTGCTATGTTAATTATCTGTTCCATCTTTTGTGCAAGGGAGGGATCTTCATTATTTTAAAAAAAGCTTTTAGCTCTTTGACATTTGTATGGGGCAAATCTTGTGTGGTACAGCTGCTGACATCTATAAATGTTATGTTATATGCTAATATGTTGATATCAGTTAGCATCGTTGATACTGGCCTATAATAAGTCAATATTTTTCATAGTGACTCACATTAAATCTCTTGTTCAAAAGAAATACACTTTGAACCTAAAGATGATGTTCTGTTTGAAATTATGCTAGTACATCCAACTATCCTCCCTGCCTCCGGCTCGGCTGGTTATCCGGGTTCAGGTCACTGGGGGAGCAGTCTCAGCAGAGATGTCCAGGCCTCCCTCACTGACCACCTCCTCCAGCTCATCCCAGAGGACACTGACACATTCCCGAACAAGAGACAAAGTCTCTCCATTATGGTCTATCCTGGGGCCTCCTGCTGGTAGCACATGCCTGAAAAAACGCTTTCTAGGAGGCATCCTAGTTAGATGCCTGAACCACATCAGCTGGCTCCTTTCCATGTGGAGGAGTAGAGGCTCCACTCTGAGCCCCTCCCAAATTATTGAGCTCTTCACCCTGTTTCTAAGGGAGAGTACAGCCACCCTTTGGAGGAAGCTCATTTCCATCGTTTGTATCCTTGATCTCATTCTTTCAGTCACTACCGAGAGTTCATGACCATAGATGAGGATAGAAATGTAGATTTGTTGTCTTACTCTTTATCACAACAGACCAGCATAGCGTCACAAGAGGATGCTGCACCAATCCGTCTGTCTGGAGGCCTACATGGTCCACCCTCCTTTGGGTGCACCACTTGCAGGAGTGACCGTAGGGGTTCATCCCCAGTTGATGAGCTGTTAGTATTTTTATATCTTAATTTTTATTTACCTCTGCATAGTTGCAGTGACAGTAGAAACAAGCTGTGAACACAACAGAAATATTACAACCTTTAAAGCTGGCAAGCTGGCTGAATGTCAGTGTCATCTAAGTAACAGTTATAGACATGTCTGACTAAAGTAATAACACCCAAACAGTTTTCGTGTCCTTGCAGGGTAAAAAAAACTCAAGTAAACTTTTAGATTTAAAGTTGAGCTACTCCAGCAGCAGCAACCTTTCTCAGACATTTCCTGTAGCTGCTTATGAGACTTGCACAATGATGAGGAGGAATTTTGGATCTTTTCTTCCTACAAAACTGCCTCAGTTCATCAGTATTTCTGGGATGTCTTCATTCAACAGCCTTCTTCAGGTCATGCCACAGCATCCCAATTGGGCTAAGGTCAGTTTTGCAATACTAAAACAGGATTTTTCTTCATTTTTAACCATTCGTGTCACTGATTTGACTGTGTGCTTTGGGATTGTGATCTTACTGCATCTCCCAACCTCTCTTAAGCTGTAGGTCATGGACTGCTGCCCTGACAGTATCCTGAAAAGTTTACTGATACAATTTTATGGTATTGCTCTTTCAGTGACTCCAAGGTGTTGAGCAGTCCTTTGCCTCAGCTGAAACATACAGTGGATGAAAGTCAGAGCACTAATTGCAAATAATCAATGCAGAAGTCCTGGTAATTCGAATGGGTTCACAAACATTTTATTGCATTCGATGCATTCACCTTTACCAGTGTTTTTGGCTCGCCTTGTCTCTTCTAAAGTCTCATTTTCAGACAATAACATCTGGAGTTTCAGTAAACCCAGGCGTCTTATCAGCGATCGTAAGATGGAGATTAAAAAGTCACAGCCCTCGAAGATGGGGTAGGGGGTGGGGGAGTTTGTTTTTGTTGACCAGAGTGAAAATGATTTTTTTTTAAATTGAAGAATGACTTCACTCTATTTCTCATTTCTGTCTACCTGGGTTTGCTGCACATTGTCAGTAGCTTTTCAAGAACTCAGAGTTGAGGTCCTAATCCTTCTGTGTAAGAACGATGGGAGTCCCTATGAACCCTCCTTAACTGTGAGAATGACAGTTATGGCAGACATTTAAAGACACTCCCTTCTCTCCAGGAAATAAACCATAGCTGTGAGCAAAGCCTTATATCAGCCCTGATTATGTAACCCTGAAAATCCAGTCATGGAAGTGGAGAGGAAGGCACAGAATCAAGCGCTTGGACTTGAAAATAAATAGATGCAAGTTAAGGTTGTATATTAAATTGTCTGATAACACCTACAGGTTATTTAAACCCTGACTTGTGAAAGCAAAGCTGTGATCACTCATGCAGAGAAGGCTTTTTTACCATATGTGCCCTGGCTCGTAGTATATCAAGAGATTTATTATAGAGGGAACAAGTAAAGCCAGTTCCTTTCATTTGTATTGCAAGAGCTGTAGCTTGTTCCACAAGACATTGTATGAGAAGCAGGGTGCGCATAGGAAAGCCTGCCAGTCTGTCTCACAAAGACAGATGACCACAATCACATGTACAAGGTAATTCATTTCTGATTCTACTAACTTCCTCCTTGTACATTGTAGGAAATTTGAGCACTTGTTAAAAATTGAGGTGACACACAAACCTTTAAGCTGGGAGGCCACACGAGAAACTACTCAGTGATAAAGAATTGTGACAGTGCACAGAAAAATTAATTAGAAAGCCAGAAGAAGGGAGTTAATATTCAGAAACAAACTCCTGAGTTTCTGAGATTAAAGATGCAAATTTATGAAATAAAGCCACAAATTTACAAGAAAAAACATTCAAGTTTTATGACATTTGTAAGGTTAGATCGACCTCATCACACCACAGATGCTAGTGGTAAACAGGGGATGCTGCATGCACACAACTGGATGATCTAGCGATATGCTTTCATGCTGTCCTTTGAGTTGTAGTCCCTCATCACAGGCAGTATAAAAGATGTATGAACCTTCTGGGTCTGAAAAGTGAACCCATGGAAAAACCTGCATTCTTCTCAAGGGGCCGGCCGAGAGCAACTCCTGTGGTTATTTAGATGTCTGCGACTGTGAAAGCGCCTCTCAGCTCCTTCACTCTGTGACCACTGTAAACATTTTCCACATGAATTTGTGCCTTTACTGGTTTCAGGTCATGTTAATAAAACCTTAAGTTAATTTTGCAGATTGTGGTCATTATTAGAATTAGAATTAGAAAACCACAAGTTGCCATCCAGTGAGTGTGCGGTTTCTCAGTCTGATCCAGCACTCGCTCCTCGTGTCATATGTTAAAACAATGAGCTACTTCTGGGCAAACTGTCTTTACCAGGCTGACATCAGAAATGTATGAAAATGTTCTGCATGTGGACGCAGCAGGAAGAGATTAACGTCTGTGTGTATGGGGTTTATTTGTTTTATTTATTTATACACAGTGCACAGGTTAAGACTCCTGCGTGTCTAAAAGCCAGCGTTGATTGATAGCTTAGATTGAATGCAAGTCTGTGGTGAATGACGGATGTCAAAACTGTTTTCCATGTGGAGTGGCCTGGAAAAAAAAAAAGCTTTGAAGTTCCTCTGTTTACCACTTTAAGACAAACTGATGTTAGTCACACGTGCATGTTTCAAGTTTCACCACAAAAAATCACACCCTTGGTTTTGAGGGTGTTCCAGTATCAGCAGCATTAGGTGGAACTGCCCGCTCCTTTCAGGAAGAGATCTATGAGCAACAGAGAGGAGCAGCAGGACAGAACATACAGCTCACGGTTGCAGATTACACAGAGGTGAATGAAATGCTGTGTCACTGCTCTGACCTTCTTTAGTACATTATGAAATTTTGTCCTTATTTTGGATTTGACACAATTACAAACTTTGAGTCAAATGAAAACCAGATTTTAGTTTTCAGTCATAACATCAAAGCCTATTGGGTTATTGTTTGTAAGTTGGCCATTACACGTGACTAACTTTAAGAAAAGGCACACGGGACAAGTCTTATTCAAACTGCAAAGTGCTGAGAGAATATTTACTCATCCTCTTGGCAGGGGGAGGCTCTGATGTGTGTGATTGCTGACTCACTAACACTGTCTGTGCTCAGTACTCTTGCAGAGCACTTGTGTGTGTAATGTGATTTAAGAGGGAGACCAGACTGCTGTACATCATCCTGATCTCCACATCTATAACTCTCTGTTGTGTGGCTGGGTGCTGACTGGGAGACAGACAGTCAGCAAGGCGAGCTTTGAGCTGCTCGCACTGCTCTCACGCCTTTAAGTCTCGGTGGGGTCCTCACCATCTGGCTTCTATTGGGAGGGGGGGGTAAAGTGTGTATCTGTTTAGATGCTCTGCTTGTGAACATATGTGTAAGAGATGCTCTGATGTTGGTGGCTGCCCCAGGTGCTGATTAAGACAGTTTCTCAGTGTAAAGCCACATCAGACCAAGTTAGCCCTTTTGTAATGTGCATGTTGTTTACAAATTGTGTGCACAGCGATTGCTTCTCCTTTCATCCCATGAGAAAAAATGGAGGACAAAAATATGGGTGGGGTTTTAACATAATCATAACTCACCTTCTATGGCGTTTTAGGTGGGATATGTATGTGTTTGCACATATGACTTTGCTGTAGTCCACACAAGCCTTGCTGGTGATCAGATGTTGTGATTGTTTTATAGTTATTTCTGTAATTGAGCCCTTTCTGGTTAAATCTTACAGAATATATAAAGCAAATGTAGGCCCACACCTTTGGGTTAAGTAAGGGAGCATATAGATGACAGTAATTCTTTGGTCCTAAAGCCTCTTAGTTATGCGGCGTCTTTCATTTAATGCTGAGAGAGCTGTTGAACCTGATTAATCCCTGTATTAATCTGCAATGAGCCATCCTTTGCTGATGTTGTGTCAGGTTGAATCCAGGGACAGCTGCCTCCATGGAGGTCATGCTCTAGTCTGCTATTACCCCACAAATGCTTTGGTTTACGTATGAAAACTTGGTATGCTGGCTGTGTTGTAGTTTTTCAGATTCTGATTTTCGAGGGATATGCTTAAGTCTCATTCTGCATTCGCTTCACTATAGTCAATTTTCCTTGATTGCAATGTGTATAGTTGTATGTTACAGTGGGCTATGAAGTCTTAAGTCACAAGGACAATTTAGAACATTTCAAATCCGTACAGGCTGCTTCTGAAAGGCCCGAGGAGATCTATAAAGCTTCTACTCATAGGTGTTTTCCAGGGTGCCCATGGTAGAGAAATCTGTGGAAATAAAGCAAGCTAATCTGTGAGTGACGAAGGGGAAAGCGACTTTTATTTGCAACTGAAATACTTTACTGTTTGCCCATGTTATCGGTTCTCTGATCTATTAGTGGTGGATATCTCTTACGCTCTTAACATGTTACCGCTTCCATATCATACCCTGAAAAATCTTTTACTTTCTTTCCCCAGCTTTATCTTTCTCTCTCTGCCTCTCTTGTCTGTCTACCTCGGTCCAGTGGACAGTGCACGGCCCAGTTGTTTTCCAGATGGTCTGTGATGATTAGGGAGCTTTTGGAAGCCATCATTCTGCTCAAATGCTCTACAGCTGTGAGCTCTTGGAGCACCGTGTTAAAATGTCCACAGAGGACTCCGGACCACTAATACAGATAAATTAAACTTCTGAATTTGTCTTTAACAAATCCAAGCAGGCAGGGGGTTGCCTCTTTCATTTTATTTTTTTAAATTGTCTTTTTTCTTCCACTTTATTTATAAAGCGTAACCAAATCTCTGTTTTCACAGTGAAGCCTTCATGTGAAAAGCGTCCACTAAACTATTGCGCCATATTGTCGTTTCACACATTTCCAGAGAGTTAAAATAAAAGGAAAAGTGGTAGAAATAATATCCCTTCAACACTGCTGTTAATACCCACTTGGTCCTATTGATACTGTGGCTTTGCTTTTTCGTCTGTCTGTCTCTCTCCTGGCAACAGTGTTTCCAACGCTGTCCCTCTGCAACCCCTACAGTCCCACAGTGGGCTTTCATAGGTATGCATTATTCAGGCTCTGCATCTTGCATGCTATTAGCAGGACATTGTTTCTCTTTGTGGCTCTCCCCTTAAGTTTTTAATCCTTTCACGGCTCTCATCTGTGTTTCTTAAACTCAGCCACAGCACAGATGCCTTAGTCTCCCTAGGTGTGAGCCTTTGATATCACTGCCTCATTTGTACAATGATAACCCTTACCTAATCTCTAGTAATTGTTTGTTCACTTCTAGGAGAGAGAGCTTGATGCTTAGCCTTTAGCCCATCTGCGTTGCTGGCATTTGTAAAAGCCCTTCATCTATATATAAAACGTACCTGTGCGAAGGGTTTCCATAGTTATTTTTGACCATCGGCCTCACTTAATTTTTTAAAATGTATTAATTTTTTTTAACAAGTGCATCAGTCCCCCCCACCGTGTGCCAGTGTGCATGCATTTTAGCGCGAGGCCCATTGTGACTTGAGTGCACTGCTACTAGATGGGGCACTCACGGATATAAATAGTAGCAGTTTGTCACGACTTCTTCAGAGAGTAGAGATATGTAAAAACTTGTTGAAAATAAATCGGCATCTATATAGTATGCACAGCCAGTTACTTTCAGGGGATTTGGTTCACTTTATGTGGGACAGAGAGATGAGCACTGACAGTAGCAGTGATTGCATACAGTGCCTTTTGTTGCTCCTCTGTGGGCGAGTCGCTCCTCCCACACTCTGTCCTCAGCTGTCCCTGCCTAAACAAATATTTGAACTGTGTGCCAGGTCTGTCTTTGAATAATCTGTGCTGCTGTGATTGATTTGTTTGTATCGCATGCTGAATGGCATCACCTGAGTTACCACACGGGAGGAATTTGCCACAGTGAAACGACATATAAAAAAACAAACACACAAAACCCAGGGGAGGAAAACTGCTAAATGTGTATCCCTTGATCTAAATCTGTGCCATGGAAGCCTGCTGGGTTTTTGCATCCTGGAGTTTGAGCCGCCTGTTTGAGATCAGGTGATTCACAGTTAGCTAGAAAGAGATGCATGCCTGGGTACTGGACATAACCTTAACCCAAACTCTCACTTTGGATGTTTTTTTGAATTCAAGGTGGGTTTTTGTTTTTTTGTTTTTTTAATAGCATGTTGGAAGGCATTTTGTTGAAGTTTCCTTTCTAGTATGAGGGCTAGTCAAAAGTTTTACATGTGTCACTGTTAGTATGCATCTTAAACCCTAATGTGCCATGAAACATTTGCAAACCAACCCTTTACATTAGGTTTACTGTTGTCTTTCAGCCTTTATAATACAGCACCAGCTCCAGCCATTTACTGCACTTTGCAGAAATGTGCCCTCGTGCTCGGGATTGCATTGCCAGTAGCAGTTGAAAAAGCTCCATATGTTACCTTTAGAGACTAGCTGCAATGAAATCAATCTTTTCCACCTTTTCATACGGCGTATCAGCTCCACACAGCCTGCTTTCAGTTTTGTTGGGAGGCTGTGTGTGAGAGATGAGGCCAGAGTGGTGTGAGCTGACAGGGGCTTCATAACTGTAGTAATGGCTGCACCTCATATTGATCCATCAGTCTAATCAGCTGTCAGCACTCCGCAGTATGTTTCTGCAGCATTCATCGACGAGTGCTTCTAGAAGTCGAGAGTCTTCTTTAAATATCAACGGTACTTGCTCAAGGATAAATGCAGCCTTCCCACATTTGTGCTGCAATTCACAAAGTGATGTGTGCAGGCATTCCTCCTCCTCCTCTGAATGAGAGGAAACCCACTGTTTTCCACTGTAAGACCCCTGCTGGTGGTGCAGATAAATGCACCTCTGCTTCTCATGTAAGGTGGCTGGATTTAGCCACCACTTCAAATGAATCTTTTAGAGAATGCTTCAAAATGTCTCCCCGTGTGATGGCTTTATTACTGCCTGCCACTAGTCTGAGGGTCCTTACTGTGTGTATTCAACTGTGTGTTCAAAAAGGATGGGAAATTTAACCTGCGTAAATGTCAGAATGGTGAATAGATGGGCTATGATATCATTCTGATTATACAGTTAGTGCCACCACAAGGTAGATTTTGTCACCTCACATAATGTGCACTGTGCACATGTTGGCGCATGCTGAGAGTGCAGAGTGTGATGATTAGAGCTGCTAGGGTTAGCTGATTGGTGAAAAATTAACATATTTTCAAGTGATTAACAGTTACAAATTTGACCGTTTCTCAGCTGTGTGAGTTAGTTTTACCTTAGAGTACAGTGAGCATATACAGAATGAGTGAGTGAGCTTGTTATTATAAGAGTATATGTGCAGATTACTTTACTTTTATCATTGATAGGAAATCAGAGCCCTGATAGACAGCATACAGATTTGCATGCAAACTGGTTTTTCAGGTTAGTTGCTGGTTGAGTAAATGCTTTCATGGTGTAAAAAAACAAAACAAACTATATTTTGCCTGCTAGTTAAAATTTGATTTGACATGATACACCAGCAACGAATCTCAGTTTGCTGTTTTCCATCCTACCAGTCTTAACAGTCAGAATAAAAAATGAGACATCATGTTTCCTTATCGACAGTCTGTGCCTTAAGCTTCGTGTCTAACTCTCGAGCAACTTTGTATTTTTGGTCCAAGTCAGACTTAATGAGTTCTGAGCGGTGAAGTGTTTGATAAATGTGGTCCCTGGCCTGTAATATGTCTGAAAAATCCAAAACCTCCCTCCACATCTATAGCAGGTTTTCGTGTAATGATTTAGAACTAGCTGTAAGTGGACTGTAAGCTGTTAGAGTTGCCACTCGTCCCGTTTGTTTTCATTGCTTATTTATGGAGGAGGGAGGCTCATTAGTCATTCGGTGTGACGGTGCAAATGTGTACACAAGAAGTTAGCTCTTTGCCAAGAACTAAAGCACAGTTGAAGATGGCTCACTGCCAAGCTTAAAATTGGCTTCACCCCTACCCACACTCAAAATGGCAATGTTCAAAAAATTCATGTTTACTCAGATTTAGAAACTTAGCCAGCACAATGCTTCAAAGACATTTCTTTGAAGCAGAAGCATTGTGTTGGCTAAGACTTGATTGTGGTTACATTCATCCAACTCAGTAATGTATTTACCTAATTCATATCATTTTCACAGTTTACTAGTTAAATACTAGTATGATAGTAATGTTGCCTGATCAGGTGCCTCCTGCATCTCTCTGTTATGTAGCTGGGTGGGATTCTTTGTGCTCTAAAGCTCTGGAAATGGTTATATTGGCCTCTGACAGCCAATGGGCACATTTAACAGAGAGGCTTCATTAGGAGGTTGGAGAGCTGCTGGTAGAATAATTCCCGGGGTTAACAGCCAGGAGACCCTGGTTTAGCTTCATGCTGGGCCTTTTTCTTTCTTTTTACACTTTCCACTTGTTAGCTAGTTTAGGCACTAAAACCTATTTGGTTTGGGTTAAAACATACTTGTTTACAACAGTGGACACTTTGTGCCTAAATTAGCTAGCGGCTTTGACAAGGCAGTAGTCACTGCCCCCCCCCCAGGGATGAGAATGGGCTTTCTTTTGAGCACTCCTGGTGCCTCGTTGGGTTTGAAACTTCCACATTTGGATTGTTAGTACAACAGTGTTTTAAAATGTCTTTGACTGAATGTCAAAGCGTCTTTCCATAATAACAGAGAAACAGTCTGCTGTGACTCCAAAGCAGCATTTTAGTAAACTACAAAGAGTCATACAACTGAAATACTGTTTGTGTTGCTCACAGTTATGAGCTTCAGTGATACCCAAAGTGGCTCTGAATCAGAGGGTGATTTATGTCTTTCATGGAGACAGCTGTTTACCACAACTGCTTTTGTAAATTGCACATTGTATGATCTGATTGGACGGTGTGCTTTCTCTCAGCTGGTGTGATGCAATAGCTGGACAAAAGTACTGGTTTACCTACACATTACACCTGCTTGGCTGTGGAAACCCATGCCATGAAGCTCAGCGCACAGTTTTTATACTGATGTTAATGCCACAGGAGGTTTGGAGCTCTGCAGATGTTGAGTCAGCCGAGCGTTGGGGACTTTTACACACCAAACGCATCAACGCTTGGAGACCCCGCTCTGTAACTTTATGTGGTCTGCCGCTTTGTGGCTGAGTTGCTGTGGTTCCTAAATGCTTCCACTTTGCAGTAATACCACTTACAGTTGAATGGGAGGGAAGAAATTTCACAAACTGACTTGTTGCAGGAAGGGCATCATATTACCGTAGCATTATTGAATTCAGTGAGCTCTTTAGAGCGACCCATTCTGTGTAGACTGCATAACCAGGTGCTTGAGTTGATACATCTGTGGCAATAAGACTGAACACATCTGAATATCTGTCTGGTTGAATCAGCTGGTAAATGACCTGAATCTTGGAAAGCTGGTTTCATTTAATTTAAGCAATTTTAAATGACTTCAAAGCGGCCTATACTGGCTTGTGACTTTCGCCTGACCAAACGTGAGATATCCACTCAGTCCTAATGGTCATAATCCTGATGGCTCTGTATTTCATGCTTCATTTTATGTGTATGTGTGCTTATTGTATGCATTTCACTTCACTGGTGTGCAATCACTGTGATTTAGCTGATGCTGTTTTGTGGCCAATCTTGCAGAAGAAATTTTAGACTTTTAGATAATAACGCTACCGGCACTATTTGACTTTCTCAGCATTTTTTTATTTGAGGGGAAAGGGCCCTCATTTGGGGTTTCTGGGTTAGATGAGACCCAGAAACTGGAATCTGTGTCTCTTGGTTCAGCGTGATTCTTGTGGTCCCTGTTTATGTCAAACCTGGCTGTAGGCACTTTAGTGCTGTCCACACATATTGGTTCAAGCTTCCATCACCCTAAAAGCACAGGACTTTAACTCCTGCACGCTCGGTCTTCATTTTTGAAGCATCAACTGATCTTTATGTAAAAGCCAGGGACCAATAACGATCCATAACCTTGTTGGCTATGCTGTCGGCGATGCTAGCAGAGGCATTCAGCTAATGAGATATCGATAGCGCCTTCTGCAAGGAAGGATAAGAGAGGTATGTGTGAATTAGGCCAGCTTTTCTCTCTTATACTCCCACGCATCATTGCAACACAGCAGACAATTTTAAAAACTGACAGAAGAAACCTTCGTGCATTTAGCTTTTGGGAATTGGCATCAATGAAAGAGCCTGTACATGTGAACCTTAGTTAACTTGACATGAAAAAAAAGAATAGCACTCAAAAGGGATATTTTACTTTACACAATTGTTCGTGTTTATGCTCTTTGATGGATTGTTAATGGATAGAAAAACCATAAATAGTAGCAGCTAAAAAGACCAGTCAGCAGAAACAATAATTCGATGGTTTTCATATATTCTTTAATAGTTCTCACCTATATCAAAAGTACAATGTACTCTTGTGATATGGGAGGTAACTGTGTGGGAGATATGAAATCACATGGATGTGCTAATTCAAACATTTTAGTACTGTGAGTGCTTTGCTGATCGACTGATTAGTCATGTCGTACTCATGGTATACCCATTAGTCCATATTTCTCTAGTTTTCATTGTTCTTTTAACAGAACCTCACAGGTACTGCATAACGTTTCACTGCAGCTGAGTCGATGAAGGCTTGTGTGTAGGACATGTTCTGTTTTGTTTTACATAGAAAGTGTTTCAAGGTGCCTTAGACTGTAGATTTGGTACTTGGCTGCGTAATGGTTTTCTGATGTCTGTGAGCATATGTGAATTCCTCTTCCCTTGAATCAGATCTTGATTACCACCTTGGTTTATAGTTAGGCTTGTTTATAACTCTCCTGGGGAAATGAATCATGGTCTATTGGGAACAATTTTAGGTTCTGTCTGGAGAACTTATCACCTCTCTGTCACAGTCTCATCACGGTGAGGCTTACACACTGTAAACTAATGGACACTTCTCAGACAGATGTTACCTTGTCTCACTGTTAGATGCATTTTTTATTCGTGGTTGTCTAGATCTAGGTGTGTGGTGTTTTCATTCCTATTAGTAGTCCTATCAACTATGTTGATATGACTTTAAGTCAGTAATATGACAGGTTTAAGTATACTTTTGATGTGTGTGGGGTTTTTTTGTTTGCTTTTTAACCCTGACATAGAATTTTTAAGATGGATACTGATATTTGATCGTTTTTAAAAATCTAATATATCAGCTGACATTTTTTCCCTTTCAGATACACAGAACATCAACAGATTTCACCATTTGTTATGTGTATTCCCTACTAAGAAAATATGAAAATGCGGTTTAAAAATAGTCTTGCAGTGTTTAAAACAACAATTTGTCTGATACCCTGATTGCTGATATTGATATGTTTTTTTTCTTCTTTCTTTTTTTGTTGCTTTTTTCTATATTAAATTTTCTATATTAAAAATAGTTGTGTAGAAGTCATTCAGTTCTTTATTACACTGTCACCGAACACTGAACGAGCAGAAAATCGATGTGACACAACAGATAGCATCTGCAACTGACATTGATTAATGCCATTGTATTGCTATCATGCCGGTAATTGGCAACGAGGCTCAGCAAATATATTGGAAAATCACCACTATTCCCAAATGGATTTAACTACCTTTTTGTGATTGCCTCAATGAGAAATATCCAACGTATTATCTCTGCTGGAAATATTTTATTGTAAGGGAACAAAATGGTACAAGACCTGGTAGATTGTCAGGGATTTAGGAAAGGAGAAACCCTAGGAGCTTCAAGCCATGTGGTCTTTACATGCTTTCAGCCTGGTCGCATGTTCACTGTCTCTGTTTCTGATGCCACATGTTAAGCCCCACCTGAGGCCAACATGTTTTATTCCTGCTGCTGAGGTGTGGTCAGAATAAGGTCCGACACTTTCTATGGTGGTTTAACCGGTCTGTAGTTTGTATGCGACTTACTGTTTTATTGTGGATGAGAGAGAGAGGGCAGCAGTTCAGTGTGGTTGATTTAAAACAAAGCATTTGTACTGACCTTCACCTCTGGTCAGACATAATGCCAGAGAGGCAAGCAGTCAAAAAATAGAAGCTTGCATCATTTGTCGTGATGACAGGTGGAGTTCAGTGACCCCCCGCTGGACCCTGGAGCAGCACAGCTGATTCACTCTGTATTGAGCAATATGAAGTGATTTAGGCATGTGGAAAGGATAATGCCTCCAGCTTTACTTTCGGTTGTTAACAGATGACTGATAGATGACTTATGACTCAGTGAAGAGGGTGTAATGTTAAAACTGGCCTGCTGGCACCCAGGGATCCCCTACAAGCAGCTCGGAAAAAACCTGCTGTTTTTTCTGGAATGCAATGGAGATAAATAAGAGCATTAATTGATGATCCTAATAGGGCGGAGCTCATGAAAGCAGTTTTTTGACTACTCAGGGGCTTCAAGAGCGTGCACTCCTGATTGTCTCAGTAACATGTGCTTGTTTTATTTTCCTCCAGCACAGCCATTAGCAGAACGAGCTGCACATCTACACGTGTGTGGGGGGTAGAGAGATGAAAGGCTCTTTGATCTAAATTATTTTGAGGTTTCATTATTTGACTGAAGTTATTTTAAAAAATTAAATGGGGGCTGTTCCTTTGATCAAGGTTTAGTTTCTGACATTGTCTGATTGAGTTTAAACATTTGTCTATTCTTTGATCTAAATAATATCTGTGCCTCTGTGGGAATAGAAAATCCATAAAAGTTTGATTTTGTTTTTTAAAAAAAAGCAAAATAAAACTTTTGAAAGTAAAACTCAGAATCCCTGGTGGATTTTGTCTATATACACTTTGCTTTTGTTTGAATAAACAGTAGCATTTTTAATAGTACGTTTTGTGACATTAGCGTTGCATTTCTGCACAGTATAATGTCGTTTCTCATTAGGTCAGTATGTTTTGTCCTGCTGTCATATATATTTTTTGTCTTTGCCAAAAATAACCATGAAATACTGGATGAACTCAGCATTTTTCTGGATTTGTGATAGCATTGAATCTTGTTACTAAAAGTACACTGAAATACAGCAGTGTTGGGTTTTACTGCAGGGAAGATGTGGTTTACAAAAAGGAGAGGGAAAAAAGGCTCGTTTGTGCTTCGGATTTGTCTCCATCTATTTGTAAGGCTTCTCCTCCAAACACGGATGAGTCTTAACAGTCAAGCAGCTGTGCTCATAAATCGCCTTCATTGTGATCTCTTTGATGAATTTGAATAGATTTACTGGGATCATCCTGGCCTCCTACCATGTGCCGTTTATTGTTTATGCCCGCATGCATCCCTTTGCTCTTCTTCAGAGACTGATTTTATTGTGTATCCCATTCCAGCTGCAGGGGTAGCGCGCTGTGCTGCTGAAAGTGACAAATTAGCATTGAGATTAGGACCAGATGTCAGCCTGCATGTTATAATCGTGCTCACTAATGGTGTAATTGGATATTTTATCCAGCAGAGGGCATCATAGTAGCTGAAATAAGGCCGGAACTGCAACTGCAGAGAAAGTGAGAGATCTTAGTCAGATTGTCAGTTTGAATTAAAATAGGCTTTAGTTCCAGTTGTGTTTAAAATTAGGTGTTTTATCTCAGTGGTTTTTTTTTTAATTCTTTAATCTTCGTGTTACATCCATGCTCTAGGGGAAACCTAGACATAACATGCTGTGTGAATCCCCCACATTTCCACTCCAAAGAAAGGCTTATTGAACAGTGCGAATCGATGTTTAGAGTGCCTCTTTGTTAGCTTCAGAGCTGAGCAGTGCTCTAAACAAATGACAAGTTGCTAACCTAAGCTCCAAAAAAGGGAAAGAAGCTATTCAACAAAGGGCTTCTCACTCCTGCTACGTGCTTGTAGGTTTGCTTATATTTTTAGTGCACTGCTTGCAAAGTGAGGTGGATGTGAGCTGGGGTTTAAAAACAAAAGATCTGCTGTCATCCAGTGGTGCAATCCAGAAGCTGCAGTCTCTTTGAGTGAATCAATCACAGAGCCTCCGCCTCCTCTGGTACAATGTACACCCCTCCTATACAACCTGAAGGGAGGAGAGGGATGGAGATCTAGCACAAATGTAGAGAAAAGGTTCATACCATAAGAGGCCTGTATTGTAGTTTATGTCTCATCATTCACCTGACAAGTGTAAGATCCCCTGTTCGATCTCTGGAGGAGACACAGACCTTGGTGGTTACGCCAGGGGGAAGAAAAAGAAAAAGCTAAATCAAACATGTGGAGCTACCTGCTGAGAAGACCCCTTGTGAATATTGGTGCCCTGCAGGTAGCTTACTTTTATTTGGTGATGTAATTGCACAGCTTTGGTAGGCATTAATAATTTATGCCTTAAAGGTTCTTGAAGCAGGTTGCTTCAGCTTTTTGATGTATTTATTCTGACTTGATTCAAATTGCCCGGGTCTGGTTTTGTTTTTGTTTGTTTTTTTAGTTTTTTTTTTAGAAATGATGTGTAACATTTTGTTTTTGCCATTGGGAGGCAGTGTTGGATCTTAACATCTAGCAGCCCTGTGGTCACTGCTTCAATGTAGTTGTTATTATTGCATTAAACTTTTCTTCATTATATATATAAAAACATGCCTCTGTTAGAATGTGTGTGCAGATTAATTACGTTTTTTGTGCATGCTTGTGTTGTGTGTGTGTAGGATGACTCACAGCACTTCCTACTGTTAGTTTGCAACAGATTTTTTTTGTTGTTGTTGTTGTTCTTTGCTTTTATTTTCTCTCCCACCTTGGTTGTCTTTTTGTGCGCTTCTTGCATCATCAATCCATGTAAGTGGCACTTAGGAAGATGTTTCACTTAAAAACTAAAAAGCTCTGCTCTGCTGAGAGTAGGAGGATGACTGTGTGTTTTACCTTGAGGTGCTTACAGTTGAGTGTGGTGTCTAACAGGGAACATTCCTCCCTGCTGTTTTAACTGCTGTCTGCCTCTCACACAGCTGCTAACTCAGTTTTTAGAGGAGCCGCCCTGTGGATGTGGCCCATCCTGTTGCAGAAACACTTTGTCCTGAATCCTTTTTTGTAGGTATTTGTAGTTTCACCTCCTTAACAGGGAATTGGGTGACATTTGCACTTTATTTCTTACAATGTTTTTCTAGTTCAGCCAGCTACACTGAACCATTCACCTGATTTACTCCATCTCACTCCCCACCCGCTCCCGCCTCTCCGAGTCGTTCCCTCCCTTCCCGTAATCTATGTGGCTGTCGGGACATTGATGAATTGCCTTGTGACCCCTTACAACTCTACACCTGACATATGCAGCTGTCGGTGGGAGGGCTACAACCAGGAAGGAGGTGCGGCCCGTTAAATTTAAAACAGGCTCTCGTGGAGCGTGTTGATAATGAAACAATATTGTCCTTTCACAGTTATCATAAATACGCTGGATCTGACCGCTTGCTTGTAGGCGTGCAAAGCTGCAAAGAAACAAGATTTGAAAGTCAACAAGAATAGCTTGTTGTCCTTTTTCTCAGAAGCGCATTTGAGAAATGCAGCTGCACCTACAGAAATAGCACCAGGGGACCTAAGAGGAGACACACCTTGTAAAACAGACTGAGATTTGGCTCCTTGGCTTTAAGGGCTTGTTTATAAAAGAGCTGAAAAATATGGAAAATACTTAAGACAGCCATATTGATGATATCCTCCAGACTTAAAGCTTTACAAATGTCTTTCACGCTGTGGAGACATACTGTGTTGATATGAATGAGGACTATGAGGGAAGGTGACAGGGCGAAAGATGCATGAAGTGCCATTAGACTGAGTCACTAACTCAGTTGACTGCTCAGCACAGAGAGCTGTCCTCAATTTGTCAGCTGTGCCTTCCTCTGCACACTCCCAGCCCTTGTTTTAGAGTGGCATTGATTGGCCCCATTTCAAATATGGATTAACAGGATGCTATAATAGAGGGTCAAATCAGGACGTAAGAAGCCTCAGCGAGTATGCCGTTTGTTTGGCTTGCTCTTATGTCCCCGCATTTTTATTTCACCTTTTTTTTGTTGTTGTTGCAATGCTTATTTCCTGCATGGAAAATAAATGGAAAGATTTTTCCCCTTCCTGCCAACCGTGCATGTCTGTGCTGTACTCTCATAAACCTCATGATTCATTCATGAAGTAAAAGAAGTAAAGTTTTATGCTTTCTGTTTACTTTAATATTTATAATTTATATCTAATCCTTATAAATAGGTTGCATGAGAAAACTGCAAAGATGCAGCTTTCATGACTAAATCATAAGACCTATAGATCTTACAAGACGTATTCTAAAGCTTGGGTTTACCTTGAAAACGTTTTAAAAAGGGAACATTTGTTTTCATCTAATGCAGTGTAAGTTGATCATAAGGCTATAAATACCTGTTAATTTCTGTAAGCATATAAAAGCCTACTTTTAACAACCATCGCTCTTGCTCTAATGGCATGTCATGTTACCTAATGCAAGCTTATCATATTAAGTCTCTAACTGATTGTGTTAGCACAGCTGATGTGATTCGGCTGGTTATGGAAGTGAGGAATTTGGCTTGTTGATTTTCTCATAATGGCCATTTTTTTCTTATGATGATTATTTACCCTTTTTACATGATAACCCTTAAATTATGTAACATACTGAGCTACTGCAACAGCATTACTGGTTGCTGAAATTGTCCATCTTTGGGAATTTATTTATGCATTCCACTAAAAAAAAGCCATATATACATAAATTACACTTAGTGTTACTTGGAGTTATTAATTTAAGGTTATTGTGCTGACCTGAACTAATCTTAAAACTAAAGCTAAGTGTGAAGAACATATTACACTGCCACTTTTTGATCATAGTGTAACACAAAGTGAGTTCAATCTGTCCAGTGAGGAAGCAGGAACAATTCTGAATGCGTTTTACCTGCTTTGGCACAACATTGCAGAGGGAGTGCTGGACAGGGCAGTCAAAGGGCGTCAGACCAGCAGCAGGACTGGTATCTGCTCCTTTCAGAAATGGTTCTGGTGTAGTCTGTTAAATGCCAGTGTTCTCTGCTGGGCTGTGAACACAGTTTCCACTAAAAGACGCCAGCCATTTTCATAACGTCTGTGTCTCACATTTTGATCAGAAACATGGCTGTGAGTAGCCTGCTTGTGATTCTGCATGGCTCTGGCAGTGCTCCTCCTGCTCTTCCTGTTTCTCCTGGTACAAAAGAGCAGATACTGGTCCTGCTGCTGGGCTGATGACCTTCTACTGTCCTGTCCCACTCTTCCTGTCTAATGAGCCATCTCATGGTATCTCCTCTATTCTCTTCAGACTCTGCTGAGAAAGACAGCAAAATTAGTTGTGGCAGTATGCAAGGATATGTCATCCTTGAGGAAGCTGGACTACCTGAGCAACCTGAATGTGCTGGTGGTACTGTAGTGGCACTAGCAAAAAAGCAAAACTAGAGAAAAATCAGTCAGGTGGGATAAGGAAAGAGCAATGGTCTGTGACCACCACCTGTAAAAACCTTCCCTTTTGGGGGTTGTCTTGGTGCCTTTCAAGTGCACTTGTTGTCACTTTCAGTTCATCCAAAATGCTGCTGCAAGAATACTGACGGGGACTAAAAAAAGAGAACCCCTATCTCTCCCATATTGGTTTCTCTACCCGTTAAATCAAGGATGTAATTTAAAATCCTTCTCCTTACATACAAGGTCTTGAATAATCAGGCTCTATCTTATCTTTAAGACCTCATAATACCATACCACTACAATAGAGGACTTCACTCTCAGACTGCTGCCTTACTTGTGGTTCTTAGGGCATTTAAAAGTAGAATGGGAGGCAGTGCCTTCAGCTTCCAGGTCCCTCTTCTGTGGAACCAGTTTGGATTTGGGAGACAGACACCAGCTGTACTTTTAAGATTAGGCTTAAAACTTTCCTTTTTGACAAAGCATTTAGTTAGGGCTGGATCTGGTGATCCTGCATCTTCTATTAGTTACACTGCAATAGGCCCAGGCTGCTTGGGTTTCCATGATCCCTTGAGTGTTTCTTCTTCACCTTCACCTTTTTCACTTACTGTGTGTTTCTACACCACTATGCATCCAGTCATTAGATATTATTAATCTCTCACTCTATTCTACAGTAAATAAACCTCCCCTCAACCCCAACCGGTCGTGGCAGATGTCTGCCACTTCCTGAACCCAGTACTACTGGAGGTTTCTTCCTGTTTAGAGGGAGTTTTTCCTTCCCACTATTGCCAAGTGCTTGCTCATCAGGGGTCATTTGATTGTTTAAATTTGTATTATTGTAGGGTCTTTCCTGGAGCTTGACTGACTTTTTGTTAATGTAGTTAACATTGTAGTTGTTGAGCAATGTCCTTAACTGAAAAAAATAAAATAAATGAAAGCTTTTTGTTCTTACAAAACCAACTAAAATAAATGCAAACAATAGAGTAATGTTCTTAGTTTTAAACTTTGTCAGTGTGGTCAAATATGTCAACACAACTAGCCTGTTTACTGAGATGTGGTATGTCTACATCACTGTGAGTCAGCTGCCTTCAAAATCTTATATGCTTGTGTTGTAATATCTAATCTGAACTTCATAAGTCCTGCCCTTGATAAACACCCTCTTTATTGTGATCTTTAAAAAGACTGAAACTAACAGTGAAGCTAATGAAAACTAGACTGAAGCTGACCATTTTTACACTATAAAAACAAACAAGCTAATGCACTGAAAACAAAAACTTAAAATAAGATTACAAGTCCAAACATTTCGGATTTATTTTAACATTTTCATGTTACATTAAAATAAATATTACTTGAGCTTTTTTTGTGTTTCTGGTCTATTTTGGTGCTTCCACAGATATACTGAATATCTCAGATACCATTATGGAAACTGCATCAAAATGCCTCTACACATATTAATAACACAGCGGGATGTGTTGACTGAAAAACTAAGTACATATGATGACCTCTGACTGTGGAGCGGTGATGTTCTGGGTCAGCTTGTTTTTCAAGTTCACCGCTGCCTCTCTGTGTACTCTGTTTATCTGCTGGCTCAGATTAGGCCTGCTGAAGAGACAGCAGTCAGGTTGAAGTTTTGAAGCTGTGACCAATCCATTTCTCCTTGGATCGAGCGTCCATGACTGAATTGTTTGGTGCTGCGTTTATGTCTGGGGGTTCTTTTGCTTTTGCAGTCTACTTGCTTTATCTAATACATGTTATACATAATTCAGTAAATGCACAACAGAGGAAACAAATAGGCCTTCAAAAATTTGTCTCTACAGCAGATTCAGTAACTTTATATGCTGGGGTTTTTTTTAGGCACTGAAACTGCAGGCAAGAGACCGAGTATGTGCTTTCCACAATGTTTGTTTAGTCATCTGCTGTTTGCGTTGCTTCAGCCTGAAGCTGATAATATTTGACAATCCACAGCATACGATGAGTTTTGTTATTTTTGTTGCCAGAGAGCTCATCTTGTTTAAAAAAAGAAAGAAAAAAGAAGAAAAAGGAAAAAAGAGCTTAGAAAACGTGATTCTAATAAACAAATATACATGTAATTTTAAGGTGCCACTCATATTTTAGTAAATATTGTCCATGATTACTGACTCTTTTAGGTGTAAACAAACACTGTTTACTCCTGAAGTCTGCCTCCTTCTAATTTTCAACATGGAAAGCTTCTGAAGTTTTAACCTCACATGAACTTCTGCCATCTCTCTTTCTTTCTTGCTGTCTCTTGGGTATCTTGGTATGTCACTCTTGCGGCTGACCCACTTGCATTGGTCAGCTTTTCTATAATCAGCTGCACCAAAGTGAGAGCGGCACTGCCGCGCCATGTCTCTGCTCACGCTAGCTGCTATCCTTGCTTGGGGACCAGAGGAAGTAGAGCTGAACAGATCCTGTATGGCGTTTCATTACATTGTCGGTTCAAGGCTGCCGTTCTTTAAATCTTTCTGTTGCTCTAGAATGAAAGTTGTTTTCCTTCAGCTGCAATTTAAGTTGTGCTTTGTCCATTAACTGCAGTCTTTGCCTGTTAAAATTCTGGATGATGGACAGACCAATAATCCCCGTCAGGGGTGGTATTTTTTTTGTTTTTTGCTTTGGCTGATTAAATTGGATTTTTACCCATTTATTGAGGCCACACACTCTCCTCTCTGTCACTCATTGTCTGTCAGACATATGCACACACACACAGTGCAAAGAAACTTTCCATGACATTATTGGTTTTTATCAGAAGTAGGCCAAAGCAGGAGCCTGCCCCCCTGGCAGCCTTACTGAGCATGCTCAGCACTGCTGAGGGCGACGTAGTGGATCGAAACCTTGTTTTAGACATTTCCCTCTCTTTCTGTCTGTCACAGCACAGGCTTGTTGATTCAGACAAAGAAGGAGACAACACATGAATTAAAAATGATATGCCAATGCTTTATTCGAGGGTTTTGGCTATGGTAAGCTTTACTGTCACTGGCATTTCTACTGAGTGTTTTGAGTCTTTTTGGCCTTGAAGTCATTAAATTAGTTATTAGTTCTCCAGTTTCAAATGTGAAGATAATCTATTACTAACTCAAAAGGCAAAGTAGTCAGCAAATGATCATATTAGGGATGCTGAAATGATGTAATATTTGGGCTTTGAAATGCCTAATGAATTAAATATCTATAGTCTTTAATTATCTAGTAGTTGTAGCTCTCTTTTATTTATAGATAAGGCAGAATTAAAGACGTAGTTGGATAGGTTGTATTCAGTGAAACCAAAGCAGAATAACATCTCAAAGAGCCTGAGCGACCCATGCAGATAACACGAAGTCTATCAGAAGCTATTCTAAGGTTTTCTCTAAACAAGTCAAAAGACACATTTTACCATTTCAGTCTTTTGTTCCTGTTTATATAGCTTCAGACAGTTAGCTTAGTCTTCAGTTGAGTGTCATACAAATTTTATTGGGGAGTATTTCAGCTGGTGTTGTAGTCCCTGAACTGTGGTGTTTCACTCAGATCTTTTGTTGTGAACAATGGAGAAGCACTTATGAGAGAAAAATTGGCCTTTGGAGTCAGTAGATTGTCCCTCAGGCTGCAATAAATGAACGTTGTGTAGAAATCAGAGAAAATAAAGCAATGGATGTTTGAAAAGGAGATCAAATTCATGTTTTTTATACACATATAAATCTTAAATAAAACTGACAACATAGTACATGCAGACATATATTGCCTCAAGCTTGATGCAGCAGAGCTGATTGCATTCACAGCGTAAAATCTGACTCGGCTCACTTGCTGTAGTGTTTGGTGGGCATTCGTGTGGCAAAGCTGATCCAGCATCCGTTCTCTGTGATCAATCTGTAACTAAAATAATAATCTCAGGAAGGAAATAAGCTGATAGTGAGCCACAGTATTATTCATGCTGCACTGTGGCTCTCCATTGTTGTATAATCATCAGTTTTGTGGTTGGTTACAGGGGCTCCTTGTGCATGTGGAAGAGGTTGTCATTACTGGCTCTAACAAATCAGTTTCTCAGCTTGCATTATCTTCTCCTGACAGGCTTATTATGCTCAAAGACAAGAGTTAATGTGTTCATTAGGCTCGCAGTGATGAACTGTGTGCAACTTGTGTGTCGATTTAGGAAACTCAGCAAGAATAAGACCTGACTTCTGATGCTTAATATTATACTGTAATACCAGCATTTGCTCACAGAAAGTGTGCCCACTATTTCTTATTATGCATAGGCTGTTTGTGCTCTAGTGTCTGGTAGGCAATTTGACAACTTTTTCAGCTGATTACTTGATATTTATGTAATTTATGTAATCGAAATCCTCTATTTTTGTTATGCTCTGAAACTCCATTATTAAACCATTTAAGAACTGTGAATGGGGAAACACAACCGTTGTGTTTTCAACCACTGTGGTTTGATTTGTGACTCTTAAACTGATGTTATTTTAACCACTATCACAATTGCAGCCTGTAGGCAATATTGTGTGTAGACTTGGTTGTACAGCCATATTTTATTACGTTAACAAGCCTCTGCTGAGGCGATTCAGTCTACCTGAGTGTGCTTCAGTCGGATGGATAAAATTCCAGGATGCAAACTTTCATCTTTTACGTGAAATAGTTCGCACCATTTCTTCACTTTCTTCTTCTTAAACATTTTTACAAGTCCCAAACTTTCAGATTACCTTCAAATTACACGAAACTGGGACATTTCTGTGTGATCTCAGGCAAAGTAATATAAAGTAGGATTTAAAGATCTAAGTGCCAAATAAGAGGTAGTGCTATGTATTACTTTTTAATAAAGGCACAAACGTCCTCTTTGTATTAATTATGCAGAACCAGTAAGTATATTTTTTCTGGAAAAAAATATTGACTGTATATTGCTAAATCTAAGCAACTTATTTTCCAGGGGTACATACAGTATAATACACTTGGCTCATCATTCCGCACAACTGAAGCCCAGTGGATTGATGCTCTGCTTACCTAAAGGTTTTAAAGTTTACTTTGAGCATTGACCTATAAATTATTCATGTCCAAATAATTACCTCTGTGTTTGGTTGCCTCGCTGGTGTAAACAAAAGTCGACAGGCTGATGCTGACAGTTGTTTGATGATGGATGTAAAGCATCAGTACATATTTCTTTAACGATAGGCATTGGCAGCACCTGCACTTTTTGCTGGTACTCTACATTTAGTGGGGGGGAAAAAAAGAAAAAAAGAAAGTCAAGCCTGGTCAGCATGTAGACGCGATTGCAACAAGGGCTGGGTGAGGCCTCTTTGCAAGAGTACATCACTGTTGGTATTTTGACTAGTAAACTTTGGAATGTGTGACTGTCAGTACTGCTAATGCTCACAATAAGCCTGAGCAGTGAAGTGAGTCAGTCCAACCCCCTCTGTTCACATGCTTACCTGTGATGTCACTCACTACGCCCACATTGTGGTTAAGAAATACTGCAGGTTCACTGCCCTGCTGACATAAATTTCATTCCATCCCTTGGTTTTTGTGACTTTAGCATCTTGGTCTATGAACATGAACATTAACATAACCCGTTCCTCCGATTACAATATGTGCTGCAGATTGAACATGTCATTGGGACAGGGATTTCTAGCCAGCTTTTACAGTCAGTAGGATTCTACACTGCCATTCACTTCTCCCAGACTTCCTGCCAGACTGTGAGTTTGACTTGTTATTGACTGAGTTACTTGTTTGCCTCTGTAAAATTAGCCATGTTCTTTTTGTTGTTTGTGTGTGTGTGTGTTGATTTAAACTAATCTTTATTTCATTGTGTCCGCTAACAAAGAAAACCATTGTGGTTCAAAATGCTAAGTGCAAGATCTTTACATAAGTTCAATACACCAAAAAGAAATGATGTAAAAACATCGTACAAGTTGACTGTTTTCATTCAGTGAAAACACAATGCAGTCAGTTTGGTTCCTCAGAAATGCTTTCTTGTTTGCATCAGATGTAAATGCTTTCGTTGTTGTAACCCAGGCAGATGATAAGACCCTATGTTGTTGAGGGATTTCTCAGTTCCTGTCAACCATGTCTCCTACACAAAGATAGAAACAGCTCTGGTAGTCTCTCTCTCTTTTGCTGCTCTTCTTGTATTGTATTGTATTGGATAGCATCAGTGGTGGCTGGTATCTCCTCGGGCAGCATACCATGCCTTATCGCAAATTAGCAAGAAGTCCTTTGAATGCACTGAAAGATGCATAGTTTTTCATTCCAGATTACACTTCCCAAATTCAAGTCCTTTGACTCGGATCCCTTGGTTTAATCAGTGCTAATCAGTCAAGTTCAGTGTTCACCGATTCCTTTATTGAATAAAAAAAAATTTAATTCACTGATGTTATTAGAGTAACTTTATCTTGGTCTTGTGTGTCTGGATGCGCTCACTCAGGCACACAGGAGTGAAATGTTTTTCAGCTCCATCTGACACACTCAGCTAATTACTGGAGCGTGAGACACCCCCATTCTCACACACTGGCACACCAAGAGGGTGGCCATATCAGCCCGTCTTCTCACCGGCTCCCTGGGGACAAGCTGGGAATTGAACTGTTTATGCATGCAGTATTTTATTCGCTGTCACACAGTAGGAACAGAGGCCCCTGCAGAGTGCTGGAAAACGTGCCGCTCTGATTCTGTGTGGCTTCTTCACAGTAGAACCTCAGGCTACTGCTAGTTGCAGCCATTGTACGTGCAGCATTTCAGAACACTGGCAGGTAATAATCTGCACCTTGGCGACAAAGGAGAGAGCTTGGGAGTGTAGGTGGAAGAGGAAAGAGCCAAAGACGAGAGCGAGTGGGCAGGTAGCAGAGGCTCCTTTGAGAGTGGATAAACAGTGTGAACACTTAGCGATTTCCTCTCCCTTCCTGTCTCTCACTGACTCTGAGTGGGCAGTTAATGAGTCTGAAAGCTTCTCCCTGAGATCTGTCAGCCGAGAACGAGATGAAACTTCTAGTTCCAGCTACACCTGAAGAGAAGCACTCTGTTGCCCACTAATAATCAGTCCAATGTACTTAGACTTAGAAAACAGGAAATACTTTGTATCAATAGGTAACTTCACATCTGAGCAGACAAGTATCACATGTGGAGTTCCCCAAGGTTCCATCTTGGGACCCCTTCTGTTTAACATTTACATGCTCCCACTGGCACAGATTATAAAGAACAACAAAATGAACTATCATAGCTATGCAGATGACACACAAATATATATCACAATGTCACCAGGAGACCGAGGCCCTGTACAGGCTCTTGGTAAATGCATTGAGGAAATTAATGATTGGTTGTGCCACAATTTTCTCCAGCTAAACAAAAACAAAACTGAAGTAATAGTCTTTGGCGCCAAAGACAAACGATTACAGGTCACCAGAGAACTTCAATCTATACACCTAAAAACCACAAACCAGGCGAGAAATTTGGGTGTAGTGATGGATGCAGACCTAAACTTAGAAAAACACATTAAGACAATAACAAAATCAGCTTACTATCACCTCAAGAATATATCAAGGATAAAAGATCTGATGTCTCAACAGGACCTGGAAAAACTAGTCCATGCATTCATCTTTAGCAGGCTTGATTACTGTAACAGCATCTTTACAGGTCTACCTAAAAAATCAGTCAGACAACTACAGCTCATTCAGAACTCTGCTGCTCGAGTCCTCACTAAGACCAAAAAAGTGGACCACATCAGTCCAGTTCTGAGGTCTTTACGCTGGCTGCCTGTCCGTCAGAGGATAGACTTTAAAGTTCTGATGCTGGTCTATAAAGCTCTGAATGGTTTAGGACCAAAATACATCAGTGACCTCCTGACCCAGTATGAACCTTCCAGGTCCCTCAGGTCATCTGGATCCGGTCTTTTATCAGTTCCCAGAATCAGAACCAGACACGGAGAAGCTGCATTCAGCTTTTATGCTCCATATATCTGGAACAAACTCCCAGAAAGCCTCAGATCAGCTGAAACACTCAGTTTATTTAAATCCAGGTTGAAGACTCACCTGTTCTCAGCTGCATTTGAATAAAGCACCAAATCCACACTTTTAAGCTTAAATTTCAAAACGTACATTTTAACTACTGATTTTATCTATTGTTCTGATTTTATCTGTTTTAATTTTATATACTGTTTTGTTTGTTTGTTTGTTAATTAGTTTGTTTGTTTGTCTGCTTGTTTTAATCAATTTTAAATCATGCTTTTTATTTGTTTTTGTTTCTAATGTCTCTGTAAAGCACTTTGAATCACCTTGTTGTTGAATTGTGCTATACAAATAAACTTGCCTTGCCTTGCCTTGCCAATGTATAGAAGTTTTTTAAATTTCTTTTTACTTTTTAGCTTCTTTGTTAGGTTACTATGTGGCTCCAAAGGTCCTGTAATGCACATTAACCACATGTTATTAGACTAAGTAGTATTATTATGCTTTTAGAACAGAATAAAGTACAGTCAGCTCCTAATGGTACCCAAAATTTACTTTAAAGTTACACTGTGTAAAATCTCACCACTAGATGTCAGTACATTGCAGATTGCTGTCAAATGAATTCTGTTTTCTTAACCCTTCCAATTCAAGTGCACAATCCTAGCTAGAATGGCCGCTGTAGGACAAACAACTCTGGCCACTGTTCATCTGTGGTGAGTGTGGGCAGTCAGTCCACTGTTTACCTCAGCTGTCAATATGCCAAATGTTAACATCTATTACTCTGGAGGAGACTAAACCTTTATGAAAGGAGTGAGATACACGTCAATGAGACTTTTCTGTTTTTAAGAAGTTAAGTTTTTTGCTGCTGTTAGTGTCTGTTAGCTGCTGTTAGCCAGGATTACTGAAACTTCTTTGAAGTGGATTTAAAATTGTTGGACCGTAAACTCTCATATGACGTGACAATGCAATCAAGCTGTGACACCTGACCAAGCCTGGTTCTGCTGGATGTTCCTTCCTGTTAAGAAGGGTTTTTACTCCCTGTTGTTGCCAAATGCTTGCTCAAAGTGGTGGGTTGATTTGTGGGGCTTTTTCTCTGTAGCGTCTTCACCTTACAATATAAACTTCCACGAGGCAACTGTTGTTATGATTTGGCACTACATAAATAAAATGGAATTTTTCTATTATCCAATCCAAGTTAAGCAACCTCAAAAAATACTTACTATACTCTTAACATAGCATGTCATGCACACTATGAAACCTTTAACTTTTTTAAATAATAAAGGTCCAGAGGGGTTCTCTCTTCATTATAAGTCAAAAACAGAAAACCATTAACACATAACTCATCACCTGCCTGATAAGGTGCAATTCCAAAGGATCCTTTTTAAAGTTGGTGTATTACAGGTTTGTTGTTCAAGTTGCATTATGTTGCACAGATGTTGCTATTGTTCACAGCCTCTGTATCTGCTTCCACAGAAGGTGCATTGTTTCTTTAAAGGCTTTCAGCTTGGACAGCCAGACAGGAGGGGTGAAGTTAAATAATTCTGCTGTGATAACATCAACAGATCTGAGCTTGCCCCACTGTGTTAGCCTTTCGCTCATAAAGCTTAATGGTGCACTGCCATAAAATTAAGTGTAGCTGAGTTTTGGTTTGGGATGAAACAGACTCTGTATAACCTTGGTTTGGCTATACCCCCACTTAAACTAATTCTTGGAACAGTTTTTAGGACTCTCACTCCCACTGAAACTACTCTGGGGTTTTTCTGCTGTGAGGTTTAACTTTGGCATGCTTCCTAATTTATAAAAAATGAAAAGATTACAACAAATAGCATGCAGTTGCAATTGTAACAAAAGATTAGTGGCTGGGTTGATCGGGACTGGTTTCATTTTTTTTTTAAGCCGCCAGGCACACAAATCTGAGCTACTGAAGTTGTGACATGTATGATTTTGAAAACATCCTGCAGATCTGTGCCTTGGGGTAACTGAGACAGACCTGGTGGTTGCAAGGGCTACATTTTCTTTTTATTCTCATAGATGCCCTTAGATGGAATTAAGCATGATTCATAGAGCTCACAGTACACATCTCAGCAAAGCAGACTGGTGCACAGCTAATGCAATAGCTAGTTTTATTCCAAGCACATAAGCTGTTTTTATTTGTTTTCATAGCTCTAGATAGACTATAGACTAAATCGATTCTGAAGTCTTCTCTGTTTCCTACAGTAAGAGTAACTTTTGTTCAGTGTTTTGGCTCACAGTGCAACATGATTATCTCAGTTTCTCTCTCCCACTACAGCATAGGATTCAACACAAGACTATAAATCAAGCTTTACAACGAGTGAGCAGATAGAAACATTTTTTTTTCCAAGGGAGTACTTTGATAAAACTTGTTAAACAGAGCTTGGTTCTTGTGAGAATCAAATGTGTGGATGCGCTGTTGTCTGTAACCACCCTGTCACACTTTTATGTAACAAAGTGAAGACCTTGGCAGTGGACAGACTTTTGTGTAGATTAATAGACTGCTGTTTGCTGTTTGATTTGGGCACTGAAAGCAAACACTGATGTAGTCATCCTGGATAAAACCACCATGTTCACCACACAGCACATACGCAGATGGCTGAACAGCTTGCTTTGACTTTCCCCTCTGACACTTTTTTTTGTGTGGGCGTTGGAGCACAAGATCTTCATTCGCCATGGATTCATCTTCCTGGGATTGGGTCACTAAATATCTTATCATATATCTGCCAAATACTCATTATTCCCATCTCCCTCTGCTTTCTCTTGGGGTATGGTGTCTGTTCTGTGCCCCAGGTGGTGGCCATATCCCCTAGCTCTGAGCGCCAACATGGAGGCTCTCCCTGGAGGACCAAGGATGGCTGAAGGAGTGAATACACCCCCTTTACTGCTCTCTTTGTAATGGAAGCTCGATGCATTATTTATGTAGCTGGTCAAGGTAGTTCACGTATTACAGATGGCGTTATAATGTGTAATGCCGCTTTACTGCATTTGCTGCCTATAAAAAATACATTCAGTATTTGAAGGCATTTTTTTTTTTTAAATCTGTCTCTTTGAGAGATACAGTATACTCCTTAAGGAGTGTTGAAGTATTATTAAACAGAGGCAAAAGGGAGAGAAAAGCAGCCACTAAGAGTGCATTGACTGACCCTGGGTGTCTTCCTGCACCATTCACTGCACCCAGCAGGTTGATGAGTGGAAGAGCTGTTTGGCTTCTTGGTAGAGGCTGGGGTCATTGTCCGTGCTTTCATGTCCTCAATAGCTGCGGGCTCCCTGCTGAATCTACTTGATATTCACTTCTTTCTCTTGCTCTGTCCTATTGAAACTAACAAGCCTCAACCAGAGATAGTACAGTTCCAGTAACTGGGATGCAAAGGAATCAAAAACCAGAGCTAAGAAAAACTAGTTAAATATTTTAAGCGTGCTTACACAATGGCTTCAATGTTTTCCACATGTTCACAGCAACGTTTATCGCTATGATCCAAAGAATATTTTCAGGATGAGGCTGAGTTCACTTTCAACACGGCCCTTTGTCAGGACTTGTTGAAGAATGAGCTGAAGGAGGCGCACCTACCCACATTCATATTTAAGGCAGTAAATGCCAGAAATAACACAGTTCGGCTCACCCAGGAGCTACAGCGCTCAGACTCATTGATATTCACATTATTGACCTGCCTGGATACATTCCTAAATAAACATCGGAGGGATGGTGTATGTTTCCATCTCAGATGTGGTTCAGTTATAAATGTGTCCAGCTGTTACTGGGCTCCCCGTATTTTTCCATGCAGTTATAATACCCCCCACCCCACCCCATATGAGCGGAGGAGTTTGGGAAATTTGCAAACTGCGTTTCAAGAATAAATCTTGCGTGGCTACTGTGGAGAAAAGTCCATCAGTCTTCCGTTTGTTTTTTTAATTTCGCCTTCACCACACCGGAGCCCTTCAAGTCTTTCAGCCTGCGTGAATCAGACTGTGCCAGCGTGGTATTGGCGGGTTTGTACCGCTGTGCTTTTCTATATATTAAAAAAAAAAGAGAACGCCACCGGCTACCTTCCTTTCTTTAAACCCGGACCGTGACATCATCGCCTCTCGTGTTTCACTGTGTCCCTACTACAGGGCGCACGAGGCAGTCAGCAGTCCACACTGAGCCGTGTGTGAGAGCAGAGCAGCCGCGGACGGGGAAAGCGCACTCCACGACGCACGCTTGTTCTTCACTGACAAACTGTTCACGTCGTTTTTTGCAACGTTCACATCTGGATAAGACGGTGTTTGTTGATGTTGTTTTTCTTTTTTGTTTTACCTGCTCGTTTTCTCGCCTGCTTGACTTCACTGCGATTTGATGCCGCCTGGACATTCATGGAAGCGTTTCTTTGTAAGTAAAAAAGACAAGCAGACCTCAGGCAGTACTGCGTGCCACTTGCACTGAACGGGATTTACTGTGAAGTAAGGCGGTAGTGATTTGGGATATTCGGGATGTGAAATGTATTGACGCTGATGGCTGATGCTAGCAAAAGGCTATTGAGATGCAGCCCCCGTGATTGCCTTGTACTGTATTGCAGCTCTAATCAGCTCCGAGCAGGCTCCCAGTCAGCGTTTTGTTCTTTACATGGCTTTATGCTGGACACTACCATTCTCCATAATACCGCATTTTATCTTAGTTGGGGTTCTTGTTTGTGTAATGGCACACATGCTGTGGTGTTTATGACTCCTTATGTGGTATCTTTGATCTATTTCGCGTGTTTTTGTTAAAGACGTGTAATAGATCATCCTTATGGTTAAGTGCAATGGTTCAAGCTTGGTGTGAGAAACGCTTCCTTCCTACTCTACTTTGGATCAAAGCAGTTGAATTCAAATATGTTATTCTTTTTTTTAAATGTTTTACTGGTGGTCAAATGTGATAACAGGAGTTTTGATGGAGACAGCAGTTTAAGTAAGCCACATCAGGGGAAATACTTGAATAAAATCTGAGACTTTCTCATTCTGTGTTTTAGTTTTTGAATGCTGTTGATGCAAATCGAGTTTCATGCTTTTCCGAGTGTATTATCATGGTTTCATGGTGCAAGTTTTAAACCACTATTTGCAGCTATTGAAGAAGCATTTCCATCTCACTTTTTCAGATTTTTCCATCACTTAACTGCAAGCAGTCCTCAAGCCTGGCAGTTCTCACCCTCATGGCTCTGTTTTGTTGTATTAGTTTTTTTTTAATTCCTTACAGTACTGATCTGCGCAGTGGTTCTGTGATCTTTAAAACCTTTTATCTGTCCATCACAGTCAGTAGAGCCACAATTACAGTCTTTCCAGCAGTGACCGAGACCATGCACTCTTTTAATAAACTGCTAAGCTCTACGTTGTGACAGACTGGATTTTATTTTTTAATTTGGATTTTGTGGTTTATGCCAGAATTTCTTGGAATAACCAAACAATTAAGTAGTTGAGCCTTTTCCTCCTATCCTTATCAGATGTGTTTTTATTCATGCTGTTTGCTGTTTTCCTTATTTCTACATTCATGTATGAGCTGCGGATCATACTCAAGCATCATTTGTAAAGGTAGTTCTTGGATTTTATTGCATTTAGACTGGAGATGGAGTTTCTCTGTATTTGTCCCTTACAATTGAACAACATATAAATGGTATATCTGTGGGGGGACTAGTGTGGTCAGGACTCAGTGGGGTTTAAGTGATTATGGGATAAAGTTAGAGTGGAGAGCATTAATTGGATGTTGGCATACAGAGGTGGAACATAGTGGCGTATCACAGTAAGGATGAGACACTTGTCAAATCGAAAAGGAGAAGAATAGCCATTCTGTTGTTAGTATTCATTCACTTTGCTTGTGAGTGTATTCAGTCCATATACCCACTGTTGTTTTATGAATGGGATCTACTCTGGGCTGGACACTCCATCAACTTAAACTTGAGTCCTCTGCAAAACATTAACAGCATTCACAAGCTAATGTCTCTTTAACCAATCAGTGTGATTTAATATAAATTGGACTTTTAGACATTTCAGCTGGAATTTTAAAGGTATAAAGAGTTGATTTGAACATTTTGGATGGGTAGGTAGCTTTAGATAAGCTATCCAAATAAATGTTATGAATGGGAGGCACAGGGCAGGCCCAGAATAATGGAGATAAACAGATGCCCTGATGATCTCTGTTGATCCAGCCCCAGCAGTCACTGAGCAGAAGACATCAAGGACAGGCAAGGGCGGGGCCCCATTTGTTTTCAATCATCGACTCATGAGAGATAAACCAGCAAAATGGCAAAAACTTGAGATGGATGTCAGCCCGTTGAAATGCAGTTGTGTACAAACCAATTGTTATTGTGTACTGTTTACATTTTTGCAGAGATATATGGATAGAAAACAATGGGTGAAAGGTTTCAAAGCATTTCCTTTTCAAACTCTGTCTTTTAGATTCACATGTAGTTGTGTGATGGCAGCAGAAGCAAAAATGTGTTCATGCATTTTGTAAGTAGGGAAAAAAAAACACCAGAGGAAAGGCTCGGGCTCATGTGCAGGCAGCCTGTGGTGAGGAAACCTTTTCAGTTCTGCATGATTTAAAATTTGTCTCTTTACTCCAGTATGTAGCAAAAAAAGGGGAATGAACACATAAAAGCTGTTCTTACTTCTCACTTTAAGCTTAACCTTTTAATGTTTAGAAATTTGAACATATAAAAAAATAGTAGTCAATAGTCCAGTTCTTAATTTTGCATTTGATTGACTACTCCACCACCACCACCACCACAGCCTCTCTCACTATTTCTTTAAGGAGCTGACCTTGATTAGAGTTTGTGTTATTTTGGGGTGCCACACTTATGCTCTTTGTCCTGCAACAGACCTAAATAGCTGTGGTAGCTCTACAAATGGTGATAGTGATGGTATATAGGCATAATTTCTATATGTGCAAATATAAATACAGTGTTTTTCTGATACAGCCGTTTTGTATGCAAGCCTAGTGTTGTCTTTAATGAAGCTTGAAATTGAACATGGAGTAGTTTAATAAGGGAAGTTTCACAACACTGAAAGTGAAGGTAGAAACTTTAGATGTGTGGCAAGTGTATGGGTGGGAAGATAGTATTTGGTTCATCAGCAGACCTTTAAGGAACCATTCCTTTTGTTTAATGAGGAACAGCTGGGACTGGCCTCTGGCAGAAGGTCACAGTGTAGCTTAGTCTACAAACATAGGTGTTTACCTCCAGCATACTTCCTAAATTTTCCCCATAAATGCTTGGTTTCACTTCTTTCAGCCTTCGTGTCTGTTTTTTCTTTCCACAATAAGGCAGCTTGTTTCCATGACTCTGAAATCTGCTTGAATTGCCTGTTCAGCTGTGTCACCTTGACACACTTTGCTCGCAGTCACAGCTGCCTCAGTTGAGCTGCTAATTTAATTATTTGTGCAAAAAATCAGATTTATTGCCCGAATGAGCAGCTGTTTTCTGTGAATACGTTTAAAGGTCTAAGGTGAAGGTCTAAGCTAATCAGGCCTCCAGATTAAGCTATGGGTTCTATTTTCTGCAGTATTTGTGCTTCAGCACAGTGTGTTTTTATCATGTTTTCATCACCACATCACTACATTTTGGAACACTGTCTGTCCTGTGACTTGTGTGGACTGCAGAGCTGCTATTTTGTCCTTTATTGTCTTTTCTCCCACTGCCCCACACACACCCTCTCATAAACTGCCTATTCTGCCTATTCAGCTCAGCTATTGTGAGGAGGGCTATTCATACCTCTGGTCAGCATCCATGTGGTATTGGAGAGTACCATACCAGCCCTAACTCTTTTCATGCTTGCTAGGAGTACTTACCTGATGGCACGAAAACCCCAATTGGCACTTGTGGGCTTTGTCCGATGTTCAACTTCCTTCTCGTGTAATGGGATTAGATTTTTGACCATTGCCAAAAGAATTATCATTATGAGGGTCTGTTTGATGAGCTGATGTTTCATTTGTTTAAGAGACAAAGCAACATTTTTAAATTCATTTCCTTTAATATCCTTTCAATTTAAAAAAAAAAAAAAAAAAAAAAAAAAAAAAAAGTGTGATCCTCTAGTATTACAGATATGAAGTTGGGTTTAGCCTGATACCAATACCGTATTTGGTGATTTATAAATCAGGCTGATGACTTTTTCCCTGACATGTCTTATGTGTCATTATTTATTAGATATGAGAGAAAATAACTACAATTAAAAATAAACTTGTTTTATTCTCACAGTTGTGCATCACTCGTTTACGCTCCATCTGGGTCTACTCTGATCAACTGTTAATACTGATACACTGACAAACAGCTAATATCAGGCTGTGCCCATATGTATATCGGTGGGGCTTTACTAGGGGTGAAGGTTGCCAGATAACAACATATAAACGCAGTTAAATGTGCTGCAGTGCAGATATATAATGTATTTATGATGGTAACTCTTGATGATTGTCTACCATCTGATCTACTTTGAGTAGTATGATATGTTATTACTCTAGCACTTGTAGGATCATCTTACTAGGCTGTGTGTGATATTTTTTTTTTTATAAACAAAAAATCAAGAACCAAATGCTCTCACTTATCCTGTGATTAAAGCATCATTATAATTGGTTCATGTCTTTAAGAATGCAGGCTAGATAGCTTGACTCCTCTGACCTGCCTGCACACTTGAATGCCCAGTCTGTAGAGACCTTGAGGCAGTTATAAAGGCATTCAATTAAAAATAGGATGCATTTGCTGTGGTCAGGCAGTATGTATTTATAGAAGTTGTGAGGAGAGAGAAAGCGGCATGGGTTTCCTTGCTTGAGCTTTCCCAGAATTAGAAAGCAGTTACAGAAAATGCAGAATTTGAATTTTCTGTCTGGAGAAGTGGAACATTTTACCATTTCAAGTTGTTTAATTGATGTGATTTTGTGTCGTAAAGTCACTTAATCATCAGTTCAAGTCGTCCTGGGACAGTGCTTCATCTTTTACCCTTGCAAGGTTACCTTTGTGTTGCAGAGTTTGTTTGAAAAGCCCTTTTTCAAAATCTAAATTTGCCACAGTGGTTTTTTTAAACTCTGCACCATGACTTGGGGGGAATTTCTTCCAGTTTTTCAACAGAACACAGAATGAGGAAATCCCCTTCAGTGGCTTTTCCCCTCCTTTTTTACTGACAGCAAAATATATGACAACCACCGCTGTTTATAGTGGGTTTTTTCTTAATATTTTTATTGGTAGAAACCAAGGATTTAATAATCTTAATTATTAAGTTTTTTATTTTTAAATTAACCAAACTTAGGATCACTGTATTAAGTCTTTTTTTAAGCTCAAGATTGTTGAATAAACATCAAAGATATTTTATGAGATTTCAACAGGGTTCCTAAGTTCTGGTGTTAAAATCCAATTATATGTTGTCAAAACTCATGGAGCCCTATCCCTCTCTCTATAATGGTATGGATCTTTCTTGCAGCCTCTTAGTTATTTGTGGTTAAACTGCAGTGGAACGAGAGCATGGGATCAAAGTCCCACCCGAAGCAATAAAAAGCTTAGCCTGTGGAGTGCTGGAGTGACCCCCCCCCTCCCAGACCTTAAGCTCTTCATTACTGCAGCTCACTGCTAATTATTTTGGACAGGACAGTTCAGGAGACAGAAAACTCCCCAACCCTCCTCACTGCAGGGTGGTCGGTCATTACTCCCACTCCTAGTCCCGCACCTTTTGTACATCTGCAGAAGATCCTGTGGGTGCACTTCACCCATACCCGCCCCATGAACAAACACAGGGAGAGATCTTACACTAAAATGTAGAGGAAACAATGCGTCTCTGCTCTACTACCACATGCCCGTCTTACAGTAAAACACTGTGATTTTAAGCTAATTTAATCTGGACCGTATTGACCACAGACCACATCCTGCAGAACATGTGTGACTATTTTAAATGTTGTTGCAAACTAAGATTAGCTGGATGAGGGGACAAAACATATTTACTCACAGTTAGGAGGTCACAGTAAAAGTTGATTTTTTTTTTTGTTAAAACAATGACTGCCATCAACATTCATTAAGGACTAAGGTTTAGTGATATTTTTTGGAAGGCCCTCATGTTGTTTACAACAAGGAAATCGAGCCACATTTCTTGCCAGTAATTGTTCTGTAGCGTGTTCCTGTCATGGTTGAATTTAGCTCCCAGTGCCATATGGATACAGCAAAATTGATTTTGAGGAAATTTTTCTCACTATTGTCAAGGCTGTCAATCATGTTGTGAATGTTTCTCTTGTATAGCTTGAATAGATGGAAAGGGTAGCTCCTTTGTAGGTTGCTTTAAAAAAAGGACCTTCCTTTTTTAAAAAGGTCAGAAAAAGTATATTGTATCATCATACCTTTTTTGGCCTGCATACAGGCACAGATGGTTGTGATGGGAATGTTTAGGATCTTCTCAAATTACTTCTGTCCAAAAAGGTGTGCTATACAGACACTGACCTCTGACTTGTGTCAGCTTGCCCATCTCTATAAACCTCTGTGAGAGCAGCCCTTTCATGTAAGGGTACATAGTTTGTATCCTTAAATGAAAGAGCCCTAGTCAGGTTCATTTTGAGCGTGGTACTTCAGCTATCTTTGAAACTTTAATTTATATCAGTATGTTTCAGAATATTAAGATCCACCAGGTCACTGGTGGAACACCTAGGGTTGGGGTTAGGGTTAATCAACATCCACCACTTGTTTTCAGAGTTTTCACCCATAAGGGAAAAAACAGAAAAGCTTTAAACCACAAAAATCTAATATCAACATGAATGTATGGGGCTTCATTTGAAAGGCACCATCTCTTAGGTTTTTTGTTTGTTTGTTATTGGACGACAGCCTTAACACCCTACCAGGGGTGTCCAACTCCAGGCCTCGAGGGCCAGTGTCCTGCAGGTTGTCTACAGCTGATTTAAATGGCTAAATTACCTCCTCAACATGTCTTGAAGTTCTCCAGAGGCTTGGTAATGAACTAAACATTTAATTCAGGTGTGTTGACCCAGGGTGATATCAGGACACCAGCCTTTGAGGCCTGGAGTTGGACACCCCTGCCCTTGACATTTCAGTGGTAACCTGGTGGATGTCAGGAGGGTGTGGTATGTGTTTAAGGGTCAGCACTTGTGCCGCTCTAACAGCCTTGTAGCTTGTCAACTCTCAAGAATACTTCAATAGTTTAATATTTCTTTTAATAGAGGTAATATATTTCTTTTTCAGATTCAGGTGGATTAATTACAGACATGTAAATACACTGCCCTAAGTAAATTAAGTTCATCTGTCTTTTTGGATAGAGTGCATTTCCCATAAATCATTTTTGATAATTTTGTTTTTAATCCAGGTTTCAGTGTTAAGTTTCTAATTTTATTATATTTCCTCATGTACCTGTTTAAAATTTCTTACTATAGACAGAAAGAGATTGTGACGGGAGTCACTGGAGCTTGATTATTTTAGCAAAGACTGTGTAGGGGTCCTCTCTATGTAGAGTTGCCTCACATCCTTGGTTTGGTCTCCAGACTACTGGGAACTGTCTGGTGTCTTTTGGCTGCTACAGCACATGTTTGACTCCTTTTTGTTTGTCCATTTTTTTTGCCAGTTTCATTGCGCAACTAATGTATAATTGACTTCTTTGAGCTGTGTGTCGAGCAAGCCCCTACTTTACTGTACCATCTTTCAGAACCTCCGGGATTTTACCACCCAGACTGCCAAACCAAAACAATGAGCTGAAAGAAGCTGAAAAGTTGTAAATAGGGTGCTGGTTTGGGAGTGGGATTGGCAGTCTGAGCAATCTTTTAACACTAAACAGCCTTTTTGTGTTTTCATTCAGTGCGTTTTTGTTTTACTGCATAATTATTTCACTCAAAGAAGTGTATCTTGACACATACAAAGTTCTTTATGATGCATTCACCCAAAAAGTGTAGGTTAATGCATACTAACAAGGTAAAATAATGCTCTAAGATCTTTACCTTACAATATGAATGGCTTTGACATTGTTATTCTTGTGAATTGTTCTTATATAAAATGTATTTAATTGCACTGAAACAGCAAGTTTTAGTGTCTTCCTGCAGCATTTAAAGAGTTTCCCGCTGCTATGTATGTGTGTTTGTGTTTATTGCAAACATCCTCAGATGTGGGAGGTAATGGATGTTGTCGTTGCCTTAGAGCCCCACTACAGATTGACCACATGTATGCATTTTGTGTAGCTTACTGTGCCTTTGCTGTACAAGCCAGCACAAGCAGCACTTTTGGAGAAATTCTCAGCTGTACCTGCACCACAAATAGAGCAACTTAGCAGTAAGAAAGCACTACGTGGTGATCAGGGCTTTAAAATGTTGCAATTGTATATTATTGTCATTAATAACCTTTTTCCTAGAATGGTGGTCTGCCAGCATTTGAATGGCTTAACTTTGATGGGAATTTTACATAGTTTAAAGTGAATAAAGAAAGACTGCTTTAGTGAAAATGCATTACTGTTTTTGTTGTGTACTGTTGCTTGCCTAATGCAGCATAGCGCATGCAGAAATCGCAGTTGTATGATGGGCCACTGTAAGGAAGTCACTTCGTCAGGAGCTCTGAAGAAGTTTTTGGCAAATTGACGGTGACCCTTCCTTAATGCTCTCATCTCCCAGATTAGAGCTGATAACGATACAGCGCTGATCCTTGATGAACGAAGGCCAACTGCAGGTGAATGTCGCTGAATTTGGTTTGGGTGATTTTTAGCTGGGAGCAGAACCTCTGGCCTAATTCTACCACCATTTTACAATTGAGTGCTGTGCCTAGCTATGCCCATTGTCTGCTCTTTATGTGGTGAGTCTGGCTTGACCCATGCCGTCCTGGATGATTGCTCTCCAGAAATGTACTGGCCTAGACTGACAGTACGACCAGGACGGGATGTTTTTGGGTTATTGGAGTTTGGTAGAGCAAGCGTGGAGAGTTTTCTCTCTGGCATTGATAGAGTTTTTGGAGATGACAGGGCATCTGAACTGACAGCGGTCATAGTCAGTATCCAAACTTAGAAATGTGGAAAAATGTGATTGATTGGAGCTGATCCTGTAGTAGAAATCATTATTGGGACTGTTGTGCAAAGGAATGTTCTTTTTTGTATTCCACTATTTTGTGTATCTATACTTTTTCTCTCTCTGGTATTTGTAGCCAACCTATGCAGACCAGCATAGGCATGTGTGAGGGATGCCAAAGAAATATGGTGCCGCTGGCTTGCCCGAAGACTGCACAGAGTGCTCTGCTGCCAACAGAGCCTCCAGTAATTATAGACCAGGGCTGTGGATACTGTTGCTCTTCAGGCTAAAATGAAACTAAACCCCCTATTTTATACTTGGTATTTGGTCTTTTCTTCAGTGTTTAAACGCTGTGTTATTTTTGGGCTGTAGCTTGAGTCTCTTGTGTTTATAGTACAGCCTGACTGAGTTAAAGTAAAGAATAATTATCCAGAACATAAAGGCAGGAGTAGCTTTGATGCCTTTGTTGACATTGCAAGTCTTCTCTTTACCCATATGTTTTGTTAAGTCTCCATTTTTGTTATTATGTTGATTAATATATGTATAAAATACTCAGTTGCACCCCATCACTGTATCAGTCACTAAATAACTATCAGTTTCTATTTCTAAATTGCAGGTTATGTGGTAGGAAGCTAAATTGTATGTTGATGTTAAATTTACAGTCTTGGCAGTATTCCACCGACACTGTTAAAGCAACAAATGATTAACATGAGTGACACTAAAGCCCATCAGTGAGTTTAGTGGGCTTCCTCACCCCGAGGCCATTCACACTGACCGCTGGCTCCTTTACCAGTACGCTGCTGTTCTTCAAGGACTGTGAGGTCGCTGTCCTGGTGTTCTAATTATGTCAGGGTGGAAGTGACTGCAGACCGCTCTAATTGGCCAACAGGATAGTGGCATCATTTGTTCCTCTGTTATTAGATTTTGAGTGTATGTTAGCACAACAGCCTGCTGGAACCCTTTTTTAATGATCATTTTCATGATTTCTTCAATTGGGCTTTCAAATGATTTTGGATGTACCAAATATCCTCTATTTTCTAAGTTATAAGAGGAAAAACTGACATGTTTTGTTTGTTTTTGTTTAAGAGAACTACTGCCATACTTTTTATTTAAACGCCTCTTCTCTCCCAAGCCCATCCCAAGTAGACATGCCATAAGAATATTTGCCCCTATTGAGCAGCCATAGTACCTAGAGTGCCTATTCTGGTGAACTGACACAATGTATATCAAGTTAGGTCAGTTTCCACTATCTCTTCTAGTTGATTTTTATGGAATTATAATATGTATGAAGTTCACAGTCTACTGAGCAGGCTCAGAAGCAGTGCTCACAAATGCCAGGTCTACATTCTTCTTATTAAAGAAGACGTCTTTAATCCTCGAAACTAGTTCGATTGAAATGCCTCCAAGCTGCTGCCGCTTTGCTGTTAGCTTGCAAGCTTTCCATGCAATGTTAGCTCTCCTGCTAGCAACCAGTGGACTACTGCCATTTACAACTCAATTGATTGGGTTGGCTGTTGGTCAGCACATTGTCAGTGATTTTGTGTCAAGATGGGACTGATGTGTCATGATGGGGGGCTTGAGAGAAGGTCTATTATTAGTGTGCTGAGAATTACTAGCAGTAATAGGAATGGCTTTTTTTTTTTTTTTTTTTGAGGGAGGGGTGTAATAAGACTATAGTTTTAAAGATTGAACTCAACAATTAAAGACAGTAGATAATTTAAGGAGGTATAAGTTGACAAGAAATTACACATAAGGCTCTAAAGTTTGACACATGCTTAGTTTTATATAGAATTGTTATCGACTTTTACATTTTTCCTTTAATACAGTAGTTTTGTTGTTTCCATGGCAATGTGTTATCAGTCCCAACACCTACAAATTTTCTGGCTTAAACTCTGTCATTTCAAGTGTGGTCAGTTTCTTAATTGGTGTGGCTTACTACTACGTCCGCACTGTGTATGCAGTTTTCTTTACCATATACAATATCAATTGTTTGATTCTCTTATGTTTTGCTAGTAAAAGTTTCAAATTAAAAGCAAAAATTTAAATTTTTCTGAAATTCTTCTGTGTCTAAGCTGTTAAGCAGCATGTCTATTAGATATTTTTAAAAGTAGATATAAATAGACTTACAGACTTATTTTTTGACCAAAACAATGCTCAGTATTTTTTTTTTCTTCCCTGTCCTCCTCCTCGTTAGCCACAATGAACGGAAGGTGACCTGCAAGCATCCTGTGTCAGGCTTACCCTCGCAAGACAACTGCATCTTTGTCATCAACGAACAGTAAGTCTCTTGTTTTTTTTCTTTTCTTTCTCTCAGAATGCCACTGTGCAGCATTTTAGCACTACAGTATGCTGTTGAAACTCCTCATGTGTAGGCAACATTGCATAAGTTGTTGCCGTGCCATCGTCTATTTGCAGTTCTGCCCTTTGAATTCAAAGCCTCTATTCAATGCATCCTCAGTTATGCGGTTTCATAAAGAAATTTCTCAGCAGTACGAAGGAAGGTTCTGTTAAGAAAAAAAAAAACATTTGTAGGTAACTTTTCATATTTCAAAGACTTAAATTTTAGTGCTGGTGCTAAGGCCCCAGAGTGAAAACCATTATTATTTCAGGCATACATCAAATAGTGGAAAACATGATTTATCACATTTTGGCCCTTGTTTTAACCTGGAGAGAAGTTCATGTCCTTTTCATATACAGTACAGGGTCAACTGTGTGACGTCCATGTGATCATCTACACTGCTTTCAGTCATCATATTTTTGCCCACATGACTGAATCAGATGTCAGTCATCTCAAGCTTTTACTTACAGGAGATCAACACTATGACTCTGTCCAGTATTTTCATTACCATCCTCTAACTTCATAACCTTCCTGATTGACTGTTTAAGTCCGCAGCATGTCGAAAGTGAGGACAAATATCTGTCTGCTCCACTGCCCTCCTTAACTAGTTCCCATTCTGATTTACTTCAGTCTGTAACATTGCTAAATATACACAGCTTACATCACAGCCCACAGCGCTTTCATGGTTTACCCTAGCCATCATAGCTTAATGCTGCGTAGCATTTTTCAGCTCTGCTCAGTTTCTAAGTTAGATTTTAAACCCCATTCATTGTAGATCTCCTCCACTAGATTGTTCCACTAAAATCATGCCATCACAACTGGTGTCACTTATTTTAGCACCGAATACTGATTGAAACACGTTCTGCTCCAAGACGTATAATTTCACTCTCAAGTGGTTCGGCAGTAAAGAAGAAATCCCCCAGTCGTTCTTTATGAGTACCAGTTTCAGCTTTTTCCAATATGTGGGTTAGAAAGTTTTTTTTTTTCCAGAGCATGCTGTAGTGACCTATTTGTCTCTCTAAAATCTTCTGAGCAGCACTTTTCTTCAGAATAGATTGAATAATCACGAAAAAAAAGTTTGTGAAGAAGCTTGTTGTACCAGAACTGTGACACTGCACTCTCTTGACACATTCCTCTCTCCACTGTGTTGCTCACACATTTCTGCCGCTTTTCACGCTAAGAAGCACAACATGTCAGTGCTAGATGATATCTAATTTAGCAATTTGAGTTTTATCATTTACAGAATCTGCAAAAAAAAAGGAGAAAAAAGAACCTACATCGGGTCCAGTTAGCGAAGGCAACACAGAAAAGCGGTAAACCTACATGACTCACAATTCGAAGTTTATTACAGAGCATTTCATCCAACAGTTGGCTCTGTTTTAGTAAAAATAGTACAAGGCCAAAATCTGCACCGTGGACGAGTAATAAAAGGCAAAGACGGATTTAAGCTGCCACAGGGATAAAGAGGCCTTGCTGAAATCTCCGCTTAATCTGCTCTGCACTTTAAATGCACTCAAAACACAAATCTTTGCCTCAGTTTGGCATTATAATCAGTCTAGTATAACATAAAGCCTGCCTCAGCCCACCTTAAGATGGAATAAAAAGTGAGTAATTCAGGTAAAGGAAGCCTAGATTAGATTTGAGTTAATGGATTGGAGAAGACAAGCGGCCATGTTTACTTTGAGTTCCTATTTGTGTCCCATTAGGGTAGATATAGCAATGATATGTGAAGCTTTATTATGAACACTTAAACTGCAGTAAGTTACAGGATCTTCTTTCCCTTAAACAACTCTCAAAAAAGAGCTCTGCTGCTGGAAAGAGGTACAAATAATAAACTGCAGATTTATGTAACAAAACAAATGTCAGTTAGTTACATCATTTTCAATTATTTTTGTAACTTTGCCAGATAATGGGGTGCTTCTCTAGATCACTGGTTGAGCAACTGATCCATGTGCCAAAAGGCTACTGCAGAGGCCCGGGTTTAGCTCCACTCCAACCTGTCCCTACGTGTTACCTTTTAACTTTCTCTCTTTTTCCCTTGTCCCTTGTAATTTCCCTCATAATCGCTTGATCCATTGACTGCTCATACTGAGGCTCATACTGAGGCTCATATTGAGGCTGCTGGCTTGTGGATGGCACTGAGCGCTGGATAGCTTTAGCTGTTTTTTCTTTGTTAGTGTCTTTAAAATGTTCACGTTGAGCCGGGTTAGGGTGATTTAAATGTCTCATTAGGTTTGTCGTTAGAATTGTTTTTCCGCCGGTCTCCCTGTGGTTTACTTTGCTGAACTCTGGGTCTTCAGTCACAGTGAAGAGCTCCCACGATAACGACATGTTAGCATGTGGCTGTGAGTGTGTACAGGATCTGCACATGAATAAAATAGATCATCTGGCAATCAGACATGAGAGGCTGACCGGCTGGTCCCCAGTTCAGGCTGTGCACACTGAAAATCAACCATTTCCAGTCTCTGGCTGGTCAATTTTTAACAGGAAATTCTAATAATACTGTACTGTAATTATACCACTTTGTTCCGGAAAGCTGTCACTTATCAAGAGACTGAGTGGTCTTTCACATTCTGAAAAGTATTAACAAAACAAAGCTGCTCTTTATGTTAATATAGCCAAGAACAGTAACCAGGAACAGTTTCCCTTTCTTTATTTCTCTATTTCTTTAGTTATTGTGAGTTTCACTTCAAGGTTCAGTTTGTAGTCTTCAGTTACATAAATGTGTGACAGGAACACATGACACTGTCACTGCTACATTGCTACGCAGGGTATAATTAAAGCTATTATTTGCACATTAGTGTTCTCAAACTGCTATAATATTCATTAAGAGGCTGTATCACTCATGTGTCATACATACAGCTGTGGTGCGATGTGCGAAGTTACCACTAAAGTGCTGTATGTGCCACGTGACTTTACCCATATCTGTCATTGTCAGCTTCACCATTCTGTTATACTGTGTAAATGTTTTCCTGTTTTTAGTGTTCTGCATGATCATGTGCAGGCTAACAGGAGGTATTTGTTTACAGCAACTCACATGTAAAAATGTTGACCAAAATGCAGTCTCACCACGTGTTCAGCATGTCAGCTGTTTCACAGTGCATGTATGTGTCCATTAGAGTGTTAGGGACAATGTTAAAAACAGGGCTGTTTTACTGTAGTGTTGGGTTTATTTTTCTTATTACAGGTTGTCCTTTAGCTAAATTTGCTACTTTAATAATTTTCAGCTTACTTGTCACTATCTTGATACATAATGACATGATGCAAAATGAGATGAGATAAACTTTTCCTGACCGAGTAGTATTTGAGCAAGTGTTACCTGATTACAGTAGTCCTCAAAACCCAATCTCAACAAATTTGTTTTCCCTCTGTTTTGTGGTGTGAAATGTGTCTCTCAAGCGCAGATGGATGACTGCAGCATTTCTTTTAATGTAAAACAACTTAAATGTGTTTGTCTGTTAATATTTGTCGTTGTTGCGCACTAACAATAGACTCTGCAATATACTTGTACTACAAAATCCCATGATGTGTATCTAACTGTCTGAAACATTTGTTTTGTTCATCTAAACTTTATGAACGGACCCCAGGGAGATCATTACTAACATTTCCTGAGCTAAAGTCAAGCTGCACATCCTTTATAAAAGCCGAGCTGTCAGACAAATCATCTTTTGTACCACTGACTCTTCTTTGTTGAAAGCATACTGTTTTTTTAAGTCTGTGGACCAATATAATTGGCCAATATTAGAATTTTGCCAATCCATCTGTATTAGCATTTATTACAGCCGATTAACGAAAATGAAAACGTTAATGAAGAAATGGGAGAAAAACCCTTCAGCCATGTTATGAGTGGCACTTTGCAGCTTCCCTGCTGACAACACACCTGTTTTGAACACCACAGACTCTACTCTAGCTGTATAACTAAAAAATAGATAAAAAAGATGGATTAAAAAAAAGGTACAAATACATACTTTAATGTTAAGCATATTAAAATGGGTTTGAAAAGGGCAAATTACAAAAGGCCGCTGCACTGCCCTATAAACTTCCAAAGTTCTTAAAAAGAACAAAGAATAAGAGTATGCAACATACTGTTCCCAGAGCAGTAAGTAAATAATGCCCAGAGAGTGAGCGCTCTTGTTTTATGAATGTTGTTACCGGTTAATGCTCCACGCTTTCATATGTTATTAGTTCTGTAAGTATGGTAATAATAATGTGGGTAATGTGGACCCACAGCAAAAAGGGGTTTAGTTGATCTCGGTTTAGAACTTTTAGTATCTGTAAATCTTTGGTGCATGATCCAGCTCTGTTCTGCTCTACACCAGTGGACCTAGTTACACTGTTACAGATCTGATTATGCTTCCCTTGTGTTCCAATCTTTTGTTCATTAAAAAGATAAAGGCGCAGTTCAGCAGCACACAAAGGTGTTTTAGAGCCGCCTTGTCTCTTTAGAAATGCTGTGTGGTCATTTTAAAATGCGCCCTCAGCCTCTCGGTTCAGTGTTTTGTTTTTTTTTCCCCCCAGTGTGCTTAGAGTGCTAGGCTTCAGTAACAGTCTAATCCCTGCTCTTTCTGCACACACAGACCCCCACATTTACACAGACACAGAAAATCCATGCAAGGGGCAGCCTGTATCTGTCACTTTTAACACACATAAGTTTGTTGAATTGATGCAGCAACATCTATTTTGTTTGTCTACAATAATGGCTCTATTAGACAAAAGGTTGATTGCACACAGTTCGCCTAATTTCAACTTTTACTCTCTGCGGAATATTTGAGAGTTCAACCTTAAGATCTGATGTTCAGTTCTCGGTCTCATTTGAGAGTGTTTAGTGTTGAAAACTATAATGACACTGGCGAAAACTAAAATGGAAAAACCGTTGCCGCGACATTGATCTTAAGACAGACTGGCACGCTGTACAGACCTTCCTTCCCGTAGGTAACAGAGCAGCTCGACATTGCTGAAAACAGAACGTCACATGGCCTTTTCAGCTTCACTTTTGGGTTCATTGACTTTGTTGTTGACATTGAGCTCTGGTGAACACAGCGGCGAGTGTTGCCCGTGGTATTTAACATTACAGTCATTTCCACTGTGGGCAGTGCTGTCAGGAGGCAAGCCCCATCCTAAACCAGACAACAGGAATTGAAAACAGACAGGCATTCAAAACAGCATGATAAGAGTATGAATAGTGGCATAAGCCATGTGGGTTTTATTGTATCATTTTACACGAAATAAACGAAAGTTAAACTTTATGCCAAAATATAGCAATGTGTTGGTTTGCATTGTGTGTGCACATGTATGCGTTTGTGATGTTTTAACTCTAAATAACTGTGAAATAATTACTGGTGAGGCCCTGGGAACACTGCTCAATTCATTGGCCGAGTATTGATATCAGCTGATATTAGCTGAACATCCTGTGTGTAACACTTTGAAGGCTGATGCTGGTGTATTTGCAAATAAGATGGCATTTACTGATGGCGGTGGATGATATATATCTGCTGTGTCACATCAATTTTGCACAGGCTAAATGTTCAAAGTGTGGTAAAAAGTTGAAAGGCTCTTGGGGCAGATGCAGCTCAGGTGGTTGAATAGATTGTCCAGCAGATCGGAAGGTCAGTGGGTTGCTCCTCCAGTCTATGTGTCAAACTAGCCTTGGGGAAGATGCTGAAACCCAAGTTGTCCCTGATGCGTCTATCGGCGTGTGTCTCTTTGTAAATGTTCGATAAGTGCTTTTTCGTGCAGATAAATCACCGTATGAATGGATGAATGAAGCTTGTAGTAGAAAGTGCTTTCACTGCAAAGGATTGAGTAGAAAGGGGCTATATAAGTGTCACACCATATGAGCTTTATGGCTTATAACTCTTTGTGATAGAGTATGAAATGGATTTTTACTCCCGAACCTTATTGTTGAGTTCTTTCTTTTAAATACTGGTTTCAGTGAAACGTTTCATAGCGATGCATCCTTAATTTTTAGGATGTTGATCAGAGAAGAACACTGTTGATTATAGATTTTTTTTTTTTTTTTTTTTCATGTTGGTAAATTGCAAATGACTGGTGTTGGTTTGGTATTCTGCACATCTTCCGTACATGTTTCTAGTGTGATTAGGAATTTCTTTTTTTGTGTGTGTGCGTGTGTTCAGTCACTTGTAAAAAGATCTGTAATGATTACGTGTTCCTTATTTTTCATATTAGATTCGATTTTTATGTTGTATTCTGTTTGCTTTTCCAATAAGCACTGAAATGTCCAAATAGAATATGTATTGTAGTGTGGGTGTTTTAGGTTGTCAGGGCTGTAATGCAAAGTAATTTCTCAATTTGTTTTTAATGTGCCTATAGTCGAAGGCCAGCTCTTACATTAAAGCTATCAAATTGACACATTTGCATCTTCTCGGTTTGATTGCATGCGGAATGATTATCACTTCCAAGCTAATTATCTGTAGCCGAGAGCCTAGACGTGTCGTGATGCCAAATAGAGCATCAAATAAAGCACTATATCTCTTACAGTGTAGTCATTTCACACATTCCATCCTTCCCGACCTTTATTAGATGACAATTTGACTCACCATTGATTATGCTTTAATAAGGATTTCATGAGTCAGTGGAAATGCTCAAAACGTTTAGACCTCATTTTCAGAAGCAAATTTATTGGACTGAGAAGAAGGCAAATCTCAGTAGCTACTCACCCATCTGTAAAAGCGCCTTTTCTTTAGATAAATGAGTTAGTCACTCGTCACTTATGTATGTGTATCCATATATCTAGTCACATACTTTCATATCTGAAATTATCAGAAGACATTAATAACATACTGCTGCTTTTTCTAACTAAGCTTTCCTGTCTAACTAACTACTGTACGTAGCTTTCCTTCTAAATGCCGGTAAGACCAGGTCGGTCTGTAATAGTCATTGTTTCGAGGGGTTTCCAGGTGACATCAGATCTGTCCCTTTGCTGCACGGGAATGAACATCCTGTGTGTGTCACGTATGGTCGTCCATCGTGATCCCCTTTTTGTGTTTGTGCACCTTGGGTATGACCACATGGTTTGAGCTGTTTCTAATTGAATGCTTATGTTTTCTTGTTGCATTTCTAACAGACGGTTGCACTGAAAGATGGAACTTGGTGATAAAACATGATCTGGACCGTACGAATGTTATATTGTTGATCACATGGCTCTGTTAGATCGGGGAGTGTTTTTTAATGCAGAGTCAGCAGTTTCAGCCCTTACGTGCAGCAGAATCACTAGATCTGTGGAGATATCACTGCTGCAGTATTTTTGATCCCCTTTGGTTTTCATGCCTTGTTCCCACTGGACCACAACATTGTTCCTATCTTAGTGAATGTAGGACATCTCCGTGGGTCGTGTACTGCTTATTCGCGTGGTGTTCTTTCATATGCCACAATTACTGATCCTGCTGTGCTTTTCCTTTAAAAATAAGACAGATTTTGTCTTTTAAGAAACATCCTGACCCTGTTCACTGCTGCAGCTGCTGCTTCTGGATATGTCAGGCGGACTTTGCAGGACGTTCACTTTAAGCTCTTAGAGAACTTAAAATGTATCAGCAGTGACAGGGTGGGAGTAATTGGTTTGATTCATAAGCCCATGTTGAGATCTCGTTATAACAGAGCTTGAACTTCAGAGGAAAGACAGGGAAACATATGATAAGGGCTGCCTGCTCCTCTGAAGGTCACTGGAGATAAATATGTTGGATATAACACAGTGTCTATTTCTGATTAATGACTTGCTTGTCTGCTCTTGGCATGTTGTGTGTTTTGTTTAGATCTGCTTCCAAAGTGCCGGCGAATGAGAAGAAGGAACGACCAGTAAGCACCATGAGTGAGGCCTCTAACTACACGGGCGGCTCGGAGCAAGCTGCAAACCCCAGTAGCCCCGGAGGAAGGGTGAGTGACAGGGGGGCTTACGATTCATGCCTGTTATGTTAGAAAATAATGGGAAAAACAAGGGGATCACATTTTAATGGCTTAAAACGTCTAGATGTTTCTTTTCCGTGTGTGTGTTGAGCTTAATTTGATTTAACTTGTAGCCCTCAAGACCTTCTAAAAAAATTCACAACTTTGGGAAACGATCCAACTCCATCAGGAGGAATCCCGGTGCCCCGGTTATCAAGAGAAACTGGCTGTATAAACAGGTGAGTAGGAGTCCACGGCTCCAGGTAATTTTTACTCCAGAAAATGCAATCAGAAATTTAAAGGACAGATCATACAATTTGTTTTCTTCGATGCATGTGTGTATCAATATTTTTAAACCACTGTGGTTACAACTGAAATGTATCAACGTGCGGATGGATTTTTGCAGAAACTTTTTTGGTTGTACCCAGACTTTTTGTCTTACACCACCCTGTTAACAATTTGTGTGAAAGTGCAAAATATCAAAAAAGTTGATAAACATGGAACAAATATGTTAAACAGCACATTAGCATTATTAGTCCGAGCATGCTCACGTCAGGAGCACCTCTGATTTCTGCTGGATAGTATTATCTTTGGAGTCAGAGGCAAGGAAAAGCTTGGCTATACAAAGGTGATAATATAAAACAGTGTTGAGTCTGTCTCCATTTTTAACTGCAAGTGGTTATGCAGCAGCAGTAGTCTTAAGATGAGCACAATCTGAGCATTTCTTTGTGCATCTCTGTTTTTGCTCATCCAGCAGGGCCACTGTATGAATGCAAACCTCCCTGGTTACTTACAGAAGAGTGAAAAGGGGCCAGACCGGACACCCTTGTGCATCCTAACTGAGAGTTTCATTTAGCGGTGATTGCAGGCACCCTGTGCAGTTTTGTGAGCACATGATGGGCTCCTTTGGTGCAGCTGCCAGCTGCTTTTTTCTTTGGAAACATCAATCAGGGTGACGTAGATCAAGCAAAAGACTCACAAATCTGCTAGCCTGAATAAAAGCTGGATTTGCACTTTTATTTCCCTGCCTCATTGAAAACTGGAAGCCATTGAAGTCCTTGGCTGAGGGGAAGCTGCAGTCCATCGGTTGGCCCGCTGCTAGAACAAAGTGCCGCAGTGATTGATGTGATAGCGAAAGCCTCCAGAGAGCAAGATTCGACAGAACTTTTGATAAAGTTTATTTATTCTTCTGCTACTGACATTCAAAAAAGGGGGGGTTAAGACCTGGATTTAATTGAGGAAAGGTGGTGGACACAAGATCTTTAAAACTTGTTACATTTCACATCTACGTCTTTTATGAACATACGGCGCAGCATCTGGTATTTTGAATCTCTCTTGATACTAATGTTTTAACCATTCTGGTTTGTGGAAGTGAATTTCCATTTCAAGTAAACTGCAGCCCACATGCCGTTTGACCATAATGACAGAGTTGTTAAGATCCCCCCTCCTGCTTTTGTCTCCTGGTGGAGGCTACGATTAAGGACTTTGCTCAAGTTTTCCATTAAAGTAAACCAGAGAGTTAATACCCTTTACTTCACCCTTCATCCTTTTCAGGCAGCAGCGTTAAAGGCTTTGAGCTGATACTGAAGAACAACTTAAGCAGAGGAAGTTTGTGTGTGTGCATGTGTGTGTGTTGCATTGTCTTTGTTTCATGCCACAAATTAAATTTTCCCATCTCAGGCCAAAAATAGCTAAATTTGAGAGAAATTTTGCAGTGCTGATCGGATGACTTCCATAACCCGTCTTCATTTAAGCAAGGGGTTATTTCATAATTTCCAAAGTTCAGAGAGGCATTTTGGATCACAAATGCAAAATGGTGACCTGTCTCAGCTGGAAACATAGAAAGTCGTATACAATTATGTAATACAACAAAGAAGTGATTGGCTGTTAATCCTTAGAGATGATGTAGCAAACAATTGATCACATGGAAAGGATTATATCATAGGACTACAGCATGTGCTGAATGGGATTAAAAAAAGACAAAGATATTAAAAAAAAATCAAAGCCCCAAACTTTTGTGGAGTTAATGTCCCCTATTGCTCTGGTGTCTTTTCAGGACAGTACAGGGATGAAGCTATGGAAGAAGAGGTGGTTTGTCCTTTCTGACCTCTGCCTCTTCTACTACAGAGGTGAGTTCAGTCCTGTCATCTAGCGGCACCGGTTTTCGATTAATAGTTCAAGTGCTTTTGTGATCTTCAACAACAAGCGATGCCTTTTCTCATCATTGTTATGTTGGAGTCCCTGTGATAAAGAACATGTCAGGACCAACTGAGGAGACTTATCAGGTGAAAAAGCTTGCAACATCACCTTCTTTTTTCCATCAAGCAAAGCCAGGTCCTTACACAAGACTTGGATGCAGAGTTAAACGTTAAAGCATACTAACAAATAGGATTTCACACTAATGTTAAGTCATGATGAAACAAGATGAAACAAGTTTATTGAATGATTCCTTTTTATGCAAGTCATGTCATCATACATGCTTTTACATGATAGGAGTCTGAAAGTAGTGTTAGTAGTAGTTACACTCAGTTACTGCAGTTTGCATTTTTGTAAAATGTGTGGACATTTCGATGCGATTTATCGAGTTTATATAATCTATTATTGATTAAAATGTGATTTTTTTTTAATGGCTGTTCTCTCATGTTGGACCAATCTTCACATCTAATTTTGACACATCTCTGTTTGGAGAATGTTTAAAGTGTAGACCAAGTGTAAACTAGGTGTGCTGTTTGAAACTGTGAGAAAATACAAGCCTTACCTTTGTACAAGGCTGCACTTCCCAGTGCCGCCGCTTTATGCAGATGTAGTCGTCATTTCTGCTGATCAGGATGACATCCAGTCTGTGTTATTTCTGGTGTCTGCCATTCCCGTCGCCTTCTTTCCACCCACTGACTGACAAAAGCCGCGGACAGCGGCGGACCCAAAGGCTTTATCCAGATGGATATGTTGAGAAACTGTATCCATCAGCAGAGAGTGGGCAGAGAGGTCGTGAACTCTGCTGCTTCATCTGAACACATCCGTTATCTGCTGTTGTAGTTATCACTCTATTTCTGCGCATCAGGATATCCCATGATGAGACTGCTCTGCTGAAGCGTCTGCCTGTTGTGTTTTTTGAAAGAGGCAGTGGCAAAGAGCCCGGTTGGTTGCAGACAGGTGACGCTGTCAAAAATCCATCCGCCCCTCTTTTGAAAATCAGTTAAGGGAGGCAGGTCTGTAACATAACTTCTGAGCAAACAGCTCGACTTCTGATATGTTTGGGAATGTCCAGATTGATGTTACCATATATTTCCCTAAATATTACTCACAATGTTGAACTTTATTCATGATCAGCCTTATTCATTCCATCATCACCAATATGTGTTAAAAGACTTTGACTCTAACATAATGGTTTTGACAACACACATGCAAACTTGCACATAAACCAGACAAAGTCCATGCCTATATGGGATTGCAGCAGTCACTGTTTTGTTTTCCTGCACTGTTTTGGGTAAGCAGTACGGGTTGCTTTTATGGAATTTGGAGAGTAAGCTACTCTGCTTAAACTTGGGACCCAATCTAATCCCCCCCCATGTGGAGTGTGCACAATTGTCAATGTGGAACCCTGTCTGTTAACTTAATGAGGATTAGAGCAGCCTAGCTGCATACAGCACTGAATCAGTGCTCATCTTTTCCAGTGTTTTGACTTGGTATCCTATGTTTATCTGACCAAAACACTGCACAGTTTTTCCTTTCACAGTCCACTTGACTTGCATCCTGTTTACAAATAACGCTTTAAGATAAGAGTTGACAATATAGTGTATATATATATATATATATATATATATATATATATATATATATATATATATATATATATATATATATATATATATATATATATATATATATATACTGTGTTTTGTTTTTCCTCTGTAGATGAAAAAGAGGAGGGGATTCTCGGCAGTATCCTCCTGCCAAGCTTTCGTATATCCATGTTGTCTGTGGACGATCACATTACCAGAAAATATGCCTTCAAGGTCAGTGCATGTTTTCATTCCTGTCAGACTTTGTTAGGCTGCATATTTTATGGTTTATTACACTTAAAGAAGAAAAGACAGGAATTAGTTTTCTAGAGAAAATGGAAAAACTTGTAGATAAGGCCATAAAAATAAATGTGCAAGTCTCACAGAAGGTACATTTGAAAACTGGTGCTGCAGTGGTTCTTATAGTGATCTCACAATATATGTATGTGTATTTTTAGACATGTTAGGCAGTTTCTAGGTTTTATTTCCTATTTAACACGTTGGTTGTTACTTCAGAAGTTTTGGTTGATTGACAAAGTGAGATGTTTAGTCGCTAATGCTAACAACTAAAGTATGTCTCATATTTCTACACTGACTACTGACAGCAGTGAGGTAGGACTACAGTACTATGATGCTATAAGTTGACTCGCAGGATTCAAGTTGCAGGGCAACGGACTTATAATATGAGATCACAGTGGTGTGTAAAGGATTTGACTGTGGGTTCTTCATAAACCCAAAGAGACAACAAAGTTGTCCTGCCAAGCACAGCCAAACACAGACGCCCAGGAGTCTGCTCAAGGTCTCTCCAACCACACAGCCCACTCCTTTTCCAACTTAGATTCAGGCTGAAAAAAAACCCCCAAAACAAGACTTAGAAAAGAGAAAAGCATGAAAGCAGGACACAAGCTCTTCAGTTCAGTGATTCACTCAGAAATGGGATGACCTTTTGACTGTATATTTTTTATTCTCAACTTTTCCTGTCTCTTGTTGTAGCCAAAGGTCATATCAGTAAGTGTGTTATTTCTAAAAATTATTGTGAAGCAATTAGAAAAAGTATAGTCTTGTCTTTTTTAAACATTGGAAAACTGCACATTGAGGTTGTTCACGAAGCATTATGTCTCTTCCTGTGTTTGTTTTAACAATATATTGGTTTGTTCACCACGAGGGAACCAAGAGACAACCGACCATGTGTCTCCCATACAATGCACTGAATGGTAAGTATTGTGGCAGATTTACTTCCCTAATCTAGCATGACTTAAGGATTTGATTTATTATCATTAACTGCAGAGAATATCTCCATTCCATTCCAATATCAGCCATTAGGTGCTAAAAAATATATATATATATGTGTATGTGTGTGTGTGTGTGTATATATAAAATGCAATATTCTACCCTCCTGTTATTGTGAGGAAACCTTAAAAATCCTAGTCAACCAGTTTTTGTCTTCTCTCTTTCAGGTAACTGTGTGGATAACTCTTCCTGTCCTTGATCCCGTGTACTGTCAAAACAGGCGACACATCCCAACATGAGGACGTACTACTTTTGCACAGACACAGCCAAAGAGATGGAATCTTGGATGAAAGTGATGACAGATGCTGCACTCGTGCAGTCAGAGCCAGTCAAAAGGTTTGTAAGAGCTTTGGAAATAAAGTCATGTTTGCTGAGTGGGTGTGTCATTTTTGAATTGCGAGCGCATGGGGGGGGGGTGTTTGAAAAAGCCATTTGAGGACAGTTCTTCAAACTAGTACTAACAGCTGTGCATCACGTGGTTCATTTCTAGACTCTGATTTCTGTTTTTCTGTTTGTACTGGAAGAGAGTACTTTTGAATTCCTTGTTAAGTTCTTCGGCAACACTTCAACACCCACTTTTGACATCTCTGGTCTCTGGGTTTGTTGAAGAAGCTACGATGTTTTTTCATGTTATGTAACTGTTTCAAGCGCTAAAGTTTATTATGGAGTAACATACATAAGACTGTGGGTACACTGTGAAGGCATGATGCAGGTGGTTTAAGGGATGATGTGCACAGCTGCGCTGGCTGATCAGGATCACTGACTCATCAGGACAGGGGTTTTTTTTTTTCCTTCTTTTTTAAACTATGTTAAATATCTGCCATTTGGCAGGCTGCCTGTCTAATGCCCTGCTTTTACATGGGCGAGCAGAAACGTAATGGTAACGAGCAGTGTAATTACACAGAGCAGTAGTGCCTGAAATCCTCTGAAAGTCTCTGCTAAATGGGACCGTGTGATGCTACTATAAGATTATCTTATATAACTACACATTGATCAAAACAAAAAGGTTTGTAATTTCATCTTTTTTTTAAAATTTACTTCATCGTTTGTTTTGCAGTTGTGTAACTTGAATGCTTGCAGGGCTAAATGTGTGCTCTGCTTGGTTGGTGGAGGCACAGAAAGATGGAGAAGTCATTAAGTGACTAGTGCTGCTATTTGAAAGTATACAAGTGGAAACTCTGAAGGAATGCCTTTTCTGCAGCTCTCTTATTGCTAACCCAGTGAGCCATGCTGCTGAGAGGAATTTGCCAAACTTTGAAGTTGCGACCTTATGTCTGTCTAAGGTCAAGGCATAGTGGCATCTATTACCTCTAGATAACTCCCTAGGGAGCACAGAGTGGTATGCAGGTCTTCTAGACAGGAGGCAAAAGAGAGAAGCAAATGGATTACTGGGATCTGAGCGTCACTTTTCTGAAGTGTCTCAGCTGAGGTATTGTTTTACTGGAGATATCTGATTTCCTTTTACACGCCTCCCCTTCTCTGGCAGCTGGAAGAGGCATTGTGCACTTTGCTTTAGTTTGAACTGAATTCACAACATTAGTTGTGTAGTATATTGTAGTATAAACCTAAAAATGTGAATCAAACATCGTTTACAGCAATTCCTACCAAATAATTAGTTGGACATGAATCATCTCACCCAGATTTACGTAAGGGTTAATCACATTAAAGACATTTTAGCCTATTGTCTGAGGTTGTAACAGTTTTTACATGAACAACAAATGGAAGGAACAATGCCTGAATACTTAGGTGCAAACTTCCACATGTGCTTGTATGACATCATCAAAGCAAGATGAACAGCAATGCTTCTCAGCTCAAACGTGGCTAAATTGGAAAAAATACAAACACAACAGAAGACCAAGCCAAATACTGTGTGGAATACAATACAAATGTGGAAACCGTTTATGGATCCATTCAGAAAACTAAAAGGGCACTTTTCAGCATCAGTAGCTACTTTAGGCCTCATTGGTTTCATATTCATATCAACAAGACTCAAGTTAACAGTTCATGTAGTAATACAGGCTGTAGGATTAAGTTAACGGTGCTTTCAGAGGGGTTGTAAACAGATTAGAAAGGCGGGAAGATAAAACAACACGCCACTCTCAGATTTCACTTGAAGACAAGCGTATCTTAAGTCTGGATAATCCAAAATGTCTATTGAAAGAGTTCCAGTGTTTTGTGATTTTTCAAGCCTGAACCTTCTTGTCTCTTTTAGGTTGGACAAACTAAAAGTGGAGCAGTGTGGACCTCAAGAGATCAACCATGTGGCCAACCATAGAACAGAAACCGAAATCCAGAAGAATGAGCGCAACCGTGAGGTTGACCGTGAGCACGCAGCCGTCTCCCCCACCACAGAAGAAGAGGAGAGAAAGCAGCGAGATGCAGAGCGCTACGGCTTCCAGAAAGATGGGGCCGACCGTGAACGTCCACTCACCAAAATAAACAGTATCAAACTGCAGCCAGCGCAGGCGGCAGCCATCAAGGCTAATATGACCTCGCCGCAGCCTCAGACCGAGGTTGACGGATCACAACACAGCCCCCAAGTTAATGGATCTGGAGAACAGCGTCCAGCTAATGGGACTGGAGTCCCTCCTCTGCAAAGTTCCCCACATGAGCCGGATCGCAGCCTGAGTCGGACCAGCTCGATGCAGCAGCTGGAGCAGTGGGTTCGCACACAGAGAGGACGTGGCCAGGACGATGATACCAGAAGGTTGGTTTAGTGCTATGCCCCCAAAAAACCATCTTGACATGATATTGTATAAGCTTTAAATGTAATTGTTTGATTATAACGTGCGTACACTGCCAGAAGAGAAATGATGCTATTCAGATGGCGCTGTAGTCTGTACAGTAGCACCAGTTATTTTCAGATTATTCCACAAGAGTCAAATCTTAGACTGTTTCCACAACATGAAGTCAAATTTGGCTTTATTGGGTGGAGAGTATGACGTTGGTCTCCTCTTAGTTCTAAGTAGTTAAGTATATTGATGAGGTTTTGATGAGAGGATTTAATAAGCTGGTTCTTGATTCCCATCCCTGGTGTTCACATTTTTGTTAAAAAATACATGTTTTAGTCAAGAGATAGGTTTGTCATCAGGCTTGTGTTCATATTTGACACAGCTTTGCCTCATTCTGTGGTTATCATTTGTTTTTTTAACAAATAGACATACACACTCGCTTTAGAGGATACCATGGGCAAAACTAATAAGGCCTCAGTAAATATTTTTGTGTTGGCCCTCTGAGGTAAACATTTAATTCTCTCTTCATTAATCTCTTTCAGCTCCTTTTGTCATGACATGCATGTTCTCTAGACGGATGTGTAGCAGTCACAAGCCTTTATTATAACACTGGTATACTGGGATTTAAAGACCAGTGAGTGTTTTAGCCCGGATCTGTCAGGTCTTCTTATTATTAAGCTCTCCGTACTGACTTTGAACTCACTGAGGAAGTGGAACTTCTTAAAGCCTTGCTGTCAATAGTAAGGTCTAATTTGTTTCTGAGTAGGGAATTACTTTGTGAGATTCCCTAAAGACACACATGTAAACAGATAAAATAAGAATCATCCTTGTTTGATACTTAATTAGAATGATACTCAGCGTGAAGTGCTTTTCAACTACAAAGTTTAAACCAAACCAACAAATGAAAAGATTCATAACATGGCATTGCTTTGATAACTGATGTTTTTGACTGGTTATAATCAAAATGAAAGAAATCCAATGAGATTTCTTTCAACTATAAACAACTTGTTGCGTCCTTTGAACCTGACAGAGCCTAAAACCACGTTTATCTGCTTCTGTGTATGGAATATATGAAGAATTATCAAATTGTTATACCAACACAGATCATTTTAGCTCTGTTGGTATAACACCATGCAGGTCATCTACTATATCATACATGATTAATTATCTGTTTTTTCTTTTACCCCAGCATCACATCGTACCAGACACTGCCTAGAAATTTGCCAAGCCATCGGGTACCCTACATGCCTCATTATGGAGATGGATATTGCAGTATGCCCAGGAATAGCATGGCACAGCGGGACAGCATCTGCAGCATGTCCCCATCGGTATATGACCAGGCCATGGGTCCTTCAATGACTGAGAAACGCCGCTCCATGCGCGATGACACCATGTGGCAGTTGTACGAGTGGCAGCAAAGGCAGGCCTACAGCAGGCAGCCAGGGCTGTACAGCAATATGGCCAGTCCCAAAACCATGATCAACTTGTCAGAGCATGCTGCACCGAGCCACTCCATCCCCCCCTCGCCCTCCCATGGCTCCCTGTCGATGTACGGCGGCTACTCTCCAATGAGATCTTACAACATGGGCAACACTCGCTCTGAAATTTCCTCTCCCATCTTCCGAAGAGACATGACTGTTGAGAGACGGCAGAGGCCACCAGTCAACAAGGTCAGCTAAGAGATGCATAAACAGGAAATGTTCAGTTCACCCTCATAATAACAAAATCGCCTACTATGCAATAGTCTTCAGTCACCCCTTATTTCTTTATATTTTGCTTCCAAGTAGCCAGAATAGTTCTCCAGGCTTTCTGAAGGTCTATCACATTTTTTCTTTGGACACTGGCTGCTTTTTCAATCATTTTCAGTCCAGTCCTTATACTTGACCAGTGACCAATGTTGTGTCTACAGATAGCAGACAATTTGGCAAAAAAATCTATTTTAAAGGTATCGTTAACAGCTTGTTGCAAAAAAAAAAGAAAAAAAAGAAATGGCAGGCCTAAAAGTAAGATCTACAGCAAAGGAACACAATCTGAAACCTCATCAGAAATGGTCTCAATGGAAGAGTGGCTGTAAGAAGCCATTCTTAACGAAGAGCAATGAGGAGAAAAGTTTCAGGTATTTTAAATGACAATAGAGCTGGACTGAAAATCAGTAGCAGCAGGTCTTATGGAGTGATGATCATTAGTATGGAGGAGATCTGGGGAGATGTAAAACATTATGAATGCAGAAAAGTACTGTCAGGTTTTGATCCACTGTGGACAACAGCCAAAGAAGAGCTTTGAATGTCCTTCAAGAAGCCTGGAGAACTATTCCTGAAGACAACATACAGAAATTAAAGAAAGCTTGACTAAGAGAGTTCAGGCTGTGCTGAAGAATAAATGAGGTCATACCAAATACTGATCTTCAAACTCATCAGAATTGTGAAAACCCTGTTTGTGCCTACTTTAGTTCCCAAAGTTCAAAAATGCGGTCATGTGTTTCATTTGTTTTTAAGCAGCGCAAACAAAATTACATTCAGCTTTGATCATACTTATAGTGACAGAAATATGAGACGGATATATACAAAAATATGCATCAAGGGTAGCAAATGTTTCTTTGTACTTGGATGAACCCCGTGGCTATGGCTGACTATTTATATCAAAGATATTTAATGTTGCACATGACAGGCCTTTTTTCATATTAAATCTTTGTGTTCTGCAGTATGCTTACCTGCCTGATAGGAGGTCTATGCCAGCAGGGATCCCAATCCAGACCATCACTGCCCAGTCTTTACAAGGCAAAACAGTAAGTCTTGGTCTATGTCAGTCTTCTGGCTACCTAGATTTATATCACTGTGCTGTTCAGCTGAGATACTTCATGCTTGGTTTCTGTACAACTATACAGTCTGGGGTTACCTGGATGTCTTTCAAGGACAATGCTGTTTTCTGATGATGCCACCTACTCTACCCTTCTCCCTCTTTCTGTCCTTCATATCCCTCCAAGACATTGTGACAGAACTCTTTCGAGACAGGTTTAGGCAGATCTGTGTTTCAAGTGGTAGGATTTAGGGTGTGTTCACTTCAGGAGCTCCTTAGACTCTCTTCAGTTCAGTGGAGACTTAAAAACCCTGTCACTCAAACTCTATAAGCCAGGATCAAGAATTTATGTCAGAGCTGCACACAGTTCTCTGTACTCATTGAGCTTGTAAAGTGTGAAGTCAATTCTGTAATAAGTGCCAACTGTTCTGCTGTTTTGAGTGGACATAAAAGAATGTGCATGCTGCTAGCTAACATGGTACTAAATTGCATGAAAACACAAGACTAGAATGCAGCAACTGTTCACCTACTGGGATCCTGGTACCTCTAAATCTCCTATCCTGGTGTGCTCTCTCTCCTTTCTTCTCACCCCCAATCCCTGCCTCACCCCTGCGGTGTGTCCCTGTTTCACTGTGGCGATGCATCCCTCCCGCCTCCTCCTCTTCCTCCCTCCTCCTTGCAGCCTGAGGAACTGACTTTGCTGCTGATAAAGCTGCGTCGGCAGCAGGCAGAGCTAAACAGTATCCGGGAGCACACTGTAGCACAGCTTATGCAACTAAACATGGATGGCGACAACCCAAAGGTCAGGCCCCAGGGACATCTCTGCAGGCGTGTATGTTAGCGTGTGGTGTGTATGCCATCTTTATCCACTTCCATTATCCATCTCGACCCAGAGGATTTGTTTGGTCTTCACACATGGCTGATTTAAGAAGGAATTTTCTTCAAACATGACTATGCTTAATGGCTTCATGTTTTTTGTGGAACGGCTACCTTCTCATCAGTTTTTCCCAAAATGTGTGGAAATAAAACACTCTTCTTCCAGTTTCAAAATAATTTTGCAACCAGCATCTGACTTAAATCAGTGCATCAGATAATTAGATTTGGGCCATTTTAGCAGGGCAAGCAGCTGATTGAGTCATTTATCCCCCTAAAGAATATAGACAGATGTTATCCGCAGATGAAACGTAAAGCCATTGGCGAGCTTAAAGAGTGACCGACTAATGAGGCTAAGGCCACTGGCATATGTAAAAGTTAATTCAGGATTTTGGGACTTTAAGTCTCCAGACTTAATGCCAGACTGCAGATTTTACCATTAATGATGTAGGTCAACCAGGACTGTTGAAGATTTTTCCATTTTACGGTGTTTTTGTTGTTGTTTTTCTTAATCTACTATTGTGCATTTAATGCGAGTTTCCCTGTAGCTATACGACCAAAGGCGGTTGCCCTGCTTCATTAGTTTATGTTTGCGTCAGCGGACACATACCACGTTGTGTGGTACTTTGACTTGCCATTGTCTTTGTTTTTTTGCATGCACTCGGTCAAGACTAGTCCTGCAGTGTACTCATTCTGTTACCTTTGAAAGTACACCTGGTACCTGACCTGTTTTCTTCACCTTGATTGGTCCTGCTTTCCTTTCTCTTGGGTTATCTTTGGGTACATGACATGCTTGTGTGATTGTGGATGTAAGAGAGAGTGTGAAAGAGAGAGCATCAGTGAAAGAATGTGACTTGCCCTTTCTTTTGTCTCACTGTCCTTTTGCCTTTTCTTTACTCTCTTTTTGCTGCTGATGATAGAACGACATTCTTTCTCACCACCTCCAAAGGAACCTCATGTATTTGGACAATCAGGTGGGGTAATGCATGAATGCATGCCCTGTCTTCTTCTGTCATGACCTCATTTAATGCCTCTGCTTTTATTGTATTAATCCCTGCTCTGTGGCTGTTTTAGTGATTTGCAGTCCCAATGCCAGGCTAACTTGTTATCTTTTATTGTTATTTTAAATGGCTAAAAGTTCAGATCGCAGTATTTTTAGCTCACGCGAGTTCATTTACTCACACATTATCCAAATAACTGATCATGACTGTGGACAGTCGTTATTTCTGCCATATAAAGAACACGTAGAGATGAAGGTATCATATTTAACGTTTAAGTGTTTGCAAAGGAATATTAAAGCTTCATCATCTGCTTTTTTTTTTTAACGATCTTAAGTGCTTTGTGAGTTTTAATTGCTTTGTATATAGCACACAAAGGTCCAGTAAAACCTTTCTAATAATTATAGCAAAAGGAAGCCTTAGATTTGTGTAACCACTGAGAAATAAGTAATTTTCATTTCCTTGACTTGGACTGATGAGCCTTAGCATTTGTGATTTCTTGCACCTCTTGTAAACGCAGTTCTTTTTACATTCCTACACATCAGGGTTTAATGGGAACTTTTCACTGCTAATAAAAATGAACCTTAGAGCTTTGTACTTCCGTGTCTTCCTGCTCCTGCTCCTGAGCGTCTTCTCTCTGTTGCTGTTAACCATCCCTGTCGTCTCTGGATGCACGTTTCTGTGTGAGTCTACCTCATCCGAGAGCGAGAAAGCGAGAGCGAGTGAGGTGTAATCACACTGTGGGTGTTGTCTCAGAAATGAAAAGCTGCTGCAAACTTTCTGACACTTGCTATATCGCTCCTCTCCACACTGGACTAGATGAAGGAAAATGAGCCTTTAATCGTCATGACTCACACTTTGATTGAGAACTCTGCCCCAAGGCCTCAACTTTACCAGCAAGTAAGGCCAGCCTAAGGCTTTGCTCCACCTCATCCTCACCAGTCGCTGTTGTTCTTTTTGGTCTGTTTTGCAATGCTCCTCCTTCGATGTCCAAGTCCTCACGGCATCTTGAGACTGGTCTCCCTGTATCGTTTGTATTGCTAGCACCTCTTCATCCATTGCTTATGACTGTTCCCTCTTATTATTGAGAAGTCATGCTGATGCAGGCATGACTTTTAAGACTTGGAGAATGTATGAATGCTCCACTGTTGGGTTAAATCTCTTCCTCACTGTGGTGTTTGAATTTATTTATTTATTTATTTTTCAATAATCCTGCGCAGAATGTGTTCCCTCTCATTACCCGAGCCACCTGAACTTAACAAGATGACTCTAATTAATTTGACTTAATTATGTGTTGCTAGTCTTATTGCTTGTCAGTCTAGTTTATTACCAAATAATTCATGTTTTTGTGGAAAACGGCCCCAATTAAGGGCCAGCAGATAAGCGATCATTAGAGTGAAATGGCATAAATAGATTTTCATGTTTATCATCTATGACGCATGAATATTCTGCTATAGTTAAAGAGAAAAGTATGCACGCTATCTCAGCATCCCATTTAGAATTTATGTTCAGCCTGCCTTTTCTTAATTTTTTTTCTTTTTGTTTCCGCCTGTGCAAGTTAGCCAGACATTTTTCATACGTAGGGATTAGCTTAATAACCTTAAGCACCACAGCTTCAATCACTGAATCGACTCTATATCTAAAGTCTGAGGTGGCGATACTGACGAAGATGAATCCTCATATTTTTTAAATTTAGATTAGCACTTATTTATCTGTCTTCATTACTTCCCCTTCACCCCCACTGGTCATTCTGCTGATGGATAGGATAAAGGGGCCGGCTTGTGTGTGCCGATGGCTATGACATCACATTGCCACTTTTGAGACGCCCCTCGAGGTGTAAAAGTGTTGCTGAGACTCACCCCGTCACCCATTCACTAGCATACCGCCACCTCAACAGCTGCATTCCCACCTGTTCAGCTGACAAAAATCTGTCTTCCTCCTCCTCCTCCTCCCTACGTCTCTTGTATATTAGTCCACGCCACACAAAACCCACAGTGAAGCTCTTCAAGCTGTGGGAGAGTCTGCATGTTCTGTGTGGAATGCCATGTGGTTCTTAAGCCCCACCTGCTTTTAGCTTTACTATGTTCAGCTGCGAAAAAAAAGGTGTTTGTGAGAGAGTGCAGGCGTGGATGTTGATTCAGAAAGTATTTGGACAGTAAGTCACTTTTTTTGTTGCTGTTTTGCTATTTTTGGGCACATTTGATTTGAAATTCAATCATGTCTTTGAGGTTAAAGTGCTAGGTGGTGAATCTAAACCTTTTCAGTTATATCAACCAAGGATTATTTTTTTTATAAGGGCCTGACAGGTATTTTATCTGATATGTGATATATTTGTTTGCTGAAAACCAGACTGAAAGCTTAAAACCAGCAATAAGGAAATGGCTCCAGTCGAGTTCTGGCAGAGTGTCTCAAGTGAATATACAGAGGATGTGCTGTGTCTGTAGGTTGTACACTTTCCAGGAAGTGAATGAAATCTTACACTTGGCACTTTGAGCCTATAGTCATTGAGTCATTTCATATCAAATGTGACTAAAAACACAAAATAACACAGAAATATGTCACTGTCCTGATGTCTGTGGTGTGTACTTATAATATTATAGGTTTAGCAGAGTGGGTGAATGACTATGTGATCTGTTGATTTTTCTGGAAACATGGGATCCAATGCAGCTGCAATGATTTTCTTTGTTTGAGAAGTAGCTGAATGATATCAAGTGGAAACATGGATGACTTTTGGAGTTTTCTGACTAAACACTGACGTTGTAAAATTAATGTAGAAACCATAACCGTACACTTGGGCACTGAACAAAAGTAACAGGGCGCTTTGGCATGCACACGTACACACACAGTCTCTCATTAGTTAACCCCAGATTATGCTGTAGAATACATGATTGGTGGACAAAGCTTATGCGCTAACTTCAGAGTGAAGTAAGCCAGATTGTTTTGTATGTTTTTCCATAAAACCATTGTGCCGATGGAGACAATGACTGTACATGATGAAACACGAGGCGCAAGAATCAACAGCAGAGACTCTGTTTAGACTGGCCGAGGTCCCACTGCTGGTCTGGTAATGCAGATCGTCTGATTTAGTGAAATATGAGTTCCTTCTGAAGGATAAATCCTGCGGCTCAGTGAGAGAGCTTGGTCTTGACACTGCATTAGATCTCCAGATTCTAATGTGTATGCACAGATTTAGTGCCTCTGTCTAATGCTGTCTCTCTCAACAGATGAGTCCAGAGAACTACAGGGAACAAGCCTATACATGCATGCCAGAAGAAGTGGACACTGATGTAAGTTCAGTGCTGCAGACTTGCATGACATAATGTTCCTTTTAGCTGTACACAGCAGGTCATGACTCGTTATTGGTTTCTCTTCAGACTAAACTTAGCATGCTGTGTGAGCAGGACAAAATGGTCAGGATACAGGAGGAAAAACTGCAGCAGCTGTACAGAGAGAAGGTGACTAATACTGCATTTGTCGTCATGTTCATGCAAAACATTGTCTAAACATGCTTACAAAGATTTGGTATCATGTGCAAAAAAACGTTAATTTGAAGGAATGCACAGTTTGCAGTTGCTAAGAGTAAAGTTTCTAAGCATGAAACAGAGCAAGTTAGGAGACAAAGTCTGTAACTATAACTAACTATAGCCTGTAAGTATAACTACCATCATCAGCTGGAAAGACTTGTCTGGTTTGCATTGCTTTGTCATATTCAGCAAATCTCACTGACTGTTTTATGTTACTAGTTGATGTGCAGCGATTGTAGGTATATAGAAAAAATATAAAATCATTTCTAGTCAATTTTGAGTCACAGCTGTGCCCTTTGAACTTTGGATAAGACAAATAAGTAGTTTGAAATGTTTTCTTTAGGCTCTGAGAGGGGCTGATGGGCATTTGTGATTATTTTGACATTTTAAAGATGGGATAACCTCTTGTTTAGTGACAAAACAGTGATGTACAGGAAATATTTAAAAATAATCTACTATTCTGAAATAGTCTTACTGAAGTTTTAATGATGACTGTTGTGCTCTATGTGTATTTGACATGATGCATGTTGCTTCAGCACACTCTGGAGACAGCACTTCTGTCAGCTAGCCAGGAGATAGAGTTGGGCTCCGACAACCCGGCTGCCATGCAGAGCGTCGTGCAGCAGAGAGACTTGCTGCAGAGCGGCCTCCTCAGCACTTGCAGAGAGGTGTCCAGAGTTACTGCCGTAAGTAATACAGTGCATTCACACTCCAGACAATGAAGGCCTCTTGGGGTTTTGTTTTTCAGGAGTATTAATAATATGGTAGTTTGTCTTTTTTTGTTGCATAATTGTTGTTTCTATCTTCCCCAGGAGGTGGAGCGGTTATGGAGGGAATATGACAGGATGGAAGGAGATGTGACTATGGCTAAGAACAACCTGCTGGAGCAGCTAGAAGCACTGGGAAGCCCTCAGGTAGGAACATTTTTGACAATGAGTCTGCTCAACTTCTTCTCTCTAAAGGCCATTAAACTCTGAGCATGTTGGGGAAAAAACAGCACAAAATTTGGCATAGTTCGGAAATGATCTTGTAATGTGTAACATTTATATATACACACACTGACCAATCGGTCCTCAAGAATCACACTGTGGGGAAAAAAATGAAGCAAAAATCAGGCGATGATGAGCTGGTTCTGGTGTTTTTAAACAAGAAAAAGAAGAAACTGAAATTATGGATTCAGCCAATTCTTAAGAGAAGGCAGCAGCAGGGAGAGTTTCGTGGTTTGATCCAGGAGTTGAAGCTGCATCGCGGCTGCTTTCGTACATATTTCAGGATGTCAGCGGGGCAGTTTGAACTCTTGTTGGCAGAGTCGGCACCACATCTGAAGAGGCAGAGAAACTATTTCAGAGAGCCAATAGCAATGACTAGCTGTGTGTCTGAAGTTAAATGGTATCATTTTACAATTTCAGAAGCATTGTATCTTCAGTACCGGTGTGCGTTTTGAGCTACTTTGTTGCCAAATGCAGTGGTCAGATTGGTCAGATCGGTTTATTTGCAGGTAAAAACTCTGAAAAATCTATTTAAAAAAAACAAAGGCAACAACTTCATCCTGTGAGATTATACAGTCAGTGTGAACGGCTGCGTTAAGCATCGATGAGTCTGGAAAATATTTTTAACACAAATTTTTCGCGTCCATGTGAAAAGACCTTAACTCTAACTCGACATTGAGTGTGTAGAAATATGCTGATAATTTTGTAAACAATCCAGCACTGACACATTTGATGTTTAGTTTGCCATGGCTAAGCATTTCAGTAAGTACTATATAACTCACTGTACAACTCGCTTCCCACGCTGAACCCGTTAGGTTAGACCGAGTCACTCACGCAGGAAGAGTTCGGCTGTTGCTATGTGATTGAATGATGGGTGCAGATGGATGAACTGCTGGGGACTTGATTCTTAATTTAATTACCGATTTGGCAAAAGAAGACGTCCCACAGTGCTCTAGGCTAGCAGTAGCAGCTGTGCCTTTCATCTTGACCCAAAGGTGTGTTTACAGAAGTGCTCTTGTTCTGGTTGAGTCACTGTAGTTTTGGTTCTCTGGTTTAGCGTCATGATTTTTTTTTTGCCTGATAGGGTTTTTTTAAGGAAGCGCGCTCTCAGTAGCTATCATGATATCATCATTCTTGTGAATTCCTTTTGGCTAAAGTAATGGTGTAGTGAAAATCTGATACTGCGGCTGACCTGCTTGGCATACTTGCAGATTCATACACTGCAGAGCTGCAGCGAAATCTGTAAACCTACTCAACCTTTTTGCAGACACGTTTTCTGGACTTTGGGAGAAAAATATGGAGCGAAGTAAATGGCGATCAAAGCAACACAGGGGGGTGATTGATGACCGTTGCAAGGATGGAGCAGGTCTTAATTAAGTTTGTCTTTTATCTTCTCTTTCATCAAGGAAGAGGTGCAGAGACAAAAAGAAATTGTTCTACTAGTTATTTCTGGCTTGTACTGAGTAATGATAATTTAGAATAGAGAAGTCAGAGGGCCAGCAGGGAGTCTGGACATCCTCTTCTTAAGTCCATCTCACAAAGACCAACCTGCCAACAGCGAGGGGGAGATAATTACTTGTCTTTTTTTCTTCCCCTTTTCCAATCCTAATCTCTCCTCTGATTATCGTGTTGTGAGGCTAGTATCTCTCGCAGACAGTTGGAGCCTGATCAGATCTGTGTCTCCACTGACTGCACACCTTAGCAGATACAGACATTACCCTTTTACTGTTCTTTTACGATGCCATCATGCTAATTTTTTTCACTGCAGCTTTCTGTCTGCCTTCTGTGTGTTAGTTTTATTTGCTATAGACTTCCACCTTAGATCTCAGTCTGCAGGTGTTTTTTTTGTTGTTGTTGTTGTTGTCGTTTGTTGACGTGCGTCTGTTTTCTGTGCACACCCAGACAGAACCACCCAGCCAGCAGCATGTCCGCATCCAGAAGGAGCTGTGGAGGATTCAAGATGTGATGGAGGCCCTGAATAAACACAAAGCCCAGAGAAATGCTCTTGATGGGATGGGTTTCTATGGGCCCAAAGCCAACTTCAGTAAGCACAAAAATGAGGTGAGGCACCACTTGTAGAAAAAGAAAACAGAACACCTGGTCTGACAGGATGCTGAAACAATAAGGCATTTTAAATCATCATTTACTGTTCCTAGCTTTTCAAATGTGAGAAAGAGTTTTTCTTTTTTTTCTGCCTAAGGCTTCAGTCAAACAGGCCTAGAAACTGATTAGCAACCATCTGGCAATTACCGGTTGTGAGGCAAAAAAAGTGTATTACCTGACCGGTCATGAGTGATTGGAGGCAATTGGTGTGAAATTAATTGCTAAAGTCCCAGTCAAACAGACCTGGAGACTAGCCAGTGACCTTACTGGCAGTCACCAGTGTGAAGTTGGTGTCAAAGAGGTATATAGTTTGGTTGTTAGTAGGTTGCCTCTAGTTTGTAAGGAAGATGCCGACTTGGCTGCAAAAACAAACTACATGCCAAGCAGTACTGAAACAAACCAGAAACGAAGACCATTTCCCTTTAAAGTAAAAGTTCCGCCATTTGAAATGCATGCATGTTGTGCAGCACTTTTTCAAGTTTCACCTCTGTTGAAAATATCTAGCGTTTGCAAACCAGTTGGCATCTTTCCTGCAAAATGCCACTACAATCTGTATGCTACTAAAGCAGTCGCAAGGTTTTTTGTGTAGTGTTCTCCTTGTAATCGTTTTCACGTGACCACAGTCAGCACTCAGCGGTTGTTTAGGAGTTGCTGACTAGTCTCTAGGCCTGTGTAAGGCTTTGGACAGGTGGTTGTCATTACAAGCAAATTAAAGATGTGAGCTTAACGGTAATTTTTTTACCTTTTATTGGAATTAATTAATGGGGAAAATTGATCATAAAAAAATAAACCCACATCACCAGCAGTTTTGAAGATGATAATCGACGTAAGCTGAGGGCTCTAAATGCCCACTCCACTCATGGATGGTGTGAGTAGTGGTGTCTGGAGGAATGTGTCACTCAAGCCATAACAGCATCTGGAGCGCTCTCTCTGGCTAATCAACTGTTTAGCCCATCCTGTGGCCCAGAGCTACTCTATACCAGATGGCTGTAGCCCTGAGCCTGCATGGTGGCGCCATGTGTCACCTTGCTTCCTGTGCTGTCATACCCAATATAATCCCCAGGAGGAGGACTCTGTACCCCCACGGCCACCCCTACCCCAGTCCTACGAGCCCAACCCCCCCACCGTGCCCCCTATGCCGTCTCATCCCGGCGTGCGCCCTTCATCACTCCACAAGCCAGAGGACAGGAAGGCCAATCACAGGACTAGCACGCACAGCGTAAGCCTGTTGACCTCTTGGTTGACCCTGCCCTCAGCTGTATCATCCCATGTCCATGATGATGAGTTCACTTTGATTTCCATAAATATCTCGTGTCTGTTGCATTTTTTTTTTCCATTTGTTCCCGTCGTTGTACAGCATAATTTACTTTTCAGTTATTTGGTTGAAGTCCAGCTTGTGTTTTTAGTTTTGTTTTGTTTTTTTAAATTTTGTTTTTGACTAAATTACCACATCCCCCTTTTCTCTCATCCTTTATGTTGAAATGTAATATTTTTTTGGGTCTGTTTGTTTCACCATATCAAAGTTTGAATGTGTCTGCCTACCTTTTGTCTGAGTATTTCAACAAATTTCACACATTTAAATTTAAGGTGGCTCAGTCTGCAGGGTTTTTCCTGTTTTCCGAACAGGGATTTTGGAGATGAATTGGTGCAGTCGCCTCATGTGCAGTACAGGCAAACCATTTTTATTGCTTAAATCTATTTGTTTTCATGTTATTTCTGAGGCGTCGATAAACTATAAGTTCGTTATGTATGAGTAAATGAAACTACAATTAACAAATACGATTAAAAGAAAATATTTCTATTACAGTGCTTGTTATTTTCCTCTGTAGGGGGCACCAAAACGTCTCAAAGCAGAAAAAACCCTGGTCAATGAAGAATTTTATTTTATTTTTTCATCTTAAGTCATTCTGTAAGAGATAATGACACTCTGAGTTATGCAGAGTTTGTTTACAAACTGACTACATTTCAGAGTTTTTCTCATTTGTGTTGACCTCTTTTTTTTTTTTTTTACCCCCCAATTTCTCGTCTCCAGGGTCCTGACTACAGACTATACAAAAGTGAGCCAGAACTCACCACAGTGGCCGAAGTGGATGAGAATAATGGAGAAGACAGATCTGAATATCCATCTGATAGAGAACATGTTGGAAACAAAGGTACTTTGGAGAGATACTGGTGCAGTTTCGCAGTGAAGCCTAGTGTATAAAAATACAATAGAGTGGTAATTTTAGTCTGTATAAAACTGGAGCTTTTTATCATGGGACTAACAAAGTCTACACATTGTGATCGCTGCCTTTTAGAGTATTTGAGGGCTCTCTAGTGGAAACATTTACACGCTCAGAAGGTGAACAGCATATGGAGTGCACTATGCTGTAAATATGGAGTGATTTCTGACACAACCCTTGTCTCTAACACAATTTGAGTTGGCATTTGGATTATTTGGATCTAGGTCAGTGTATCACAAAGTAACTCTCATGGCAACCATAATTTTGCTGGTTACCATGGATACAGTGAGATTTGCACCTGCATACATCTTTTTAAACTTGGCCAAAACATGTGAGCTATAATATTTGTTTTACTGTATTTAAACTTTCTGCCACCAAACATGTGCTGTGAATAGATGAGCTGAATTTACCACAAAAGGGAAATTGATCTACATTTATTGAAGAGCTTGCAGGTCTTTTTTTTGTTGGATGGAAAGTATTAATTAAAATACCACCTGTAATTGACCCTGTCTAATTTTTTACTATAATGTGATTTCAGTTTGACCTTTTATTGATCTCTTGTCTCCTTTTCTGTGGGTAGGTATGTCCTATCCAGTTGGTATCGTCCCACCAAGGACCAAATCTCCAGTGCCTGATTCCTCCTCCATAGCTTCATATGTTACATTAAGAAAGAGCAGGAAGCCTGACCCTAGAACGGTGAGACCTTGGGCTTTAATAATAACTATAAATGTTCTTAGCATTTGTAGATTTGGATCTACCGGAAAATAGAAAAACAAATGAAATACAGTCACGATCAGGACTATAGTCAAAAAAAGACTGGTATGTATATCTGCAGTCATTTAGATTTGGTAGTATGGCTTTCTGACCTTCCTGCGTTCCTATATACATACTTGGAGGAAGGCCCCAGCAAAGGGGAAACGAGCAGGAATTAAGTCAGATACAGCAGCGGTCCCCAGCCCCCAAACGACTCACGGATTGGTACCGGGCCACGATAGATGAGGCTTGTGTGTGAAATTTATGGTTTTCAGGGTTTTTATCGTTTTTTATCATTATTTTTTTATGGTTTTTATCGTTAACTCAGTTTCCCTGGGTCTTTTCCCGTGTGTTATGAATAAATCTTTTTTTTTTTGTATTTATCCGCAACACCTTAAAGGTCGGTCTATGAAAATCTTGTCGGACATAAACCGGTCCGTGGCGCAAAAAAGGTTGGACCGCTGAGATACAACAAGAAAGTTGGAGTTGAGCTAGAAGTGGGTTGTAAGGCAGCTTGCAGGTGTGCAGCAACTATGGCCAGGCTAAAGTAGCTTAATTGCTTGCGCTATCTGCAGATTGCCAGTTGTGTAGAGGAGTATCAGCTGAGCCCTTAGTTAATGCCAAACACAGTTGATGTACTGTGTTTGGCTTGCCTTGATCATTTTTTGGCTTTGTGGTCTGCCTGAATTAACGCTTTCTCAATTAATAATGATTATGGGCAGCTGTGAACTAACCACAGTTAATTTTGAATTGTGATTACTCCTCTCCTAATTGGTTGTTTTGCTTGTAAGCTGCTGGTTGAAAACTCACATGTGCAGTAAAGGCCAGCTGTCACATGGTGAGGGTGTGACTCATGCTGCCATAAAGTAGATGCCAAACTGTATTTAAACAGTTTCCAGCCACGAATCCTATCAACTTAAACATACTAACCATATCATTAGTGCACCACACTGCAGGGTGTGTCCTGCTTTTGCTGCGCCTGTGTGACTTTGTTTGACCGTTAATGGACATGTAGTACAAATGAAAATAGATAAACGCACAATCTTCCTCTAGGCTTATGTGCTTTAGCACTTGGTGCTAAGAGAGCATGCCTAAGGCGTAAGAGTTCAACTTAGATCCTGGGAGAAATGACAAATGAGTTTCAGTGGACTCATCTCTGTGCTTGTCCTGTTAGACCTCAGTGCGGCATTCAGTACTGTTGACCATAATATTTTATTACAGAGATGTATAGTGCATGCCATAATTATTAAAGGTACTGCGCTGGAGTGGTTTGAATCATATCTATCTAATGAACAGCAATAACATACATTTTCCTTCATCTGTCATTAAAGTTTCATGACGCACACAAATTGGTTAAGCTGCAGGAACGTCTTAAAGAAATAAAGACCTGGATGAGCTCTAATTTCCTGCTTTGAATTTGGATAAAACTGAGGTTGTTGTACACACTGCAGGGTGTGTCCTGCTTTAGTGTGTCAGTGTGAGTATGAACATGGATCGATGTGTAATGAAAATAGGTGATTGCACAAACTCCTTCTAGGCTTATGTACGTCAGCCTATGGTATTAAGAGTATGCACAGGGCCTATAGAGTTCAACTTAGGTCCCAGGATATCTTGAACAGTGGGGACAGTGGGGACTATGTCCTTGACCTCTGGACTGAGTTCACATCTGCCTACCCTCCAGTGTGGCACAGACCTGAGAATGAACAACTTCTCCTCAGTTCACTTCACATCAGCCTCTCCTGCTCAGGCATTAACAAGCCCCCAGCCGCTCTGTGCACCCATGTGTTCCAGCGGGAGCGTGCAAGCGCACAACAGCCAGGTTGTTTGGCCTTTTGCCAAGTGTAGCTCAAAGAGAGCAAATATTTAACAATTTCTCAGTCATTATATTAAGTCCAAAGTGTCTGTCCTGTTTGTTACTTTTGTTTAAAAAAGTAAAATGTTTTCCAGTACATACATTAAGGGTAGACATTATTCTTCTTTGTAAAGTTTAGACTTTTTTTTAACCGTGCCTACTTCATCATGCTGCAAATGCTGCATCATGTGAAACAACCCAAGTAGGCAATGACACCATGTAACTTCAGACCTCTACCATGCACACCATTGGGGATCACAGTAAAAAAGTTACCATGGCGGCAACCTCGTAGTGCTGAATGTCTTCACAGTAATGCTATATCATTATTAAATTATATTCTGTTGTCGTCTCTGGCCAACAGGAGCGTCCACGCAGTGCAGTGGAGCAGCAGCTGTGTGCTGTGGAGAGCAGCCGACCCAGGATGAGTGTGGAGGAGCAGCTGGAGAGGATCCGTCGCCACCAGCAGGGTACCCTCAGGGAGAAGAAAAAAAGCCTCAGCATCAGGAGTAGCAGCCAGGAGAACACACCCTCTCGCAGCCACTCATTTACTAAAGAAAACCATTACCGCAACACGCAGGTACTGGCTGAGTGACTCAGACCCTATTTGACATTAGGGTAGCTCTGAAGTCAGAAGATGTTCATATGATATAATGTCTCTGCTTATTTTATGTTTCATTATTTATTTCTTTTAGTTTCAAGTGAGGCGCAGAGATGAAGTGATAAGCAGTGACATTCAGGAGCTGGAGGCCTCTCTCAGGCAGCAGGAGGTGGTGGGGGAGCAGGAGACGCCCGCTGAGGAGATAGCTCGTCTCAAAGAATCCTCCCAGGCTGATCACTTTAATGTCGACCGAGAGGTACGGCACAGCAGTTAGCCGTCGTTCCCATCAGCCTGCTGTTTTTTTTTACAAGCCATTACTCAGAGGGCTAATACTGTTGTGGACAAATTATTATGAAGGTGCCGTTTACCAACAGAACAACATGTATTATCAATTCAATTGTTAATACTGCAAGAGAAAAAAAGTTTCAACTGGAATGGAAAAGTTAACAACTCTTATATAACTGTATAAGCGTTGTTCAGGCTAACTGAACATTACACAAAGGCCTCTGTGCCAAAATCTTTTCATGGGCTGCTCATAAGCTACCAACATGATTTGCATGACTTGCTGCCTTGAGAAGAGTTCACGGCCTTGCTTTAGATTACATCGGTGAACTTCTTACAGTTGATCTCTGCGTAGTACAGAATGCCTCAGAGTAATTGACAGTGACACTCCATTTACTTCTAAACACCCAAAATGTGAAATAGTCTTCCTGCACAATAGATGCCGATCAGGGTAATAATGTTGTTTGCACAGAAGTGGAATTTTTTCTGTGTCAGTTTAGAAAACCATTCATTTGTACCAAATGTGCTAAATAAGTGTTTCTTGTCTGGTGGCTGTTCCTCAGCTTTCTGTGCCTGACAAAGTGCTCATTCCTGAGCGTTACATTGAATCGGACCCTGAGGAGGCTCTGAGTCCTGAGCAGGAGGCTGATAAGCAGAGAAAAGTCGACCGCATCAAAGCCCTCATCGCCAAAAACAGGTAAGCACACTGTCATGATCCATCTAAATCAGTAATCGGTTATTAGCATGGAGAGGTCTGCTCAAGCCTTGAATATTAGATAAGGATACTACGGTAAAAAGGCCAGCTTTGCAGGTGAGCAGATGTCGTGCATGAAATTCTTTCTAAAAGTAAGAGGTAAGTTTAGGGTCATAGCATAGATGTCTCATGCGCTTGGCATGCAGATCCATGTCTCAAATGTGCAGAAAAGGTCTATTTGCTCATCTCTGAGCCACTGTGGCATTTTATTCTAAATGTCAGTGCCCTCATATTGATTTTTAAAAACTGGCCTGTTTGTTGGTAATTAGAAGTTGTCCATCGCATGCTGTAGAGAAAACTTTGCTGTTTTGTGTTTGCTCCTAGCATGCAGAATGTGCTGCCTAGTCTGGCTCTAAGCCCTGAGGAGGAGACTGAAGAGGAGGTTACTGTACAGGAAAAGGAGAAGATGATTAATATCTCCTATGAGCTGGCAGCCGAGGCCTCCAAACGCAGCAAGCTGGTAGCAGGTACGTCTCTAGAGAGACGAGAGGGTGGAGGTGGGGTGGTTGGATCAAAGAAAACGCATGCAATAAAACAAAAGCTGGTGGGAGCCTGTTCTTAGAAACAAACTGTAGCTGCTTTCATTGTGTATGTGTTAGGTAATTTACTTGTGGTTGTTTACTCAGTAGCTTTTTCAGTAATTTCACTCACTTTAGTGATTATTTCTGTTTTATTTAGCCATTCACTCATTATCAACTGATCTAATTTGTTGTTTTGTCATTTCATGCGTGCGCCTGTGCTCACCATGTTGTCGTTTCGTTGCAGTGAAAAGCCTGTCGTCCTCTTCCCCACCCCATCCGCAGTCTCCCACCACCGCACCCCCCCAGCTCACTGACGGTTCTCACTTCATGTGTGTGTAGTAGCACCAGTAAGGGCCTTCATCCACCCTTTTTTCACTCATACTCATAATGAAGTGTTTTGATTGTTAAATTTGATTTCTGGGGTTTTAAAAAAGCATTTCAGGATAATTAGTTGGGTTCATTTCACGTAACAATGCGGGGAGTTTGTTCTCTATGTGTTGCGGTAGCACTAATACACTGTTGTATAGCAGAACTATGAGGGAATTTCACTATAATTTCACTTCTGTCCTTTTGTTCTGCTTCAGCCCAGGCTCTGGCCTCAGTGAAAACCTACACATGAAGGAAACAGCTGGGGAGGCCTGAAGCGGCTCCTGAGGACTTTCCTAAAGAGTTCAGCACAAGGCCTTTGGCTACAGAGTGAAACTGCCTACTTCATACTCATGGGTCTCAACCTCTGACTTCTGTATTGCTCACTGTGACGTCTTAAGCTCCTCCCTCTTCGGGGGGCAACACTCTCCTCAACCTGGCAAGACAGCACATGGATTCATACCGTTTTACTGCTGCAGTTTCAGTTTTTACAAGGCTTTTATAATCATTTTTATTATTTATATGGTTTTATTAGGTTTTTGTGTTCCAATCTGGGCCAAAGTCTATCTGTATATACAGGAGGCTAATAGACTGAACTCTGTTCTGAGCCTGATAGCCTGTGGCAGAGTATGTTGGTCTGTTATACATTTTCATTCATGTTTCATCACCTGTTCGAAAAAGTTTCAGAAGCAAGTTTCACATTTTCTCTGCATTTAATTAAGCCTTTAATAATTCACTTAATTTTTCCCCCCCCACAAATTCGACATCAACTAACCAGGCATATTTATCCATTTATTGTAAAGAACGTGTCTATGCTAAAGATGAGTAGATAAAAGATATAGATCCCTCCATTATTATATAAGGAGGAACCATTTTATTGCTGCAGACTAAGAGTATTTGTAATTTCTCATACTTCTGAGTTCTAATTATTTAAAGATGGGATTTGAAGTCCCTGGCACTTTGTTGCCAATGCATATGTGAATGTTCTGACTTGAGTCAATCTATACTGTCCTTTTTTTTTTTTTTTTTAATTGCTGAGAGATATATTTAAACTGAGAGATGGAAAAAGAGATCTTGATTATATTTTATGACAAAAAAATCGAGAACATTTATGACATGTTGGTTTGGAGCCCTGGAACTAAAAGAAAACAGGATAAGGATGTGTAAAAAGCAATAGAAATAACCCCTTTCTGAATCTGAGATAATTTTTTGTGTGTACAAAGTGTAATTATCAGAGATTTACTGTGTATATAATGTACATGGTATATCTGGATGGGAGGATATGTTCAACATACAGTTACATACTAGATTTAATTTGCAAATGTTCATATCCCATCTGTTTTATATCATGTTAAATAAATGTTTCTGTTCCTAATGAGTGGTTGTGTTATGCTCTTTATCTCCCCTGTAGCTACATGCAGTAGAGATGCTGACCAAAAGGGAGTTTGACTCAAGCCTGCAACATAGTCAAAGATTAAATTCTCATCAACTGTTGACTGAAAGAATTTTACATATTTAAATGAACTCCAGCTTAAATAGACCCCAAAACATAAAAATCGCATGCATGGAAAGTCTTAAATTGACTCCAAAATATAGATTTAAAAAGCGTTTCCCCCATGACGGTTACACTTTTCCTATGAGTTCACTTCGGGATTTTTTGAATTGTTGAGTCCCTCATGCAAAATTACATGCCTCTGGTTCAAATAGTAATCATAAACAATCAAATATAAGATATGATTTCATTTGATTTAACAAGCATGAATGACAGTTTAAATGAGGGGCTGTGGCTCCCTCTGGTGGTCATCTAGCTGTAGCAACATGGACCATATTTTTGCATTCACAACAGGTTTCTAACATTAATCATAGCATTCATAAATTATTAATAGGCCACTTTTGGGTGGCCATGTTGTAGAAATACCCGTGCTTACCTTCCTGTTTGGCATTCTAGCAAAAAAATGAAAGCTCTTTGGTGCATGATGGAAATGTAAATCAAAGCCGTTTACATGTGAATGCCTGGCTAATAAGAACTCAGTAAACAATGTACACGCAATTTGAGGCCAATAGATGCAAAATTATATATATTTAATATATATTATATTAGGCTATCTCAAGGATTCAATGTGTAGTTAAACGTCTTCACACTGATAGAAGCGGGAGTCTCACTGGTGCAGCCCACTTAAGATCAAAGTGCATGTGCTGTATGTGCCCGATGATGTAAAATGAGTTTGACATCCCTGGTCTAAAAACTATTATCTACACCATGTCTAAAAAGATGTAACGTTATGCTGACAAACTGCTAAATCGATATATTTGAGGAAGACCTGGAAACCCCAAAGTTATTCTCATGAATCGGTTATAAAATCATTTGTAGCGCGATAACTATCTATCCAACTATGAGTACATTTATTTATTTATTTATTTATTTATTTATTCATTCATTAAACTTAATATTTCAAAGCTACTTATAAGCTGTAATACTAATACTCCAGTTTTTATTAAAAAGGAAAACCATGTGCTTTCGGAAACACGAGGAAACTTTAAATACTACGTCATAGTTTCGCCACCTCGTGCCGTCTCCGTCCAATCAGGGAGCGGACTGAATTTAGCCAGCCCTCCTTCTGCAGAGAAGCTTTTGACGGTGGCATGAGTAAATTTTAATACCGAAAGTATTCCCGGCTATGTCCGCCGCCGAAATGGCTTCTGCGGCTTCAGAAGAAGCACCCGCACTAAGCGACGAGAAAGACGTACCGACGGCGGCCACAAACAACGGCAATGGCGAGGAGAAGGAAAATGGCCCTACCGAACCGGAAACGGAACAGCCAGACGGTAGCGTAGAGCCGAAAATGGAAGCGGTGGAGGCGGAGGTTGGCGAGGAGAAGCCCGCTGCAGATTCAGACAAGGCCGCGAGCGAGGTGGTGTCAGACGACGGTGTTTCTTTGGGCGACAAGGAAGTGACAAACGCTCCCGGAGAGCCAGAGCCAGTAACGGAATCACAGCAGAGCCCGGGAGACGGTCACAGCGAACCTACCGGCGATAGCACGATAAAAGATGCTAAGGAGGAGACGGGAGAGGATAGCCGGAGTTCGGGGACAGACAGCGAGAAAAGCAAAACTGTCAGCGAAGATGGAGATAAAGCCAGCGCTGGTGGTGGGGAGATGGGTGACAAGAGGCGGGCGAGTGTGGAGATATCATCCTCGGATGGTGAACCCTTGAGCCGTATGGACTCAGAGGACAGGTTGGTCTGCGGAATAACTCTTGTAGTAGGTGCTGTTGTAGTACCCACCCACCCGAGTAGTGACTGAACGAGTGCAGGATGGCAAGCCAGTCTTTGTTTTTTTTAAAGTTGTCTGTTTTTAGTGTTAAAGTTTAAATCTCACATTTAAAGGTAAGCACAGAGGGCCTTTAACCTCTAGCAGCTGGATGGGAAAAACAACTTTTCAGTGGCTTTTCAGATCAGTGTGAAGTGTGGGGATGTATCTAATAAAAGGTTGTTAATGCTGAACTAATCAAATTGTAGCCACTTGAAATTTTAAACCTTATTTGTTTTGCGATAACACTGCTGACTGTGAGCCCTTTTATGGAAGCACAGCAAATTTGTAATACTATGCTAAGAAGCTATGTGTGCCGCACTCATAAAGTTGATTTGGCATGAGTGTTTTTGGCATGCATGGAAAATCCCTTTCAGCCCCAAGGCTTTCAAGCATAGCAAGTATGTAATATCAGCACCTGTTCTTTATGGCTGTGCAAAGCCATCTTTGTTTTATAACTGTGACACTGAATTCCTCCTTGCCCTCTCCTCTTGCTCAGTATCAGCAGTACCTTGATGGAGATGGAGAGCCTAGTATCCAGCGGGCGCTCCACCCCTGCCATGATGAATGGACAGGGTAGTGCCAGCCGCTCTGGAAACAAGTCGATGGCTTACCAGTGTTGCTGGGACCTCTGTCCAGAGTGCTTCAACTCTAGTCCTGATCTGGCAGAGCACATCAGGGGGATTCATGTGGATGGGCAGAGAGGAGGGGTCAGTAGACTTAAAAGTTTTGTAGCCTACACTAGTGCCCCTTTTTGCTCTAGCTCAACACTGACTGTGAAGAGAGCCAAATCACAGTAGAGCAATTTTCTGTAATTGGACGACTTTAATTTAAATTTATAGTTGGCCATTTTCACTTCATCGCTTCAACACCCTGGCAAATCTAAAATAAAGGTCATCTGAATCCTTCTTTTGTTAAAGTGAACTGCATAATTCATTTTCTTACTAATTTCTAGTGACATCCAGTATGCCACTGCACACTCATAAAGCACCTTATGTGCCTGTAATCTGATTAAAGTGAATGTTAAACTGCCTTTTCACCAAACACTGGATCCTTTTTTTGCAAGAAAAGTAAATTAAATTTGTGTTGCCACTTTTGTAACAAAATTACTTTTTTTCTGTATCCCATAAATCAATTAATGTAACGTTCATGCAGTTTCACAAGTCATACTGACATCTTCCATCTGTTGGCGGCATTTGAGAAAAGGTTATTGAAAGTTTTATATTTTGTAATTAGTTTTTACTTTTATTTCATTTTGATGTTAGTTTAGCTTAGTGTCAGTTACTTTCCAGAGTGGATTTTCTTGTTTTAGTTTAGCTTTTACTGTTTGAAAATCTTTAGTTTTTATTAGTTTATTAGTTTTGATGTTAGTTTTAGTCTTTGTAATTGTTTTTTATGTATTGAGGGCATATGTCAGAGGCAGGATTTAGGAAAATCAACAAAGGTGTTGCAATAGAAAAATCTAACTTATTTTAAAGCAGTTGACTCACACTGCAGACATCAGGCAAGTTGTAATAACCTTTTTTTTTTATCAAACTAACAAATACTAATGATATTTTCTCTATGTTTTCATATTACTTTAGGTCATTTTCCAATCCCAGTCGTGTGTTTGTTTTAATTTGAAAGTGTAGTTTTAAACCCCAGCCTTAAAAGGCTGATGTTATTTTTTTGTCTCGTTGAACTAAAATGTTTCTTACATTTAATTTTCGTTTAGTTTTAGTTAACTATAATAACGTTGGTCTTTAGATAACAGGGAAAGTTAGGTTTAGATCATTTCACACATGATCTTAAAAAGGCCTTTCTTCAGGAGTCTTTATCCTCTGTTCAGTATTCTGTTATGAACTATTTTTTCTCTCTGTAATCTCTTTTTATTTTGTCATGCTTGCCTGTCTGTGTTCCTCAGGTGTTTGTGTGTCTGTGGAAGGGTTGCAAGGTGTATAACACGCCATCCACCAGTCAGAGCTGGCTCCAGAGACACATGCTGACCCACAGTGGGGATAAGCCCTTCAAGGTAAAACCATAAATAAACTAAGACTTAATGTCCCGCTATTCTCTTTATTGTCTCATTATCCTTCATAGTATGGGTAATATCCTGACAGGGCCATGTGTTTTTTTCTTGTTTCTGCTTCTCTGCTGCAGTGTGTAGTTGGTGGCTGCAATGCCAGTTTTGCTTCTCAAGGTGGACTGGCTCGTCACGTACCCAGTCACTTCAGTCAGCAGAACTCCTCGAGAATGTCTGGTCAGGCCAAACTCAAGGAGGACTCCCCTTCTAAGGCTGGACTCAACAAAAGGAAGAAGCTCAGGAACAAACGCAGGTGCTCCTTACGTACGTACCTTACAGGCGCACACACCGATCTTATTCCAAAATGCTTCTCATTGTGCTTTTCTCTCCTTTCTGTGTTGAAAAGGATTACAACCTGAGCACATTTTTGAGGTCGCGCTGTGCTTGTTTTGCTTCTAAACTCCCACATGTCTTTGTTGGAAAAGTGAGAGCTGGACCACACACACAAACACCAACACAAACAGGAACTGCTGCCAGCTAGACAGACACACTTTCCACATGGCAAAGTGCTGCATTTCAGTAGGAAGTGTTTCATGTAAAAGTGTAGCTTCTCAATGCTTGGACAGGTGCAGATCACTACCTCGTTGCAGGTTTTGCCTTAAATGGCCTGTTTATGCATTATGCAGGTATTATTTTTAATTTCTACACTTCTGTTTGTCTTAATTCTCTAAACAAGAGGTAGTTTAACAACACATGTACAACATTTTCAGTTTTGTAACCTTGGATACAGATGTGATTTGTGCAGTAGTAAACCACCCATCCACCAAGAAATATTGAGTCATTAGGTGATTTAAGAGTCTTTCGTCAGGAGTTTTGCATATTCCAGTTAATTTGTAAATTGTGTATACTTGCCATTATTACCAACTATTAATATATAAAACATACTTTTCTTAAATGGCAACTAGATTGCAATAATATGAATTAAGAAAATCCAAATCTGAACTGAGACATTTGACCTGTATTCTAATGCAATCGAAGGTAATATTCTGCCGTTCACACTTTCTGCTGATAGTCACCTACGCATACGTTCGCTGGTCGTGAGTCATACGTGGCAGTGGTTTCTAAGCGTTCATGGTTTAGCTGAGGGAAAAAAAATAGTTACAAAATCCAAAGTTGTGTAATAGTTAATAATTGCCATATTTTCCTTGTTTGGTTGTCTATCCCAAATCAAGTAAAGGTATGAAAATTTCCTTTCTCCTAAATGTATACTTCTGGTGATTATTTTTCATAATAATGTTTTTCCTTTCAAAGACTGCAGAGCGCTGTGTAAGTATTTTAGAAAACACGATGATGACAACTTCAGATGTTAAGAGGTCAGAGTTTTCTTTCTACTGAATTGTGTCACAGTTATTCAGAGAAACTAAAACAGTCATTTATTGTGTGAGTGCTGTAAAGTGTTCACACTGCATTTTCGCAGGAAATGCAAATTTTTCCAGTTTCATACAGCTTTCAATTGAGAGCTGTCATTTGTTTAACTTGTATGGGAGCTGTTGTTACAAAAGATTAGTATTTTTCAGCTGTGAGATGATTGGGGGGCCCAAAATTGGACAAATGGTTTTATATAAACGTGTGTGTACATGTTTGGGACTTTGACTTTACTCCTGTTTTCTGCCTCCCCTCCCCCCCACCCCCCCACCCTCCAGCGAGACCCCATGACTTCTTTGATGCCCAGACCATGGATGCCATTCGGCACAGAGCCATCTGCCTCAACCTCGCCACCCACATTGAAAGTGTGGGCAATGGCCACAGTGTTGTCTTTCACAGTACGGTATGTGCTTGACTGAATGTCTTGTAGTTTTTCTAGTGTCTTTTTCCATTTTAATGGGTTTACACACAACGGGGGAGGGGGCGGTCCAGAGAGAGCAGGCTTTCTCCTTTGTTATGCTTTCCTCTTCTTCATGTCCAGCTTTAATTGGCCTCTTGCTGTGTTTGTTAAAGACTGGAAGAGTAGAGAGATTAAATCAAACACGCAGAAAGGGAAATACATGTAAAATATTAAGTTTGTTTTAAAGTTAGACCAGAAACAATTTTGGCTCCCTTTGGTCATATCTAAAACACTCTTTACTTATGTAAAATAAAAAAAATAATTTACAGTTAAACTGATTTCCTCAAAATATCCTGATGTCTTAAAAATGTTAGTGCTAAGACTATTAACCAGAATTCATTCACCAGATTGAAACACACTTTTTGGGCACACTGCAGGCTTCATTATTTGGAAAATAAAGCCATTAAAAATGGTTTAAAAATCACTAACAGCACAAAAATGGTAATGGCAAACAAAGGCAATAAGAATAGCTTTTTTGATTTCAGATGCAAATTTGTATGTCTGACATTTGCTCATCAGCTATTTGTATGAGAATGAAAAAGCCTGGTGGCTGTCATGGTCATATGTGAGATGGTTTAGAGGTCCAGTTCACAGCCTCGAGTTGGCAGAATTAAGGCCTTTGTCCATACGCCTGGCAGTCAAAGCAGAGACGGACTTCATTTTCAGTCCTATCAGTATAACTCTCGGATGATACATTAAAAATAAAGTAAAAGTCACTCAGTTGTTGTGAAGGGAGAAACGACACATGGAGAACAAAGTAAATGTGCTTTTTCACGTTTTTTAGCTGTGCGTTTGCACATAGTTTTGCTTTGGGGATTGACTTGCATTTGGCCGTTAGAGGTACTGCAGTTTTTGGCCTTTCAGAGTTCATTTTTTGTGTCTTGGAAGTTGCTACTTTAGATCAGTGTTGGTCAAGTTACTTGAAAAAAGTAATCAGTAACTAATTACTGATTATTTCCCCACAAAAGTAATCCTGTTACTTTACTGATTACTTATTTTCAAAAGTATATATTACTTAGTTACATTTTAAAAACACGATTTACAACCTGAACAGGTGATAAAGTGATAGATCTTTCAGCCCAATTCTACTTTTTCTGCATAATCCATCATACAAAATATAATCAAATGGAAAAGTGTCTTTTTAAATCTTGTTTTATTAGTTTTAATCTTTTAACTTTATGCATCAAGCAAACATTTAATTATATGCAACATTCTCTGACTGGAAGAAATTTGTTTAATATTTAAACCTATTTTCTGCACATTCCAGCACATAAAATAAATATTTTTTTGTGTTTACACTCAGTCTTTCAAATAGATGCCAGTAAAACACAGCAGAAAATAAATAAAGTCAAAGACTAGCGGTCCTGTTGCTCTATTTTCACCTGTAAAGCAGGAGTGGGGTAGGCGGAGGTTTACTCTGGTGCAGGTGTGCCGCAGCGGTCAGTTGAAGAATCCGTGAGCTTCTCTGTGAATTTCCCATTACGTGGTAGCGCACTCGGTGCTTGCTTGGAAGTTTAGGGGTTTTTTCGCTGTAAAAAGAAGTTTTCTTCCCACGCACAACGGACACTAATGTTTTTGTCACTTTTTATGGAATCAAACTCAAAGTAAGGTCAGTACTTCCACGCTTTAAACGCTGCACGCTCATACTCTCTCCCGCACTCGATATATGATCCATTGTTGATCTGCACACAGCTGTTGTCACGAACGTCGCACTCGCTTACGTCACTGTCATTAGACATTCTCGCAAAAAAATCACGGTCGCAGTAACGCAGCGTTCCTACGGGAAAGTAACGGTAATCTAATTACCGTTTTTGCAATAGTAATCCCTTACTTTACTCGTTACTTGAAAAAGTAATGGGATTACAGTAGCGTGTTACAAGTTATACACCCTTACTAGTTGGTCTCCAGGTTCTCGCTACTTGTGTATGTTAAAAGTCTATTTCTTATATAATTGGAACAGGACTTGATTTCTCTTGGCTCAAAATAGGCCCTTTGTGAATGAGTGCAAATGTACAGCTGATCAATGTACAGTTAAGGCATTGAGTTGGTTACATAATTTTATAGAAATTTGAGCTTTTTGCTGCCATTTCTAATGATTTGATAAACCAAAAAAATCTTTTACTCTATAGTGCAGTAAATAAGAAAACAAGGTTGGAAAGCTTGTGTGTCAGAGCACCAAGATCAAATAAGATAAAGAATATTTTCAGGAAACACAGCTGAACTTTCCCAAAGTCATTTATCCGAAAGAACACATAAGAAATTAATGACATTTTCAAAGATGGTTTAGACCTTCATCATCATAATGAGCAATAAAATTTGAAGCTGACTTTGTCTTCAACGTCATCTAAATCTTTCGTCTTCCCTTCAGGGACACCAATAAAGCTGCTCGTTTGTAAATTTATGGCACTGTAATGTTACTTTTTGTACATCCCACATTTTTATATATATATATATATATATAATTAAAAAATCTATATAAATAAGACGGGACATGAAAGAGTCATCAATTGAAATCCTCAAAGGATTGCAGATTTTTTTCCTCTTTGCACTTGAATTGAACCTGTAGCAACAGCCCAAGGCCTGATGTTGTTTTTCTCTAAATCGGGCTTCACAGGAAAGACAATTGGTGTGTTTTATGTGTGCAGCTTTCCCCATTTTGAGCCTTGTGCAGAATACATTATTAATGTGTGGTAACGTGCCTTTTTCACCTTAAACTGGAGCCACATGTGAGCTCTCATAGGAAGAAAAATCTTTTTTTCTGACAAAAATTCCTTAGATAAATGGATTTTCTGTTAAGAAAACTTAACTGTAGCTGCTATTCTAATGCATTTCCACAAGGGAGCACTCTGACTCCAGTTCAGACTGAGTGATGTGGTGTTCTTCAAAAAGATTGGGGGGGGGGGGGGTAAGGATCATCTGCTGCCTAATCCTCTTTTGTTCACATGGTCTACACGAAACACACACAGTCCCACTCCTTTCTCGGCGCAGTCTCTCTTTACATTTGTAAAGCAGCAGTTTTCCTGCCAGTGTCAGTAATTCTGTTTACACTTGTTATCTCCAGGAAGAAATCTATTCTATTTTACCTGCCTGTACTACTCTAGCTAAGAAATATTTCCATTTGACATTTTCCCAAAAAGATATAACAATCCATAAAGCGTTGTTGTAGAGCATCACCACTGGCTGATCAGAAACGGGAAACAAAACGTCTCCCCTTTAGCCTCAAAATAAAACCAGCCTTTATGAAAAGGGTTTTAACCACCATGAAAAACACACAGGAGTAAAAGGGTCGTTTAAAAACAGAGCCCGGTTTTGTTAAAATGTTTGTTTCGGTATTAAAAAGGGTATTTTGTACAACACATTTGCAGTTGTCTCAGTGATGACAACAATGATTCATCCAGTGTAATATTTTGTGATGTTAGTAAATGAGCGCACAATAAATCACAAATATGTAAGCGGTACAGTTCAAAGGAAAAACAAACAAATCTGGCCAGTTGGGTGCACATTAGTGTGTACACCCCTAAACTAATACTTTCTTGATGTACCTTTTGATTACTGACAGGGGTGTTTACACTTTTTGTATTCACTGTACCTCTTTAATGCTTGCATGTCAGCTATAGCAACACCCAGCCCTTCATTATTTGTTAGATTTTTTGTTTGTTTCTTTTTCTGTTTTTTTTTAAGTAAATAATTGATGCATAAAGTGGGTGCAGCTGAGGAGTATTTTTACAGGACTCCTGTTCAGCTCTTTTCTCCTTTGCATTGCCTCTATAAACCTCAACCGGTCAGCTGCAGCAGCCAAGAATTTAAAGACAGGGAGGGAAAATTTGAAGATAAAGCTTGGGAAGAGGTTAAGAGAGGTAACTATTTGGACACAGAGTCAGAAGGAGGAAGAACCAGTCAAGGGAGGGAGAGTAACAAATGGAGAGAAACAGACTTGGAGAGTGAGGACAGGGAACAGGGGTTAAGTGAAGGTTAGGGTCATGGAATCGGAAGGAGATCTTGCCAGTTGGGCATAGATTTTCTTTCTCTGTAATCTCTGAAGGATTGTGGTGACGGGCTGCGATGCTGAGTTAGACCCCTGGCCCCAGTGGACCCTCCCAGGCCTGGGGAGATGGAGCAAAGCCGTGGGGGGTTCTGTGGAGCTTGGCCAGTGGGTCTGCTGACCTGTTGGAGCAACTCAGTCATGTTTATGATGGGATATTTTTGTTATTGCACCAATCTGCGTCATCCACAGCTTGACCCCATGACACTAGACAGGCACCCAGTTTTAGCAGGCCTGTCCTCCCCCAGCTGGATTCCTGCAGTTTTCACTGCTTTGTTTTGGAGCCACATTAATATCTGCTGTTCACTCCCTAAGTCCTCCTGCTCTCTCTCCCTCCCATTCTTTTACTTCCCCCTCTCTTACCGTCCTCCCCTGGGTTTATAGAGGATTAAGATCTGTCCCTTAAAGCACAGACCATCATCATCAGACCACTCAGCTCACAAATCACTTCATGCTGCTTAAACACAAGCCCACTTCTTTACATACATGTTCATGGCCCTTTCAAGTGTAGGCTTGGCTTGTGATTATTAACCTGGTGCTACAAGGTGCCTGAGGGCATAAGTTAGCAGCTATGCATTTTTAAATAAAAAAGCAGTAAAGCAGCTGGTTAGTGCACTGAGTCTTACCCGCGGGGCTTAAGACACTCAAGTAGGGCTCACTCCAGCTAGCACAGGAGTTTGACTCTCGTATACAAGCCCTGCTGTTGTCTCTGAGAAACTGTTCCTCTCCATGTGAACTTACAAAGCTGGAGAGCTAGCAGATAAAGGAAGAGGGAGATAAGCAAGAACAAATGAGATACAGTGCTTATTTATGAGATGTGACTAATAGTCTGAAAAGTTGGAAAGGAGTTTTTACATCTTCTGAGGACTAAGTTAGAAAGTTGGAAGAGGCACATCTGAGAGCATTTTAAGTAGAATCCAGTTAGCAAAGAGGTGCAAGTCTGTTTTGATTGTTTGTTTTTGCTTGAGTGAGATATAATATCGGTAGGGAAATGTACTGTATCACGTTCTCCTATAATATATAAACAGGTGCTCCAGACTTTTTCCTCTAATTTGAATTGTCAGAAACTGCTAACTACGTGGGGTCATTGGGGTGGCTGGAGCCTGTCCCAGCTGTCACATTCTGAACCAGTCAGCAGTCCAACAGAGACAAAACGCAGAGCGACAGATAACCACATGCTCTCACAGCCACACCTGCGGTTAATTTTAGATCGGGACTTAACCTTTCATGCAAGTTTTTGGGAGGAGGGACCCCCGCTGGTACAGGGAAGACTAGCAAACTCCAAAACCAGTGCTTTGTGAATAATAATGAATATTTGAAAGTGACTTAAACTGGCAGTTATCTCACGGCTGTTTGCAGCTGTGACATTTGCAGACTTCCTGATTTATATCACCGTATGTCACATTTCAGTGTATCACACTGTATCACTGTGATACCATTTAGAACTGCCTGTTATCACGGGCAGTGTATCGAGATACGATCAGATGGTAAGTAACTCTTTTAATTCCCCAAGCTATTAATCAGTCACCCTGTTTTAGGTGCTTTGATATCCCTCCTTGTGTTTGTCAAGACTTGTGTGTCTGCACACTGTATTGCAGACAAAAGGGAACATGGTTGATCTGCCAACTTGGCTGCTGTTTGCAAAGCGTCTAGCAGACAAATGTTAAGGCACAAGTCCAGAAACAACAAAATTAATCTCACCTAACCTAGCCTAAATAGTCCTTGTTTTGTTTTTCTGTTTCATTTTTTTGTTTTGCTTATTTTAAAGTTAATCAGTTTATTACAGGTCATGTCTGTGTCCTCCTTGCTTTCCTCAAAACGTTTGCCAAACACCACAAAGGTGGAGGAAGATGAAAATACATAATTTGTCAGATTATCCATCAATTAGTTGTATCTGTTTATCATTGAGGTTAGTGGGATCTCAGATAAATAAAACAGATTGAAGCTACTTAAAACACAAAAATCATGCGTTTTGTGAAATGCAGGAGCCGTTGTAAGAGGAGGAGAGCGAGTCTTGCCTCTGTCTCTGTGTCTTGTCTCAGTGGAGCCTGCTCCTTCCTGTCCTCAAACCAGTTTCCATCAATGCCAGAGCTAGTCCCTGGAGTCACAAAAATAATCTCAAAAATTCATGTGCGTAAGAGAAGTTCTTCACATGTGAGCTCATTCACGATCCTAAAAACAGACCCCCTCAAAAAAAAAAAAGGCAATTGACGCAAGAGGTTATATCTGTGGCTATTTTTGCCTCTCCTGGTTATTTTTCTTGCTTTTCTTTTCCCTACTGACAATATTTGTGAATTCCACACCAGTTTTACTATAAACCAACACAGCATGAAAGATGAAATGCTATGCATGAAAAGGGCTAGATAGGCAGGAAGTCTTGTATAGTCTCAACTGTATTTTCAAAGAAGAAAAGCCTTGAAGTTTGTAGCTGCAGCGGCTGTGCAAAAGGTTTGTATTGAAACCAGAAACCAAAGCAAAAATGAACACAGGTTTGTGATGCAAACATTCCTCTGTAGGAGTTGGTCTCCGCTAAACGCATTCCTGCCTAACGAAGCTTTCGGTTGTGACATAAACCGCAACAGGAGCAGTGACTTTGTGACGATGGTAATGTCTCGTGTGCTTTATCTTCTGTCTGAATTAGTTTCTTGGTCTTGCAGTGGGTTGTGGGGCATAGATCACCCTGAAAATAGAAATCTCACTGAGCTCACACATGCATTATTAAGACCGGCTGATGATTACACTAACAAGCAAAATGAGCACTGAATCACTTGGTAGGATGTTTGAAGCATGTAACCGTATTATTCATTAGAGAGGTGAGGCCAGAAATAAGGCACATCTTTGAAGCCTTTTCTCCACAGATGCGAGAGAATGCTGCAATACAGACTAAACCTGATACGTCTGTGCACATGTAAAGCAACAAAAGGGGCTTGAAATGTAAAGGTTAACAGCCATTTGGGTTAAATTATATGCCTGTGTAAATACTTTGTTCTGAATCTTCCTCGCTGAAGCCAGCTTAATGTTTTGTTTTGTTTTTTTCCTCCCATGATTGTCTGTGTAGGTGCTAGCCAAAAGGAAAGAGGGGTCTGGCAAGGTCAAGGTTCTTCTGCATTGGACACCTGAGGACATGTGAGTAAAACTTTTCCTACATTTTATTATAGATCTGCATGAGCATTTGCCTTATATTAAATAATATACAGGGTGTAAGCTTTCGATTTCATAGTGCTTTAGTTCCTTAGCTGTTCACTGGCAATGATCGAAACACATACCGTTAGAAAGGAGGGATTTGTGAATTTCATGTGGTTGCCAGTATGTAGTATAACGACTGCAGTGTCTCCAGGGATGGGTTTGACTATCGTATGGATATATGCCACGAGTCCGGAGGGAGACACATTTTGTAAGCTTTATATTTAGATATGTATTTTAAAATTTACTGCAGACTTCTATGTCCATTACTTTCAAAAATATATCCTTTTGAAATGGGATGCTTGTTTTTGATAGACTGTGTATAAGCCAAAAAATAAGTGCCAGCATGTTTTAAAGATGTTTTGCAGGCCTCCTCTGACTTTTAAATTGTGAGACTATTCATGCTTCGGGGGCGTTTGTATGAACCATCTTGGGTTTTGAACTGAAACTGAACCTGACACTTACATGTCTGCCTTGTAAACTGGACAGTCTTTAAGTTGTTGTAGTAACCTTGTCGTGCAAATACTTCTGGGTCTGACTACGAGATGAACTTATTCCCTAGTTTAACCCCACTGAGAAGGAGAAGACGTGCACTCTGACATCTGTTAATAATTAATGTGGAATGTTAAAAAGTAATATACTTTATTTCTATAGGACCTTGCAAAACTCAAGTTTCAAGGTGCTTCGGGGTAATGGTCTGCACTGATATAGTCCCATTTATCCTTGTTTCTCATTCGCACACTTGCACACTAATGGTGGCAGCGCAGCCATGCAAGGTGTTCACCTACCATCTGATTTGGTGTCTTGTCCAAGGGCAGGTTTGCAGCATACTTTACCACCTCAGCCATGGCCACACAATAATAATAATTTATACTAATATTTGTAAGCCATAATATGTAAATGTAACCAGTGTACAACAAGGCAGCTCAACACCTCTTGTACAAACCTCCACATCTGTAACAATCCAAAGACTGAACCACTTGTACAAAATTTACCTCTTTGAGCTGTAGCAGTTCGTACGAGTATGTGTCATCCAGCTGCACATGCAGCGATCTGGGCTTCCTTCATGTCGGGGCTTGTTATAAATCTTCCTTACTTGGCTGAATGAATGGATAAACTTGTACTAAGCCCACTGAGACTTGGACCGTTCTGCACAGTCATCACCCGTTTAAATGCCTTTTGCCAGCTTAGCCTTCCTGGGCTCAGTCCACTGGAGGTGAACATTGGAAGCAAAAAGAGAGAGCTTCACAGAACTCTGTGATTATCAGTAGGGCTTTTGCTCACGGGTAGATCCAACCAAACTCCCAACTCTCCCACACTCCTATTAAAGGTTTTGACTGAAAGGCATCTGAAAATGATCAGAGAGCCGACTGAGAAAGAGAACAAGGATGACGAGAGATAAGCGGGAAAGAACTAGAAACAGAGAAGGAAGGGGAGCGAGAACAAGATCAGTGGTGGCAAAGAAATAGTTTGAAAACAAAGGGACCTGGCAAAGACGGGAGTACTGGCACGAGTTTGCAAATTCAGCTGTGTGCTAAAAGCTTCCAGTGAACAGACTGTAGAAAAATCTTTGTTCTCTGAGGTTTCTGCAGTCCATCCTCCTCTTCTTTCCTTTTCCCATCTCCGATCCACCTCTACAGCCTTCTGCTTTCCATGCATGTGGGAGTTTAATCTAATGTGGGGAGAAATAATAAGGGAGTGGGGAAAGGAAGAGAGAGATGAAGTTTGGTGATTAGGAAACATTTCTCAAATTAATTCCAAACAGAGAGACAAAGATTGAGATTGATGCTGAGACCCCAAAGACAGATGCAGGCAGAACAGATGAGGAAAAGAATAGGAGGGACAGAGATAGGAGGAAAGTGAGAAATAGGAGTGGGAGCAAAATGGCTGTGGGAGTGAGAAATGTGAGGAAGAGGCAGAATGAAATCAGAGGGAATGAATGATAGGGAGGGGATTTAACAGAAAGATGGAAGGCAAGAATGAGACGCCTTGGTTCATGCAGGAGAAGGCAGTGGTAGTACTGAGTCATACATTTGCCTTGGGCCAGAGGAGTGCTTGGGTCATTAATATGGATAATTATCCCATTACGGAGGGGGGTTACAGTAATGTCTTAAGCCGTGTGGTTGTGAGGGTGGCTTGAGTACCTCTAAACAGATGAAAGTTGACCAGGGGACTGAACTAAGTTTGCTTGTACGACATTTGCTAGGCTGTCTTTTCTATTAAGTTTAGAGGTGACTATTTTGCCAAATTCCACCTCTTGTTGGATAAAGTTCTTTAGTCTGTCAGGCTTTCTTCTTACAGGGGCACATTTTTTAGTTTACATTGATTTTGGGGCACATTTACCGGTTTGTAAAACAATACATCTATGATTTCAGACAAGCTTTTCATCCATAGCCAAGAACCTGTGCCAGGTCTCGTTAACTAGCAAGAGAAGTAAGAAAAGAACACTTGATCTCATTCGGCCTCGTTCACTAATACATGCATAGAAATGTTCTTACCCTGCACAAGAAATCAATGCTCATGAAAAACTACCCTTGGATTTATTAGACTTGCACACTGACCACTGTAGTCTTACTGCCACACGTATGTTTGTGAGTTCAGAATAATTTTAAATCAGCAGGGTTGTGCTCATTGCTTGGAGTCTGGCCTTATTTCTCTTTTTAAGAAAGCATATTTACCTTGAGGAGAAGTGGAGAAAGTGGTGAGGATGTTGTAAGAACGAAGTATGCTTTCTCCCAGCTAAAAACTGGGAGAGAAGACAAGTTGGAAGTCAGAAAAGGCGCAAAGTGTTTCCATGGGAGTGACAATGAGGTTAAAACAAAGTGAACTGACGGAGGTGCCTGATATCTTTTCCACTGACAGGCTCATTGTGGGTCTCGGGGGGAGTTTTGACACCAAGGTAATATGAAATACAGACTAATAGACCAAAAGAAAAAGAAACCTGGTAGAGAGAAAAGAGCAGCAGATCAGCCCGAAATGAGAAACACTCAACAATGAGTGAAAAACATGTTATCACATCTGTGGGATAGTGCAAGGAATTAGACTGTAAGTGATGACATCACTTATAGGATGCAAATCATATGTAGACTATGTCACAGCACACACTGCCTAGTTTGTGGGGAACTGTAAATGATGATAAAGCAGACAAAGTGTTGAAAGTCACTCCATCATCATTTGTCCTACACACATCTGAGGCGGCTCTAAATGTGTAATTTGGTATAATACCCTAAGGATAATGAAGAATGTAAGCATATAGGCTGCAATGTGCATGTGTGCACATATGTTTCTCAGCCACTGAGTCAATGATTAGCTGTGTGAATGTGGGAAGTCATGTTTATTAATGCTCGAGCTAACCATTCACTGTGTGACTGACACTCATTAACTCCATTTGGATTAATGAGTAACTGATTAACATGAGCCATTATGAACTGAGATTTACCAGCAGTTCACTGAGGAGGAAAGGGGGGATGGGAGGGCTGGGAGAGAGAGCGAGAGAACCATAATTGGAGTCTAATCTTTGATGGATGGGTGAGTGGATTCCCCTGCACGCTGTTGATTGCTTTTGAATAACTAACACTAGAATACACAGTCACTGACAATGAACACCTCCAGCCACCGAATCTGTCCTGCACATAGTTATGAAAAAACTAGACGGAGCTTATATTTCCCAACATGGATTTATCTCTTAAATGTTTGTTATGTTTTTTCCCCAAATTACAATTTTTTTTATTGCTTTGTTTACTTTTAGGCAGATCTAACAAAAAAGCAACAGTTTCCAAAAGAAGCACCTTTAATATTTATTCTAGTCACTTAAGCAGAAACAGTTTTATAAAAAGAAAAAAAAAGGGGGGGGGGGTATTCAAGGTATTCACTGTGTGGATAAGAAAAAAAAGTGTAAAATTAGATTTTCTTTTTTTTCCCCCTGCTCTGTTTTCAGTCTGCCCTGGGGAACTTTGTCACAAGTTTGCAAGAGTAAGCATGCAGAATTGTCTCTAAATGTACTAAAGATCAATGTAGCTTTGATCTATGATGTCTGACTACATTTTCAAAGCGCACCTGGGGGATTGTCTGGTGGGTCTCTGACCAGTTAGTTTTGCACCATAAATTTTGACACGAGGCAAAAGAATTAATGCATAAACCTGCATCACTGCTATTTCAAGAAGACCTGCTAATTTGATCTGATAGGAAGAAAAAGACCGTGTCAAGAACATCCACTTCCTTCCACGCGTTCTGTCTGTGGTAGACATGTATGTAAGCCCCCCCCCCTCCTCTCAAAAAAAAGAGAAGAAAATTATTTTTATTTTAGGAAAAATTTGTGCGAATGTCCATTTGATGTAACCTATGTTCTATTTACTATGAATGGGTTTTTCCTGGCTGAGAGTAGAGTAGGTGTAACATGACTCCTTGGCAGTAAGCATAATAGAGTGAAGGAGGAGGTTTTTCTTTGAGCATTTATCATGTTGATTACATTTTTTTTTTTTTAATTGTTAAACTGTTGCTATTTTTACCAACTAGGTCTTGGGTTTGAATCTGTGGTGTAAACCTGACTAAGCAAGGAGTAACGTGATCTCTGGGAAGACAAAATGCATCTAAAATCTTAGAATTTCAGAAGTTTAAATTCGTTTTTAAGAATATATAAAAGTATATTGTATTTTAAATATGTTAGAACCATTCCTAAAGTATTGTGGTGTAAAATCGTAATAGGAAGTTGGGGTGCCGATGGGGTGTAGCCTCTCTTTAGGCCGCAGTGAGTTTTATAGTCAATGAACCGGCTTTCTGAGCCTCCTGTCCTTTGTAGTTTATCAGGACACTTCATATAAAGCCATTTAATATTTTACCAATCTGATTATACTCTTTAGTGGTTTATGATAAACCTTTTGCTTCTGTCACCACTGGGAGCTTCAAGGCCTGGAGCCAGCCATCAATTCAGGGTTGAAGACGAGCTTCACTCTGGCAGGCGTTCCCCAGTAGCTTTCTCAACAGAGGGCCTCCCGCACAATATACATTTCTGGCTCATAAAGAAGCGAGGCAAATAACCTTCCCAATTCTCCTCCGGAAAATAAAACAAATCCATTTGTCTTTATTTGGTTTATGTGACTGAATGGGGGTTTTCGATCTTTTAGGGCTTTGAAAATGTGCACGTGTGTTTGTGAATGATATGAGCACTTTGGGAGTGTTTGTGTCTGTGTATTTTCGGCACGTGCAACATGCTGCCCCCACTCCCCCCAGTGCAGCCTTCTTATGCATTTCCCAGACACAAGGATATAATAAGTCATCAGTACCACAGCACACTTACTGTGAGATGTTTACATGTGTGAGTACGAGGACACACACACGGGTGTTTACTGCATTTTTAACACTCCGCAGGTCCACCTCTGTCATTTGAGGTTTGCTTTGGAGAACGACACTAACTCAAGAGTAATCCAAACTGTAAAGCTGCTTTGAAGGGGGCTGTTTCTTGTCGTGTCTCTGCCTCTTCTCAGCTTCCTCTTTCTTCTCTCCCCACCATTAAAGGGGATAGAGGGACTTTGTGCACTGCAGAATCAAAAAGGAAAACAACTTAGCATCACACTTCTTTACTTTTTTCAAGCTTAAACAAAAACAACAACCAAACAGACATCATATGCCCTTATCTAACAATGATTGGAACAGCATTTGCATGAGCAAGCTATGTTTTTGCATGATTTGGGGTATTTTGTAGTCCTTTGCAACCACATACTTGAGCAAAAGCATATATATACATTATGCAGCTAGCAGCACCTTCCAGGCACTTAAACATACCATAAAAGGATTTTTGCAACCACTGAAGTGAATCATTTTACTTTAATGTGTGCCATCCCCGCCTCCACTGCCACTTCACTTTGCTTTCCCTCCTTCCATAGTTTCCTGTCCTTCATTTGTCAGTGTTGCATTATATTTTCTCTCTTTAGTTCTTCACCTCTACCTTCAACTGTGCAACATCTGAAGCGATACCTGCACACCATAATGCTGAATGGCCTGACTAGGCATGTGAATGACTGATTTGGCTTGGTGACTGCATGCTTGCCTAGCAGCCGCCTGCTGTGTGTTCGTGTGTGTGTGTGTGTGTGCGCGTGTGTCTCTGGGGGCTCCTGTGATGACGCACATAGTGACGGGGGAACGCTGGGGTTGGAGACGGGGAGGTGGGGGCTGTAGGAAGGAGGGGAAGTGCAGCAGACTTGCTAAGCTCTTTGTTTCTTTCTTTTGCACCTCAACTTGCCACGCCATTACTCGGCACACTCCCATACTGTGGGTGCAGTAAGGTGCTACTGCTCAGTTCAGCATTTAATATAACACACTCTAATTGAATTTTAAGGGGGAATATAATCAGTCTGTTCTCGTTGTACTTCTAAGCCAGTTTTTCCATTTTGTAGTAAAATTTGCAAAAGAAATCACTGACACATACGATCTGATCATGCAAATGAGAGGAAGGTACACTTTTTCCACCCTTTGTGTGTGCTAGTCTGGTCACTTGTGCACGTATGTCTGTTTCTGTGGTTTGGTTACTTATAGAAACATACCTAGTCTTCAGAGATAGGTGTTAACGTGTTCATTTGACTCACTGAGGCTACATCTTTCCCACCCTGCTCCGTTCGACCCTACTCCCACTCCGTCCTCGGTATCCTCATCTTCGTCATGTAACCTTGAAACCTGACCACATGTCCTCTTTCTGCATGTGTGTGCTGTCTCGCAGACTGCCCGACGTGTGGGTGAATGAAACCGAGCGACCTCAGCTGAAGACTAAAGTGGTGCACTTATCCCAGTTGCCACAGGACACAGCCATGCTATTAGATCCCAACATCTATCGGTGAGTGTGTGACAATGCCAGTGGCCTTTTTGTTTGCATGCATGCATGTCTGAATGCACAATGGCACAGTGCTTGCAGATCGGTGTTTTACTGCAGTCAAATACATGTTACCCATGGGTAAATATTACCTAATTAAAATGACACTTGTGTGTTCAAGGTTTTTGCCTGCAGAGCTATGTGTATGTGAGAATTTCTGCAAGTAGGTCTGTCAGGTTGTTTGTGTCCATGTGCTTTACCATTCTTCCAGCAGGTGGCACCAACTCATGATTTTAGCAGATTGGATTCAACAACCTGATACAGAGAAAACACGTTTTGTGTTCCTTGTAAGGCGAAAAACATTATCTGTTGTGCAGGCTGGTCAGAGACGTCAGCTTTTGGTTAAAGTACAGATGCATTTTTCTGTTACTTGCATATATGTAGATTGCATTTTACTGAGCAACTAATAAATTCATAAAATGAATAATAAGTTGTTAGTGTTGCTCTCCACATGACCCTGTTTTTTTTAAATGTCTTTTTATTTTTCTAAAAAATGGAACTTGTCACAATACAGTTTTAATACAGGAAAAAGTAATTTCCTGCTGTTGTGCAAATGCAACTCAGTGGACCACATTTTCTGTCTTCAAGTGCACCACACACCACTAAACATTAGCTATGATATTATTTGAATCCTGCACAGCTCTTCTAGACTTGCACTCGTCACTGACACGAGAAAATAAGGGTAACTTTATGGCACCCCATAAAAGTCTGAAAATGAATCCTGAAAGAGGAACAATGTGCCTAAAATAACAAAGTGGTTATCTTACCAGAGATATATGGCACACAAGTGTGCTAATCAGCACACAGGCTGGCTGATTTTAATTAGAGGTGAAGGCTCAGTAACTGCAGAGGCTGCTGCTGGACTCTGGTTTCATAGTTGAATATAACTGTCAGCACCTAGCCAATTTATGTCAAGGTTGTCCTCGTGCATGAAATCCCAAAACAAATGTGGTAGCTGCTGCTTATGGCAGCAGATATTATGTGTTTGGACTTCTGTTCATGTACATCAGATGGAATAAAAGACCGTCATAGTGGCAGTGCTTCCGTGATGAAATGTATCCGCCTGAAATCAGCTCAAGCACACAAACAGCAAAAAAAAAAGATTCTCTTGAAAAAGTGTCTTGATGCATGCTAAATCGTCCAGGTAAGGATACCCCAAAAAGTTGATTGTGTTCATCTGGACGTAGTGTTTTCTATCTACAACGTTTCTCCCACTAAAAACGCTACGTGCAGATGAACAGACTCAACTCTGTGGGATGTCCTAAAAAATGTTTCTTTCTTTTCAGAGCACTTCCTCAAAAGCGTCTGAAGCGCAGGTAAGCTGAACATGTTCAACATCGAGGTATTTGTGAAGTATAAATAAAATCATTTTAAAAAATGGATTCTAGACACTCTCTACTATATACAAAGGCATGTATGTTGGTTCAAAGCCAACTAGTAGTCATGTTAATCAATTACTGCAGGTACTCAAGTAATTTGAGTAGGCTATTAATGTGAACCTGAGCTACAAACGAACGGTACAGGACTTAAAGTAGCAACTGGATAACAATATATTTTATGTAGTTTACTACATCTTACTACAGCATCATTAATGCACACACACACACACACACACACACACTGTGTTTATACGAATTATTTTAGTGAAGTATTTAAAGTGGGAGCTTTGTGGAAGTTTGCAGCAGCAACAATGTTTTCAGTGACGTGCAAAAAGTCTCAAGACACGCTTAAAACATAGATGCGTGAATCATTAAAGTCACATCAGACTCTTGTGTGAAGATGAGTGCATGGTTTTTGAAGTTCACCATGGTGTTGGTGCGTGTATGCAGATAAGACAGAACTGCTGCCTCATTCTTGCTCGCCACCTCGGCTGTTAAATACACATATGCAGTTGAAATGTCTTTTTTCTTCCCGCTGTGACGTAGATCAAATGATGCACTGACGATAATGTTCGTGCGTCTGCAGTGTTGCTACCCGTGGCTGTGACTTCCCTGTAGTGAAATATCATTACAGAGGATTACTTATCGCCCACAGCTCGGCAGTTCCTGTGTAGCATGAAGCCCGTTAACTGAGAAACAGGCCATTTTGAAGCCACGGCCTTTGGCAATTGTTAGCCTCATTCAAACATTAGCTCTTATTTGGACTTTGTTTATTATTCCATTAATTGACCGCAGTAGTGAAGTACATCCAAAAAAAAGAAAAAAATGCACTAAAAGCTCTTAATGTAAAGAAGTCAGCTCAGTGTCTGAACACTGAGGATAGATCCAGTTTTTTCTTACTGAAATCTCTTTGCTGGCAGATTAAAAACTCGAGTCTCCATCTCTGTTTCTCTCCTGTCTTTGTGCTCAGCCTGTAAGGAGTCATCTTTGGACTTGATACTTAAGTTGAAGTTCCTGTATGGGACGCTCTTCATCCGTCTCTGCTGAATGGGGGGAGTGACATGGCGATAAAAGGAAACAGGCTTTTCTGCAGTTCTCCTTTTCCCTCTCCAGCTTTGTATATAAAATGATTGTTGTAGCCAAGTGTGATGTCAAATGGGACTGAAAATTTTTAAAACCTTTGTGTTTAACAGAAAATGAAATGAATGTTGTTGTTTTTTTTAAACAAGCACCAAACATATTAACTCCCAGTAGTGTAAAAAAACGGCAACAAAAAACCTGTTTTTGTGCAAGCTTGTCAGATAACACAGCATCATTTTATAGCTGTTTTGTGTAAAATATTTATCCAGATTTGTAACTTATTTTTATACCTTGAAAATACTGGTGTACTGTGGATTTCTGTGAAGGTTTTGAATAGAACCGTATTTACTGTGATAATATATGTAAGCTGTCACCTGTAGGGATACTTGGAGATTTTCTAGTTGTAATTACGTTGTACGTGACGTAAGTCTTAACAAATTATCCTATTTATAGTTACTGAATGCAGTACTGTTAACTATGTGTGCGACGGTGAAGAGTGAGGCTGTGCCGGTCGTCAGACAGTTCAAATGGTGTCTGGAGCAATAAGGACACTACAGTGTAGCTCTTAATCTCACCCAATCTGTAGACAGCATGCCATAAAATAAAAGGCAGGCATGTAAAATGTTTAAATTGCAGCAACTAACGCGGCCTCCTCTTCCACAAGTAACACGAACTGTATGTATCATAGTTGTTAAATGTTCATTGATTAACATTACCGCTATTTAAGCACTCAAGAAATATTGGTAAGTGTTTTCTACGTAATGTTTGAAATTAACTATTGTGTTTGTAATAAAATTGGGGAAATGATGTTAATGAATTCAACTTGTATCTGTAATGATCCAAATGGCTACATTGGCAATGGCGCAATCCACTGTTGCGTGGCTGTAGTCGAGTGTAAGTTCTTTAAGGGTGTGCTGGAGGGATTGGCTTTACTTGGCATCCATTAGCAGAACAGCTTTGGGAGCATGCTGTGGAGAAGCTAATGACTGGGCTGGCAGAGCAGGGCCACTGCCAGCCTCAAATGTTGGTGAACATGCCTGCAGAGAAAACAGAGTTCAGGGAGAGGTCTGCTACAGTGTGGCTGTCCTGCTCGTCAATATTTCATGCACTGGTCACACATACAAAATTCTTCTTGGACTCCAGTGCCTGAAACAGTGTGGCTGAAGGTTTGCTTTTGTGAGCGTTTCTAATATCTGCAATGGTCTGTTGAAGCTTATAGAAATGTTTATGGCAAATTGATAATAATGTAATGTTCTAATAATGTAGGCAACTCGGTGTCAGCACGAAATCTTCATAGTCCCACTGCTGGACCAGTTTACATTTTTGGTACTAATATGTGAACCTTTTGATACGGAAATAAATAAATGTTTCTGTTTTGTTTCTTTGTGGGTCCTTGGATCAAATTTTTAATTTTGTTCACTCAAATATTCTGGTCATTTTTAGCTATTCGAGTGTTTAGAAAAACAGTTTCTTCTGTGTGTTCTTAGAGTCAGTATTTTTGTGGTTTTGCCTCTGTGCAGATCAAACAATATGTCACTGAAGTTATTTCTTTTGCCTTTAATTTGTATGATTTTGTATTTTTTTTTTTTATACACAGTCCCCCTTTTTCAGAGATTTGAATGTAACTGGACAGTTTACCTAATGGGCAGCTTCATGTCCAGGTGAAGTCTCTTTTCCAAATAAAACCTATCAGAGAAAAATCAATAATCTGGTTCCTGAATGAATCCAGTGTCCAACTCGGCTTACAAAAACACTTCAAAAACCATAATGACAGAATTATTTTGATGGTTAGGAATAATAGCTTCACAACATCTAACAAAGTCAAGAACACAATGTCAATGACGGGATTACAACCAGGCGAAAACTACAAATTATGTTAAGAACAATGAGGCCAGATTAGACTTTGCCAGAAACCATCTAAAAGAGTCTGCAGAGTTCTGAAAATAAAATCTTTGGACAGATGAAACAAAGGTACACTTGTACCAGGATGATGGGAGAATGAAAAACTATAGAGAAGGAGAGAGACAACACACTATATGTCAAACGTGGTGGAGGCAGTGTTATGGCATGGTTGTGTATGGCTGATGGTGGAACCTGATCATTGGTGTTAATTGATGATGATACTCTCTGATCATATTCAGCCGAATGCTGTTAAACTGATCAGACAGAAGCAACCTCAAGGTAAAGAAATGATATGTTCTTCAATGGCCAGATCAGTCACCTGATTTAAAACCAACAGAGCATGCTTTTGAGTTACTAAACACAAAACTGAATGTAGAAACACCTATACAAGCAGTAACTGAATGTGAAGGCAGTCTAGGCCTAGAAGAGCATATCAGCATTTGATGATGTCCCTGTGTTCTAGACTTCAGGCAGTCAGTGACTACAAAGGTTTTTCATGCGAGTACAAAAAAGAATCCTTATAGTTAAAATCATGTCAGGGTGTCCAATGAATTTTGAGTCTGTGAAAATGAGGGACTGTGAATAAAAAAAGGATGTAACCTAAACAGTTAATGTGATACTTGTGTAAAACCCCTCGAATTAAAGCTGAAAATCTGCACTCCAATCACATCTTGATTGCTTGGTTTAAAATCCATTGTGTTGGTGTACAGAAGCAAAACCACAGAAACTGTCTTTGTCCAAAAAAAATCATGAACAAAACTGCAGCAAATTTAAATCCATTAATAAGCAGGAATTTGTCATTAAGAAATCGTGTAATGTGAGTTCGGTCAGTGCATCATTTACAGTAACTCTCAGTAAGTTGTTTATTGTGGAAGTCAGTGACATTCTTTTCAATTCACTGTTGGTCATTACTGCAGAGTCCATTTATCACCCTGTGATGAGTTTTCCACTTGAAAATGCAGATCATTATTGAACTATTTCGTAGATTAATCGCTTTTATAAACATGCGATATAGCTGACCCGGAATCCTCAAATTTAATATTAATATAAATTACTTAATAACATTCAAAGCACCAACAACATATAACTTTGGGAATGCTTCTTGGCCTAATAATTCTTTCCCTGGAGTGAGTACCATGTTTTCTTAATGTCTCCATTTCTCTGACGCATTATATTTCCAGCGCTGATTATTTGCAGGGTGTTTTGAATGAAGCACCCAAACATTATTAAGGTTTGTTCAAATCACGACTCCAGAAGTGACAAACAGACCGACACGACCAGCAGGCGTGTTTAGAAAACAGACAGGAGCTCCGCCTGCAGGCCCTAATCCCGCCTCAGCCTGCCTGTGAAGGAAACGCTGGCTTTTTACCCTGATGTGACGTCTGCCCACTCAACCCACAAGACGATTCCCCCTCCTTCCTTCTCTTCCTCTAAACACCCAGTGCGATGCCAATCCCTTTGACTCTGTCTCCACTGGATAAGCCCAGATAAGCAGTTAGTTAACAGTTATGTTTTTCATTCTCTAATATCAGTCTACGAGTTTTAGTCTTGTGTCACACTGTATCTGTAAGTGTTGCCTATTAGGTCTGTATTTCTTCAAATCTGGACACTTTCCATCGTCTGTGTGTCTGCTTTGGTCCTGAATCAGCCATCTGAGTTTCTCTTTGTGCACAAAATCTTCCCTTTGCATTGGCTACATCCGCTGTTGTCTCAGTGAGGAATGGAGGCATTTCATCAAAAACAAAAACAATGAGGCCATTCTCTAAATCCCAGCCTGGAATTGTTTTTCCTCAGTCTTTAATGTTTTTCAAAGAAAGAAATAGTGGGAACAAAGTCTGACTAGTTCACAAGTAACACTAAGAAAGTTTCTATATTAAAAAAAAGGAAAAGAAAAAAAAGAGAATGTTGTGAAAAAAATCCTAAAAAAGATACAATTTCTTAAATTCTCTATTCGTGAAAAATTTCAAGGCTTTATTTATTTGTTGTTTTTAAGTTGTGGCTTACAGCTCAGCAAAATCAGAAATTCAAGAATCTCAAATTATTAGAATATTTAATTTGTAATTAAAATTAATACAGTATAAACACTGTAAACACTTTTTTAGGCTCATAGGGAAGTCTGCTGACTTGATAGTTGACCAGATGATGATTATCGACACCCTCCACAAGGGGAATAAACCACAGAATGGCATTGACGAAAAGGTGGACTGTGATAAGAGGGCTGCATTGATATAAAAGTTGACTGGAAGGGAAACAGGGACGACCAAAGCCTAAGAGGACTGTCAAATAAAGTTGACTCAAGAACTTGGGAGAGCTTCAAAAGGAGTGGACTGAGCTGAGGCTGGTGTTACAGTATTGAGCCACCATGCACAGCCATCTTCAGGAAGGAGCTGCAGCTCTCGTATTTCTATTATCAAGCCACTCCTGAACCAGAGACGATGTCAGAAACATCTCCAAGGAGAAGAACAGGAGTGCTGCTCTGTGGTCCTCTTTTCAGATAAAAGTCATGACAGTTCCCTTTCTTCCTCATTCTGATCTTCCATTTGAACTTCAGCAGGTCTGTGACCACGTCTGCATGTGTAATTGCTGTGCAGTGTAATCAAGTGGTTGGTAAGTTTGAATTTTGCACTTCATCCTCAAGTCTGGAGGAAAAATGGAGAGGCGCAGAATCCAGGGTGTTTGAAGTCCCGTGTGAAGTTTCTGCTGTCTGTTGGTGGCAGTTGCTCAGCTGTGTTTAATCACATCCAAAGTCAGTGCAGCCATCTACCAGGAGACTACAAAGTAGTTCATGCTTCCACCTGCTGACAAGCTTTATGGAGATGCTGATTTCTTTTTCTAGCAGGACTTAGCACTAGTCCACAGAGCCAAAAAACGACTATCAAATCAATTGCTGCCCATGTTATTGCTTCTTGATTGATTAGCAAACTCACTTGAACCCCACAGAGAATCTGTGGAGGGTAAGAAACACCTGACCCAAAAATAAAGATGAGCTGAAGGTCGTTATCAAAAGCAACCTGGGCTACAGTAATACCTCGGCAATGCTGCAGGTATGATCGCCTCCATGGAAAAGGAGCCCCAGGTAAGATTTGGATGCACACATGAACAAACCTTTCACAAGAAAACACAAGTGTATGTAAAAAAAAATAGAAATAGTGTAATAGATTAACAGACTTGATTTTATGAGCTGTGAACTGTAATCAAAAACATTAAATTAAAAAAGGCCTTTGCACAAAATAAATGAATGAACAGTTTCATTATGTTCAACCAAATCAGTAATGTGGAATCTCAAATGCTTTTGTAAAACTGTGAGCAATTATCTTAGTCTTGTGAACAGCTCTTTTGGATATTGGTCACTTCATAAAACAGCATTTCAATTTGTGGCAAAATATGTTAGTCATATAAGCTCGTTGGCCAGCGCGTTCTTTTTCACAAGCCCCAGAGCCACATAAATAACATCTCAGCTTTGAAGACAGCGATCGTAAACGACAGAATCCAGAAAACCTTTACACAAACACGACATTTTCACATACGGCCTCTAAAGCGTGAGCGACCGTTGGGGAAAATGTTTTGATAACTCTTTGTTTTGTGGATATCGTTTTCAGCGGTTTTCAATCATGTTTGTCATTCTTACGCCGCGTCAAGAAGCCCTAATGGTCTTTTTATTGAGCGAGCTCCTCATCTGTCTTTTTTTGTTTGACTCTGTTGGAGATGTTGCAAGTCAGTGTTGTGACACGGCTGTCTGTCCAAAGCTTCCTGTCCTTGTATTATTCATTCTGAGGGATTGTGCATTTGTTTAGGCTTTGTGCACAAATATATTTTGACAGCTCTGGACCCTTCCATTAGCGCAGAAAGCGTACCAGAGAAGCACTCAATAGGCTGTCCTCAAGTGGCCCTGACTGTTGACCCCTCCTGTTAACACAACGACCTGATCCTGTCTTAGCATCCTCCAGCTAGGGAAACAAGTGAATACTCAGTGTTATAGTGCAGGGTATCCCTCCCATCAGTTTCAGATGTTGTGTATTAACACTGATAATATATCTACAGTGAGCTAAATGCAACATCTGTGAAGTAACTGCTGCTGTGACTTCACGTCTAACACATCTGCATATTGTGATATCAGTTTAAGTTGAACTAAGGCCCGGCTGTACTTTTGTGCAGTACCAGTTTGTACCACAAGATGGTGTAGTGAGCGGAAGCACTAAATGACCAGGCAAGTCGGTAAGATCACAGTCTTATTGACAATGGAAAAAAGCAAAACCTCTTGTAGATGTCATTGTAAACATCGGCACACATCTGGGCCCCGTTCCAGGAAGCTGGTTGAACAAACTCTGAGTCTACAAATAAACTTCGAGTTGATTAATGCAGACATGGAAGCTCAGAGTTTTTAGTTGATCCCAGCTCCTCAGTGTCAACTCTGAGTTAAACAGGTTGTTGACTAGTGAAAGAAAGCACTCATCAGAAGAGCTCTGATGCCGATGATTCACCATGGCAACAGGTAACTAAAGAGCAGAATCTCTTTTTTAATCCGATGAATAGAGGAATATGAATGTCTTTCAATCTGGACCCTCATGTTTGTGTTACTTTTACTCAATGGGTCGAGCTGGAATCACGCCGAATACGTTAAATTTCTTAAAGTCTCATCAGCTGTAATTTGACAGGGACACAATACAGATGGTAGCTACTGCAAATAAGACTGTAGATATGTAGACTTTTGGTCAGCACGACTGATTTTGGTCATCTGTGGTTGAAAAAAATGTCTCAGTAGCCTGGATTAAAAAACTGTGGGGCATTTATAGCATGATAAATGATTATTCACTGATTATTGTTTTAGCTCCATACAGATTAGGTACATACAGATTAGTAATTACTGTGTCAAGTTCGAGTTTTATACTGCCTGACACTCATGTTAAATTTAAAAAAATGTAAATGGGATCATAATGTTTGTAAAGATTTCTGTGCTCTGTGAGTCGTGCCATCGCGGTTCACTCCAGTGGACCATTTTTTGGATCACGGTGCCTTGCAATAGTTCCAAAAGTTAGCAACATACGCTAGCTATGCCGTAGAGATATAGCAGCACAGAAGTTTGAGATGCATTTTAAAAGGTAAGAAGTTAAAAAGCAAGTCTGTCTGTGATCAACACACATTCCAGCTGCCTGCTAAGCACTAAGGCTACATGATCCACGTGATGACCCTGAATTCTGACCCCCCACTGACAGGACTCTGTCTTACTCAAGAGTCTGTTACCGAGGTAACTAACTCATGGTTTAAATTAGCTTTCTATGTGGATAAGAAAACCCAGAGTTTTCAGGGAACAGCACTTTCAACCTGTTGAAGGGTTTAGTTACATTTTGCATAAGAACTACAACAAGCACCTTTAACATGATTTTGTTTGGCTATTTTTCTGTCAAACATAAAAAGAGATCAATATCCACTTTGAGTTCTACCAATTAGCTGGCAGGGTGAGCGTCTTATAGCTTTTACCATCACTCTGAACATTTGAAACAATAATAATAATGTAATGTTGAAACATTTCATAACAGTGATGTAGAAATAGTTTCCAATCATGTAACATCCATCTTTACTCAAATACAGCCTCCACATTTGTTGTATTGTGGGTATAAATTGTGCTTCTTGTGATGTAGTTTTCCATCTTACTAATTTCCCTTTCTTCAGGTTTTCATAGCTCTGCTTCTTCTAAAAACAGAAGAAGAAACTTTTTTTCCTGCAAACTCTACAAACTTTTATCACTATTGCAAAGAAAAAGAATCACATTTCCAAAGAAGGTGAATACCTGTATGTCTTTAAGGCTTTTACGTGTCCTTATAATGTTAGGAGTCTGTCTGGTCTCCAAATTTACATTTAACGCCCCAAACGCAAAGTCATAAACAACATGCTATGTAGTTGTTTTTCTGAAATTAGCTACTTATGAAAACCAAAATTGTTGTTGCAGTTTTTCATATTGCATTTTGTCTGGCATGAACAATGGTAATCTGTGAGTTTGACCTGTGTTGTAGGCAGATTATCGATTTTTACCTGTACTAACCGGAACCGATCATATCCTGGCTGCAGTTTAATACCCAATGCTAACACTCAAAAGCCACTTTTATCTAATCTACCAATCACCAGTGCATTTAAGCAGGTAGACATGGTCAAGATGAGCTACTGAAGTTCAAACTGAGCAACCTAGCAGGGAAGAAAGGTGATTTAAGTGACTTCGAACACTGCATGGTTGTTTGTGCCAGATGAGCCGAGTATTTCAGAAATTGCTGATCACTGGGGATTTTCCAAACACAGGCATCTCTTGTGGTTTACGTAGAATGGTCTGAAAAAGAGAAAAAATCCAGTGAGTGGCAGTTCTCTGGGCCAAAATGCTCCCACAAGTCAGAGGAGAATGGGCAGACTGCTTTGGGCTGATAGCAAAGCAAGAGTAATTCAAGTAACCACTCATTACAACCAAAGTATGCAAAAGAGCATCTCTGAATCCACAACATGTTGAACCACGAGGCAGATGGGCTACAGCATGAAAAGACCACACAGCAAAAAACATTGCCTGGTCTGATGCGTCTCAATTTCTGCTGTGCCATTTGGATGGTAGGGTCTGAATTTGGTATCAGAATTGGATCCATCCTGCCGTGTAACACTGGTTCAGGCTGCTGCTGGTGTATTGGTGTGGGGGGTATTTTCATGGCACACTTTGGACCTCTCAATGAAAATTGGTTAAAATACGCAGCCTACATGGGTATTGTTGCTAAAGATGGGTGCACTGTGGTCATGAAGGGATGGACATGGTTAGCAACAATACAATACAATGAGTTCATTGTACTCAGATGGCCTCCACAGTCATCAGATCGCAATCCAACAGAGCACCCTTGCGATGTGGTGGGACGGGAGATTTGTCACATCAACACAAACCAAAATATCTGAGGAATGTTTCCAGCACCTTGTTGAATCGATGCCATGAAGAGTTAATTCAGAAGATAAATGGAGTCTAACGCGGTACTTGCAAAGTGTACCTAATAAAGTGGCTTGTATTTGAGAGGTTTTGATCTTTCTGCCTTAATTATAGAGCAAATGTGACCAATGTGAAGTTTCCCAAAGAGCTACATGACTGTTCCTTAAACCAACCCGGTCGACTCCGCTGACATGGAAACGTCCAATCACAGCCCTCCAAAGTGGGGAAAGTCAGAATGTAGAGATTACATAAGTCATCATTACAGATGACCTGGAAGCGCTGGGAAGGCCTGCATTAATGAGTTAATATCAAGCCCTGCCTTTGTGCTTGCCCAAGACTCAGTCACTGCTCTTTCAACATTCATACTCGACCGCAGTAGCCCTTTGGCCATTTACCCGCCTCACGCTCCACTTTCCCAGCAGACTGCGTAGCGAGACAATAGTAACGGCTTTTATTTATAGTTGATAACATTTCATCAGTTCCACGGCATGTCATAGGCACTGGGAGGAAAAAAGCAGCAACAACGGGGAGTGGAAGAGTCGCAGCGTATATGATTGAGGATGTTCCTGTTTTCAGCCCAGAGTTATGCTCTGTCTTTGGATTCGTTTGTAAGAATGTGTTCATTTATCATACAGTTTCTCCTTTCATGTTTATTTTCTGCTTCTTGTGGGAATTTGGCAGGATCTGCTGGGACTAGATTGCACAGACATAAAACTGAATGACCTCCAGCTGGTCATCATCATGTGACAAATAATCACCAATATAAACTCTGAGCAATAATTTGCTGCTTTTAGACTGGCATTAAATTATGCTTCTGACCCCGGCTTGTGATTTATATTTCTGATATGTATTTGTGAATTTTGCCAGCAAATGAGACATTTACAGCAAAAACACAGGAAGAAATTAGAGCGTGAAGTTATTTGGGACCCAGTGTGACTAACTGGCATCAGCACATCAGACAGGTTGACGAGCTGATCCGTGATGGTCAAGGTCAACAGACTGGATGATATAGTGGAGACAGAGGCAGAAGCAGAGCTTTTGGGATGTTTTCTGTATTCTGAACTGATGCCTAGGGGGAAACCAATTAGTACAGGTACATTAACCATGCCGAGCATCAGCTTTTCTTGGACCGCATGTGAAATAAGTCTTTTACAGTCCTTAGGGTGCTGTGCCATATTTCCCATCCCATAGGTCTCTCCTGGAACGGGAGTGTGAATGACTGAGGTTGCCATATCAGTTCTCAACCAGTTCCCCCTCGTCAGATTGCTTTAGATCATCCTTAGCCAGGACAGAACAAAAAACACACCCCTCTGTGACAATGATAACGCAAGATAATGTCAAAAGAAATTACTCACAGGACATCAAGTTATACAATAATCATCACGACATTTACATCTCTCCCATCTTCATGATTACTATCAGTTAAGCATATGAGGCTTTATGGTTGTGTTGAATTTTCCCTTTTTTCCCAGCTGGATCCCCCCCATTCGCCTCCCTTTTTTCTCTGATGATTTAATACATTTGTCATTGAACTATGATTGGCCTGCTACCTCTTCTCTTGCGGCCTCCCATTTTCCAGGCTTCAGTGATTTGTCAGAGTCTGTGCCCAGTTTTCTATGTGGTCTTTTTTTTCATGTCTTTCTCCTCTCTCCTCCCTTCATTATCTCCTCGTGATATCAAGTATTACGCTCTGACAACTACAACTCTATTTCCTCCTAACATTAAGCAATATCTTAGAATAAGATGAAAAGCCCATCAGTCCCATATGGCTTTAGCAGATCTGCCAACAGTAAATGGAGTATGATTTAAGTGTGTGACTTAATCTTTTGCTGTACAGCATGTTTTTGCCATTTTATGCATTGAACGGCACGGTGGTTAGCACTGTTGTTGCACAGCAAGAAGGTCCTGAGTTCAATTCCACCATCAGGCCAGGGTCTTTCTGTGTGGAGTTTGCATGTTCTCCCCGTGTTTGCGTGGGTTCTCACTGGGTACTCCGGCTTCCTCCCACTGTCCAAAGACATGCACTTAGTGGGGATAGGTTAATTGGTTAATCCAAATTGCCCATAGGTGTGAATGTGAGTGCGAATGGTTGTCTGTCTCTGTGTGTTGGCCCTGCGACAGACTGGCAACCTGTCCAGGGTGTATCCCGCCTCTCACCCTGTGACAGCTGGGATAGGCTCCAGCGCCCCCCGCGACCCTGCAAAGGATAAGCGGACACGAATGGATGGATATGCATCAAATAATGTGTAATACGTTACTTTTTCTGACTAATGACCCCAACACTGGTTAGAGCCAAGGTATGAGGAACAAAAAAGCAAACAACAAAGAAACAACACGTCACATCAGGTGTGGTGCCTGTCAACTAAGAGCAGGAAACTGCAGGTGAGCCCGTCCTGCAATTTGGACGGGCTCACCAAAATCAGACAACATGGCCTGATGTGATGAGTCTCAAAGCATGGATCCACCCTGCCTCGTATCAGCAGTTCAGGCTGGTAAAACGTTGCAGGGGATATTTTCTTGGCGTTTTGTGTCTCTAAGTAGCACTTGAGCATAGATTGAACACCACAGCTATATCATGAAGACTAAGGCAGTTCTGAAGGTACTAGAAAGATGTACCTAATAAAGTTGCCAAATAAATGTAAAATACAAATGCATTTACTAATGAGGTGCTTACCAACCGCATAACTGAAAATAATTATGCTAAAGTAAACAGGTTTAAGTATTCTCTAGTATTGTTTGACCATTAGAGAATAGTAAAAGCCTCTCTAACAAAATAGTGTGAAAAACACTCAATCCACTAAATCACAAGTCAAAAACAGCAAAAAGAAGTCAAGGCGGACAAAAAAAAGTTCTGTCAATCCCACTTTTCTGGTTAGATGTGACTGACGTACAAGGTTAACGTTTAGCTGTCTGATCAGGACATGTTACTTAATAGAGTGGTGACCAATCTCTCTCCCAGACACACATACGCAGACACACACACAGAAGAAATGGGCATGTCACGCAAACTCTGGCATGGATGCTACCCTTTCGTCTAAGCGCCAGCCCACTTCTTTGAATAAACTCCCTGAGGCCAGCTGCATTGCCTGATATGGAAATAACTTGTGACTGTAACACAAGCGTTTGTGTGTATGAGCTCACATGTTTTTTTACACCAACAAACTATTGTTAAACTATTTTTAGAAATAAGATCATCAAGCCCTAGACAATGTGAGAGCTGATATGTTGCCAAGTAGTAGGTTTGTGTCTGAATTAGCAGTGTTTGCGCACAGGTAATTGCTAGCCTGACCATTAGCCTCTGATCTTTACTGCTAGGAGTGACCAACTGAAAGCCCAGATGACATCAGGCGGCTTAGCTATTCTTATATTTAAGCTCTTCCCTTGAACACCATGAAGAAAAACTATCTGAACCCCCTTTAAGACAAGGCGTTGCTCATATAACCTCAACATACAGATTCTGATGGACTGCCTCAAACATTAAAAGTTCCTTTTCTTTTCCAAACCTATTTTCCGGGACGATATTTCATGTGTTCTAGTTGTTATTGGCCCCACTAGTGTGGTAAATCAAAGCTGAGGAAATAATATTTTAGCATGTGGACAGAGAAAATAAGCCTCATACAAATTCCTGAGCAGGGTTAATTTTGGCTATTCCAGCTGTTTTGTTTTGTCAGTCGATTTAAATCCAAAGAACAATTACAGTACTGTGTAAAAGTCCTGAGTCACCCCTCATTTCTTTATATTTTCCTTCCAAGAAGCCAGACTTTGTTGTGGTCTTAAGCAAAAGTTATCTAGGTTTTCTGAAGGTCTTTCAAAGGTTTTCTTTGGACTTTGGCTGCTTTTTCACTCATTTCAAGTCCAGTCCATTTGAGAGGAAAGTCTGTCTGTTTGTTTGTTTATTAAACCACTTAACACCGACCCAAGAATCATTCAAACATACAAAAGGCCCCAAACTCAAGAGATGAACCAAAAAAAATTAAGACGGACTTTTGCGAGATCTCGCAAAAGTCCGTCTTAATTTTTTTTTTCTCCCATGTCCCCTGCGGGGCTCCGTAGTTACTAGCAACCAGTCACAAAAACATAGAATGTCTTAATATTTGGTTGGTTAAATGTATGAAAAATGCCAAAGGTGACAGGCATAAAATAATATTTTTGCACCAACAACGTGATTCCTTAAGTCCTTTTAGGTGAAAATGTGACACAGCATGGTGCGCAATTAAATAATTTGAGGAAACTGAACAAGTAGAGGACAAAAGAAACAAGTTAAAAGCCTGAAAAATATCTACAAGAAGTAAAGACTGTGTGAAAGTAAATGTAAACTTGGAGAGAAACCGAAACAACTGAACACTGTGAGTCATGGATTGGCCTCCCCAGAGCCCGGACCTCCACATTATGGAAGCAGTGTGAAAACAGAACAAAAGGCAGGCATAAGAAAGCTTGTTTAAGAGAGTTTGTGTTGTTTTGATTAATAAAGGCGGCCATGACAAAATAGTCACATTCATTTTAAGCTTATTAAAATTGTACAAACTTTTTTTCTTCTTAGTTTTTGCCTTCTCGACTGTATTTCCATGTCTGTTTACACGTTTCCCATTTTCCAAGTGAAATATAAAGAAATGAGGGGCGGCTCAAGACTTTTGCACATTACAGCAGATTGCTGATTACATTTGAGAGACATCACGTGTGGAAATTGTTTCCTTTTCTGGTATGCTGGAACAATCAAACATTAAACACTTAAACTCGATCAACAAGAATATAAACAGGCATCAACCTCTTGAGGGTAAGTTCACCTTTGGCCTCATAGGGACAGTAGTCTGTCAGATTTAGGAGAAATAACTTATGGATAACTGTCGTCAGTCTACCATATTAGCCTACTGAACCCTTCCATTTAAAAATGAATGTCGTTTCAAGGTGTTTGAGGGGTTTTGATCCCCTGTGCATGCATTTACATGTACTACCTGCTTCAGATCTTCAGTTGAAAGCATTTCAGTGGCATTCGTTTACCTGGCCATTAAATAACACTTCATTTGTTGTTTTTGATCTGTGTCCTGGTGGATTTGCATGTGTGCTTTGGTTCATTTTGCTGCTAAAAGATCTGTTTCTGGTTCAGTGTAAATCTTTGAACAGACACCTTCACAATACCTTCAAGCGCTCCTTGATACGATGCAGAATTCATGGCTGATTCAATTACTGCTAACTTCCAAGTCCCCAAGGGAGCGAGGCAACCCCAAACAATAACATTTCCACCACTGTGGTTTGCAGTTATTACGAGGTTTTTCTCCTCAAAAGCTGCTTTTGGCCTGTGAGAAACATGTCTACTGTTTCTGCCTATCTTTCATCTGACTATCTTGACTAAAGTGCTGGCCTTTAGAGTAAAAGTAAACTTTTACAAGGGAGACAGTTCTTTTTTGGACAGCAGTAACTTTTTGTTGGCACTTCTCCAGTGTAACACAGATCTATCCAGTCTCTTTCTGGCTGTAGATGCACTTTGACATCAAAAATTGCAAAACTTACCTGCATGCTGTAATGAAATTTGGGTTTTTTTAGATGAGCTTTTTTTTTTTTTTTTTTATCACATAAACTGATCTTAATGGTGAATTTGCTGGGGATGTCAGTCTTAAACTTTCAGCCATTTGAAATTAACACCAGATGATGTTCCCTGCAGCGGAGTGATTTATTTGCAATCATTTGGAGATCTTTTTAAATCTTTTGCCAGACTCTTAGGCATAAATGTTTTGGGTTTTTTCCCCCCCTGAAGATCTGAAGGAGCTCTTTAGATCTTGGAATGATGAGACCACACATTTCAGTGGCAAAGTGAACACCAGATGTCAGATTTAAATAAATCAGGTTCCACCTGCCTCTTAAAAAGGTTCTAATCACTGACACATATCCTGGAGCCTCTGATTCCAAATTAAAGGAACTTAAGCTGACATAAATATCGTACTTTAAAAAGAAAAAAAATTTGAATGACGACTGAGTGCATCAGCAAATCTCAGCTTGAAAACAAAAGGAAATATTAATCAGAAAAATCAGGTCTATACTGTGCCATCATCACGCCAGCCTTAGTCACGTGATTTAAAACGAACCTCACAATGAGATACATAACATCCACATGTAGCAGCAGTTGTTGAAGGCATGATGACAAGCTGTCTCCTGCTTTCAGAGAGAACAAAGAAGGTCATTGACGATGAGAGCTGAACGATGTATTTGCACTGCAGTTCTCGGGACGAAGACACGTGAAGAGGGGCCTTTACAGCCTCCTGCCTCACAGGGCTCCTTTGGCCTGTGTATAATTGATGAGTGGAGTGAATAAGGGATGAGTTTGTGACTGTCAGCCACCCTGATGGGGACAGACAGAGCTCAAGTTTGGCTCTCCTCATCTGGCTGATGATGACAATGATGGTGATGATGATGCTCCTGCTTCTTCCATGACTCCTTCGTGCTCTGTGTTTGGACTGTGCATCACCATTATCGTCATGCTCACTACTACCTTTTCTGGATGGCATGCGGGGGGGAAATGAAGTAAGAGAGAAACAGCTTGGAAGTGGAGAAATTTGTTCAAAAGAAATGATGAAATGCAAATAAGACCAGGATTTGGTTTGAGAACAAATCGATCATTGCAGAAGGAAAGTTTTAAATCATACATATAAGAAGCTGGAAATTACATGTGCATTCTGGTAGACTAAATCTTTGGCAATCGTAGCCTATAAACTCAGCAGGCAGAAAAGATTCTCATGGATAATCTTGCCATCCTTATTCTTCTCACATTTCACTCTCAGGAAATAAAAGCACCTTGGCCATACGGGATGTTTAAAGGTACATCTTCCCTCAGGAATTCTTCCATCATGGTAAGGTCAGCCAGAGTCACCAGGATTTGGTTTAACATAAGCCTTTGAAGCCCACAGTTTGATTAGATTAGATTAGATTAATAAAGTTTCATCTAATCTAATCTAATCTAAGCCTTTGAAGCCCACAGTTTGATTGGATAGTTATTATTACATTGGAAGATCCTCACTTCACGTATCTGTCATTGTTGTCCCAGTACACCACTGGGGTTACGACTAGAGATGGCACGATACCACTTTTTTATGTCCGATATCGATACTGATATCATAAATTTGGATATCGGCCGATACCGATATGAATCCGATATAGTGTGTTTTTTAATCAATAAAACTGTTTTTTTTTAATATCTTGCTGCTTTTTGTTCATATTCAAGTAAAAAAAAAACAAAAAAAACCCCACTAAAGCTATTCTGTTATACCTGTATGCAAAAAATGCACTGCACCCAAAATATTTCATAGTTCAGCAATACTGATCAATCTAATAAACTTAAACCTACTCCATCCTCCCTATTCTGGTATTTTAAAGAGTAAGCAACCTAACTAATAGGGCTCTAAAACTCCCAGCAAAAAAAAAAAAGAAAAAATAAGGAACCACCCCCCACCTCATGATGCTTAATCGACGTAATCAACTTTAATTTGATGCAGTGTGAAAAAAAAATGCACAGAAATAAATTATTTTTCAAGAATAATTAAATAGATTCAACATCTTTCTTCAACAGAACTGCAGACTGCACAGATGGTACTTTCCCAAAGGAAAAAGTACTATAGCTTACTAGGGTATATTAGACTTAATAGTTACTATATACAGTAATGGACTTCTATTCATTTTACATCAGATTAAAACTTTGGGTGTAAGATTCAGATAATTATTTAATAAAAGCTAGACATTTTAAATGAGAATAAGAAAGAAAAGTATGTCTTTGTGCCCCCTTCTCCCTGTTCATGCCCTATCGGCCCCCCTGGCTAAACTTTGCTAGATCCGCCCCTGCACAGTTACCAGCCGTCAGCTACGTAGAAAAGGATCCTGGTGTAGAAAGTAATATTAAATAAATTCTAACAACAGCTTATCTGCTTAAACGTGCTGCTGTTATTCAGCCGCTGGTTTCCTCTTTCTGGTGCAAAGTGGGAGATAAACAAACAAGAGAGACGGACTCGCGACAGAAAAGCCGATCAGCTGATCATTAATCAGTTTCATGATTGAAGTAGCAGCAGGAGAGGGAGGGGGAGAGAAGAGGCAGTCCTCCATATATCGGTTGTTAAGCTTAACGTGGGAATGCTTTACTAACATTCAGAGATGAACTTACACACTTGCTTTACTTCTCTCTGGGATCACTTCCTCGGAGATGAAATGCCGTAGCGGCTACAAATACACACAGCCGCTCTATCACGTGAGCACACTGCTCCAATGTGCTACGGTTATGAGGAGAGTTACCCCGTGTCGAAAGTTTTGTGAGGTGCTTTTTTGATATTTAATGGATCAGATTACATTTTTTATTTTTCTCCGATATCCGATCCAGTAATTTACGTCAGTATCGGACCGATACCGATACGTAATATCGGATCGGTCCATCTCTAGTTACGACCTTTACTGCTCCTCCTGCTGATCCCGTCTAGTGACTGAGATTGATGTGAATGCTCACAGGTTAGAGGCGGGAGGAGAAAAAAAAGTCAATATATGCCCAGGTCACATAGGACGCAGTGTGAGGTGAGGAGATGGAGGAGCTGCGATTAGAAAACTGAGCAGGAAACACCTTTCACAGTTTACTGCGCTTCCAGAGTATCTATTTTCAGTCTCAGGCGCTGCCGCAGAGTCTGTGATCGAAGGATGTTTAACCTAGGGCCCTGACACATTTAAACAGTTATAACGCCGCTCTAGTGAAACTGTATCAAGCAGAATATTGTCATGATTGCGATCAAAGGGCCTGCGATTGCATGTGTAACATCAGGAACGTTAGGACAGCAGTGTATGAATGAATTACTGAGTTTGCCCCTGAGTCATTTTCAGTCTGTCTCCTCTTTTTAATAACTACTCTGCCATTCTGAGACAACAATTTACATATCAATGCGATCCTTCTGAGAGGGATTACCAGCAGAAATTGGACTTGTTACAGATTTGATGGGGGGAAAAAAGCGTTCTACAAATGGCTTATAAAGGAAAGCTTCCTGAATGCTGATGTTAAGCTACCATCATAGTGCCGGGAGATAACTTGGCCATGTTTAAACTTTCTAGGACAAAACTGTCAAGGATTGACCGAGCTTTGAGAGGTGAATGTTAATCCCCCGCCGCAGTTAATGAATGAAGGTAATGTTGGAAAATGAGGATGTGTGCTTGTGAGCTTATGTGTATATACTTGTTTAATCGTTAAATGAAATACACATCTACACATTAAAGCCTCTTTTCAGCGCCAGATGGAGCATTGTGAGAGAAGGAAAAATTGCTCTAAATGTACAGATAATAAAGCTTACATGATGACTACAATTTGTTTGTAAATTAAAACATAATCTGCAATTCAGCCTTGTAACATGGCATGTGTCAGTTGTGGGGTAAAAACACCATCTGGCATCGGCTCTAAAACTACACTCCTCGGTATTTGGATGGTTTGCTTTTTTTTTCTTTCGGAACAAAAGTCGTCATATTTCTTTGAGAAAAGTTTTACATTTTTAAACTGATTATGTTAACATTTTACAGCCAACCATCTCTGCAGTCAGTCGTTCTCAAAGTTGAAATAATAATGATGGTCTGTAAGCAGACATGGATTATAGTCTATCAAGACAACTCAAGAACTGCACATTAATCTGACTTTGCTTTAATTAATTAATTAATTAATTACTTAATTCTCTTTTATTTATAAAGATAAATAATGAGTCTCATTGAGATTGACATTTGACATTTCCAAGAGAGGGGCCTGGCTATACTACACATATAAAAACACAGCGAGTAAAAAACAAATACAATATTCCATACAAACAAGTGAGATCATTAAGAGCAACATTAAAAACACTCACGCTCACTAAAAGACTAATTCTCTCACTCTTTAATAATGGACTCCAGGGTAACCAGTGTATGTAAAAGCCTTTATTACCGATTCAATTCTGATTTTCAGGTCAGTCACTGGTATGACGTTTTTAGACTTAATATAGTGGCCGAGTGGCTGCTATAATTTCGAAATATGTAATAATTTATCACAAGAAAATCCCTTAAATATCTCTCCAATCAAGTGAATAAGAAGGCCAGAGTGGACAAACTAATAGAGTTAGTTCAAGATTGGGAGAAGCAGAAAAATTCTTCTGAAAATTTTCCTGGAGAACAGGTGGCTGGGCAAACTTTTCAATCTGCTGAAATGGTTGTCTAGTTTTTTTTATTATAGATACTCGCGGTTGTTCCTGGGTGAACTCTAAAGATTTTTTTTTTAATGCCTTGCCAGAGTACCCCTCCTGATTGCTGTATCCCTTCTTTAAGAAACTCTTGTGTTTACATTTTCTTTCTCTTGAATCTACTGACGCCACAGACAGTCGAAGGCTCGGCAATATTTTTATTTATTTATTTGCTTTTGCTCAATAATCATGTAGATGCATAAATCATTGATATCTGGTTCATCCTTTAAATATGAAATAGAGGAAAGGTTAGGGAATCTGATGGTTCAGTGAAAGGCATCATTAGTGGCATGGCGAAAGAACGTCTGCCCTTTACACAACCTCTGAGACTAGGTGACTGACATTTCTGGTAATGTCATCATATGAGCCGTGCCATTTCAATGAAGACATGGACAGATGCCACCCTGTGCCCACACCACCCTGACCACACAGGAAACTCCATGTCTCGCTCTGTTTTCAAACGAGAGCATTTGGAAGTAAAGTTTCTGAAGCCTTCTATGGAACTACGCTGAGTCCTTAAATCTCAAATGCTGAATTATTCAAATGATCAATGAGTGCAGGGGTCAACACGGAGGCAAGCACATTGTACGCTGGGACATCACATGGCTGCACATGTGGAAGGTTTTCAGTGCTTCTCGCTACAGGTTTCGTTTATTCACAGACATGGCAAGTTGCGTGTCTGAATGTCATTTACTGCTAACATTTTGCAACGTGTTTTGTTCAGATGAATCCCATTTGTTAACAATGCATGATCTACTTTTACAGCAGTCCCTGTAATCTGACGGGAGTGAGAGCTTGCAGAGCTCTGAACTCTCTCGGCTCCCTGACAGACTGCACTCACCCTCCCTCTACTTTGTGTCTTTTGGGGGAAGGTGTTAGTTGGATATGAAGCAGACGAGCCGGCAAGCAGCGTAGCAAAGGGAGCGAAGTGTTTCAGCTGAGTCCAGCGTTTTTCTATCCACTCGCTGATGGTTCCCAGATGTTTTTAGCAGACACTCTCTCTGTATTTGTTCTCTTCATACCCCCTGTCTCCCTATCCCTCCTCTCACGTATTCTCCTGGCTTCTTCCTTTCAGTGTTTTCCTCTCTTCAGGAGTCGCACCCTTGACAAAAGTGCTTGCTTCACCTTGTCTGATCATAATCGCCCTTCGCCAAATAAACGCTCCTTCTCCACACTTGTTCTCTTCTTGTTCTCTTCTTTTCCCCACCCCTGCTTTTCCTTCGTTTGCGTCTTCCCCTCCCTCTCATCTTTCATCACTCATCATCTGGTCTGATTGAGGGCAACGGCGTACTGTTTCTCCTACAGTGTACCTGACCTTCTCATGTTTTTGCTGTGTTTGACCACAGATCAAACCGCCTTCACCATCAAATGCATTGCACATGTGAAAACTCTGTGATTGTAATGCACTCCAGGCCTAGCAAAGATTCATGGTTTTTCACAAGGAATCTAAAAAAAACAGTGTAAGAAAAACATTTTATCCATATTGTTGATATCAAAAGTTTCCACCACTAGTTTGGTCTTCATCAGCACATTTAGACATCTGATTGCACTTTTTCAGTAACTACTTGGACTTCTGCAAACTTTTGACAATCACTGCCCTTTTTTTAGTTTTGCCTCTAGGCAGTTATTATAAAAACCTTATGTAAAAAATTAGCAAAAGCTGCAACTTGTCACTGTGTATAAAAAATTTATGTAAATAATCACCAGTGAAATTTGATAAGCTTTTTGTAAAACGCAAAGCTTATTATACTGTCACACAACAGTTCAACTTAGTTCACCACAAAAAGAGTGCAAACTAATCTTCTGTTGTTTTTTATACATTCTTTTATCTAACCACGCCAGCGCACTCGAACAAATACCATGTCGTGCACTTGGCCATAGTATTCTACGTATAAATATTACCTATATATTTATGACAATAATGTACATTTCGCTGCAGCTGAACCTGTCATGAACCTCTCTGTAGAACAACACAATGTCTTGTTTCAAGGTTAGCCCTTTGGGGGTAGTCGTGAGATTAGCGCCATCTTTGGTCGGTGCAGGACTCTTTCGTAAATTTCTGCTGAGCAGTCTTTCTCTTCTCATTTCTCTGACCTTATTAGTGATGTGAGAAACGGCATCAGATGTGACACACATCTGCAGTTTTTATGGGGCTACATAAGGCCTTCAATGATAGCCTTGACTCACAGGTCAACATATTACATGCCCTGTGTCAGATGTGGGCAATATCTGGTCTACATGACATTAGCCAATGGTGTAACTGAGTTGTAAGTGCCAAAAGTAACCCACATGACACCCAGATGTGTCCACTACTTCTGTCTGCACTGAACCAGTAATGCTAGAAGTCTTATTTGCACAGTGAATGACAAAGGGCTCTGACATGTTAACTATTCAAACCTAGCTTAGCAGTAACGTATTAGTTAAGCAGTGTTACAGCCTGACAGCATAAAATGGAGAAATCAGAGTTTTTAGAGTTTATTTCAAATTGCTATGTAACCTATTCTAAAAATAGCAGCTAAGAGGGCAGGGCATGGCCTAGCATGTAACATGCCCAGGCATCACTTGCACCAGGTAAGTGCTGCAGAGGAGTGTTATGCTAGTAACACCTAATGCTAACAACTGGCTAAGGCTAATAATGATTGCTAGTTAAATGCTCCTTTGATATTACTAGTTAAATAGTGAGGTTTAAAATGTCATAATGGTGGATAATGACTCCAAAAGTTCAGTTTTGGTATCAGGTATCTTTATTCATATGGGGAAATAGTAATTTTACTGAATGTGGGAGTGCTCTTTGAAAACCTTTGTATTCTTTTCAGAGAGGTAAGGTAGAAACTTAGGGAGCTTATTTGTCATATTGCTCTGTTTGCACACATTCTGGATATAATTAGCTTTAAAAAAAATGAGTCAGCTAGAGTCAATTACCATTTTTAAGCCCATAGTGTTTACTGTTTATATCATTTTCTTAACAGCCACGGATGGATTGTTGCAACAGCTAGATGCAGGTTTCACATGAGCTTGCGCTGACAGACAGTGAAGTTGACTGTAAACAGCGTGATCTGTTTTGATGACGCACAACCCACTGCAAGCTCATTGATATGGAGAGGGAACTGAGGGCAGGAGCTGCTTCCCCAGCACACACATTCCTGTAACGTTGACCAAATGAACCCCACAGTCTGCCGTTTTGCATCTAATGGAGGTAGATATGCATTAATGGTTAAAAGCCCAGAAATGATCACACAAGCAACTATTAAATGCACCCAAGTAACTGCCTGAAACTCTATATCAAGCTTGCACTCTTTCATTCTAATTCCCATTTCACACCACTTTCTTTCATCATCTCATTTTATGTAACCCTATAATCTCCAAAAGCATAAATGAGAAGCAGGTTGTGATGAAAGCAACCTATAGGGAGAGATTTTCCTCTGCAAACATAAACATAAGCACGAATCTAAGCTAATTATTGCACAACAGTGCCTTTAATTAGAAGACTACACGCTGGTGCACTTTAGCACAATGACAACTTACTCCAGATTCTTCAAATCATACTCCTATGTGTTGCAACAATACTCGTTACGAGTAGCTGTGTAAGTACCTCTTCCTGCACCCATCTCTCATTATTTTCTTTTATTTCTCTTACTTCTTTTAATGCATTTCTATTCTGCTAAAGAGGTTTACCCTGCTCTTTCTGTGTCCTCCCGCTCACTCACTCTTGCTGATTACCACTTACTGTATCAGAGTCCTTTCCATAATCCCCCTCCATCCCCTCTCCTCCCTCTGTCCCTCCTTTTTCTTATTAAAAACTCTTCCACTTTAGTGTTGCTCTGGCCCAGGTCCCACTTTGCTCTACCAAATGATCCAAGGCATCCTCCTGGGGGCTTCGACTCCTCCCCGTCCTGCCTCTCTCCCTCCAGCTCTCCCTCGCTGGCTGGACGTGTAAAGAATGACGAACGGTGCTGCTGCTGGGGCGAGATAGCAGACCTGGCTGTTCCTGTGACGTCACCAGGTTATTCCAAGCTGTTCTCATGCGGTACTCAGACCAGCTTCAAATACACACACATGAACTTGCATGTGTAGTGTTTAGCTGATGCAGAAGCACAGCTGTCGAGATTACAGCGCCTCTGCAATGCTCTCATGTTTCACACCTCCAAAAACTGCACATCAGTTATCAGGGCACATGCCTTAGTGCCACACTAAACGCTACACTACATCGGTTATTTACGTGCTCCCTTTTCTTTTTACTTGTAGCAAACAGCCACTCATTAATACATCTACTCTTCTCTTCTCCTACGCTCGGATCAGACTTGCTGCATGTGCACAAATGAGTGCGTCCTACTTTATACTACAAAATATCAATTAATGAGATCTTAAAGCAGAATTTTTGAGTAGGGATGTGCAACATGAGCTGAGGATACACATTGGGACACATTGGGACACATTGCTTTAATATTTCATACAGTCATTTCAATCAGTAACTCATAGTAGTTTTAAAAATTGTGCCAAATGCCCATCGGTTATCCAGAACCCCGTTTGACACTGTCACCTGTCTTGTTCAGTTCAACTAACTTCCAAAAATCCAAAATAACGATATTTAATAATTAGTGGGAGGAAATTACACAACATTTTATTCACGAGTACCAGCAAATGTTTGGTATTTTTGTCTGGTTTTAAATTGTTCCTACTTTTATTGCAGCCATTTCAATTCACATTGTCATGCAAACAATTTCACAACTTTTTTTTCAAATGTGCTAATTAGAATTAAAATAAATGTAACGACTTTGTAAGTAAAATTAGAAAGTTCTACTTTTGCAAGCAGAATAAGAATAAAATCAAATGGGAGCAATAAATGAAACTGAAACTCACCAGTCTGTGATGCAGTTGTGCCATTAGTTGAAAAAAAATTAAAGTACTGATAATGGGAAAATATCCCTGCTGTCAAACCATTAGTGAGGTTAATTTGGAACCAGTGAGCTCCATTGCTGCACTACCTCCTCCAGTAATGAAGGGAGAGGCGAGCTTGGCTGTGGCATGTTTTCACAGGTGGGCAGTAGACCCAGAGTGTGGATGATGGATGAATATGGAGGTACCAACCCCCGGACAGCTGTTTGATCAAGACTCTTAACTTGTGATGGTGGTTATATTTATACTGCATATTAGTGAGCCTACAAGCTCAGAATGCTTTTATCATTTTTGCATCAAATGCACGAGATTCTTCTTCCAAATTTCCAAATTAACCATATTTCCAAGTGGCTGGAACTTTGCATGCATTAAAATCAGCCCCCACCCCTCATATCCATCATGCTCAGTGTATTCCTGGAGTTACACGTCCATCAGAACTGCATTTATAGTCATACCACATCCTAATGGTAATTTAAGTGACCAGTATTTAACGAAAAACATCCACCCATCACTCTCTCCATTTTCTGTGGCCTTATCCAGTTCAAGATCGCGGGATGGGGGTGATTATCCCAGCCAGCATAGGGGAACACACACATTCGACAGGTCGTCAGTCTATCACGGGTAAAAAAAAAATGCTGTTTACATGAAGATAAGAGTGCTCTACACACAGTATACACCAATGTAGTTTTTGTGAAGACATTTGCAATGCATGTGCCCACAATATTTCCTTCCCAGATGTCAATCCTTCTTAGATGTGTACTAGCATCCAACCTTTGCAGGTTTAGATAGGTAGGTAGGTAGGTAGGTAGGTAGGTAGGTAGGTAGGTAGGTAGATAGATAGATAGATAGATAGATAGATAGATAGATAGATAGATAGATAGATAGATAGATGGGTAGGTTCCTCCGGTAAAGCTAGCTGAAACGTTTTCTGTTGCTTTTTTTGTTTTTGCGTCTTGTTTGCTGGTTCTTTTTTTGATTTTGAAATATTATGTATAATTATACTAGCTGTAGAGGCTTTTAAAATAGGTCAAATAAGTCAACAGGTCAGTTTGAAACTTTCCTAATATGCATTACTTCTAATACAAAGTTAAGCTTTTTCTGGTTTTTGGTTTTTATGACAGCATTTATCCCTGAGGTACTGTCAAGAGTACACCACATCCACAGAGAGCTGCACTGGAACAGAGAGCATTTTTTCTAATAGAAATTTTCAATGGCTGATTTCACATTCACAGTCAGTCTTAGAGTAAACCTTGTCCAAGCCCCAAACTGATTGGAACCTTTACGGCCAAGCACAAAAAAGGGCCAGTCTTTCAATATTCCTTTGAAGTAGAAAATCAGGCAATGGTGAAGTTCAGTGGGTTTGGGTGGGATTCATATGAATAAAATTGGACGGCCCACTTTTTTCCACTTCATTGAACTCAGATGAGGACGTGATGCCAACTCTTAGATGTGTCGCAGAATTTGGCAGTCGTAACTTTATGCAGAGGCAGCTGTGTTGAATAGCGTCGACCTCCAGTAGAACTGGGGGACTCAACCACCCAAATTTTGATCTTCTTGTTCTTTACAATCATGTATGGATTCTTCTTTTTCAACACATTTGTTATTGTTTTCTTTTTAGAGTAATGAAAGAATGTTTTAATACTTTTCTCATATTGCATTGAGTTTCTCTCTAGGCTGTCATCAACATCCTGTCCGCCACTTGGCTGCATGGAGCCCTGATCTTACCAGAAATGGGGCAGCCAGATGCTGGCAGATGTTTGGAGTGGTGTCTGGTTGTGTCCATGAAAAATGTTAGAGGACAACAAAAACAGCAGGACACACTTCTCCTAGCTAATGATGCTGGGTACAAGAGGAGAGGACTGGGATGGATGCCGCCACTGTGCTTTGCTTTGTGTTCACCGGCTTACATCAGCCAGCCGTGATGCAACGTGGCTGAGGAGAAGAGGGTCACAGTAGACACTGTACTGCTGCAGAATACCACTTTGAACATGAACTCTATGTGATAGTGATCTGACATTTACAGCATGTCAGGAGAATTTGTTTTGATTCTTTCAACGAAAAGGGTGCAAAGTGTGATCACAGTGGTCTCAAAGTCTGCTTCTGTTCACTCACATCTTATTTAAGCTGTGAGGCGTCACAGTCATGTTTGTGAAGTTATAAATATTAGATTAAAATACAAATGTGACAACTGCAGCGCATTTGCAGTTTGCATGAGCTAACACCCACATCATCAACAGTTGGAAAAGGTGAAATTAACAACATATAAGAGATGCAACTTTCCCGTCACTGACACATAAAAAACAAAACAAAAACAAAACACACCCGATTCAAATTTAGAGGTGATATTTATCTCCCCTTCAACATCATCTCTTTGTGCACCCCTGGACGTCTCTCAGTACAATTTGACCATATCCACTTCTGGCTCTGCACCATGTCACAATGAACTTGAAATGATACAAAGAACATGTATCAACTTATTACATTTATCTCGGTGCAGTTATCAGGAGCTGGGTTTCTGGCTATGACGCAGATACTGAATCAAGAGTTCAGCTGAAGAATCTGCAATGACCCAGTAGAGCAGGGCGATATGAGCAATAACTATATAACTGATGATATAATTGACACTAGACAAAATACTTTACAACTCCACAACTTTATTAGTGCAAAAAAAACCCCATCAATGTATTTTCACTTAAACAAGCAGCTGTTTTTTAATGTGCATTAAAGTTATATAAAAATTTAACAGTGCAAATTCCTTGCTGACAGTTTAACCAAAAGGCATTTCCAGTGGAAATTGACCGACATATCCTCAGCAAAACCATGTATAATATCCACAAAACTTAAAAAGAGGTTATACACACACAATACGGTAATATTATATTGAAGCACAGAATGTATCACTCCGCGAGGCTCCTGCCTACGATAGCCGTAATGCTCCGACAATCCATCAAGCGGTGCGGCTTTGTAGCTTAGCAAAGTCGTACTAAAACATTTGACAGATTTTCGAGCGCCGTGTACCACATAAAATCGTTTCGAGGTCAGTAAACACAACCAGAATTCATACATAAGGCACACGGGATTATAAGGGGCACTGTCAATTTTCAGAAAAATCAAAGGATTGATTTTAAGTGTGCCGTATTTTAATAACGACGGCCCGCTAGCATGCTCTACCAAAAATAGTGCTTTGTTGTGTATCTGACGGACGAAAGCTAAACCAGTTCCACACCACTGAAGTTGCAGCATTTTTACAAACCAATTCTGGTTCATCCGTTTCATTCAACAATCCACTTTCGCCCTTCTCATTCTCCGTCGCTGCCATGTGCGTATGAAAACAAAGGCACTGTGCATGCGCGTTTTACCCATATTCTACACGATATTTCATTTTCTTATCGTTGCCCAACATTATACCGGTATTACCGTGAACAGTATGATATGGCCCAGCCCTATGACCCAGCTCAATAATGGCGCAGTAGGTAGGGAATATAAGCATGAGGATGGTTTTTTTTTGTTTTTTTTTAATGTTCTCAAATATTGTACCCCATGAATTTGTCCACCATGTTTTCATTGCATAGTTCTGCACTAATGTCCTTTTTTTTTGTGTCTTGCAGCACATTAGAAATGTGTGGGTATTTTTGGACACACCAACACAACTGTAGCTCACCATGAGCAAGAGAACTTGCTTCCTACAATTTTCTCCTCCCTCCTAAAATGACATGCAAACCAAGTTTCTGGTTTGACACAATAGAGGCGATCCAGTTGGTATGACAGTGTACACATGCAAGTGGTCAGACTGCGATTTCCATGAGTAATCTAAAAATCATAGCCAAACTGAAGTGCACAAGGAGCGACTTTGAAGGGAACATCAGCCAAATAAAAATCAGGCAGCACTTCAAGTTCACCCACCCTATTGACTGATAGGCTCTAGTGCATTGTTTAACCTTAGTTTAATATATTCAGTCTTCTGACCAACAAACAGATGTTGAAAGTGTCATCTCATTTTATTAATAGTGTAAATTGTATGATGTAATATGAATAATAATATTGAAAATGTAAAACTTATCTTAAAGGCTTAATTGCTGTTTTAAAATGATCTGCACAGCTATCCATGTGGTGTATCTGACTAACACATCCAAACCAATGGCCCACTGCTGCAGTCAGGTCAGCTCATCTGAAGCAAATTTCTTGGATGAGTAAGACAGCTCTTTACACCTGTGGTCCAGTTCTCATCAAATATGCAGTATGCATAATTGTCTGGCTGTACTATTTTTTGACTGTTTTTTTTTTTTATTCAAACCCTGTGTGAAAAGGCGATTGCCCCCCCAAACCTAATAATTGGTTGAACCACCTTTAGCAGCAATAACTGCAATCAAGCATTTACGATAAGTGGCGACGAGTCTTTGACTAGGCCACGCCAAAGTCTCCATTGTGTTTTTTAAGCCATTCTGACGTGGATTTGCTGGTGTGTTCTGGATCATTGTCCTGCTGCAGAACCCCAATGCATCAGCTTGAGCTTTTGAGCTTTTGTCTCGTCAGTCTGCAAAAAATATTTTTGGAAAATGTGAGATGAGGCTTTGTGCTCGTTTTGGCCAGCTGTTTTTTTTTCTCTTTGAACTCGCAAATCGATGCTATCATAGTCTCTTTATATTGTTGAATCAAGAACTCTGACCTTAACTGAAACACATGAAGCCTGCAGTTCTTTAATGTTGTTCTGGGTTCTTTTGTGACCTCCTGGATGAGTTGTCGATGTGCTCTTTGAGTAATTTTGGTCAGCCGGTCCTGTTCCACTCCTGGGAAGCTTCACCAGTGTTCCAAGATTTTCCCATTTGTGTATAACGGCTCTCACTCTCGTTGAGAAATGCCTTTGTAAACCTTTCCAGACTTATAGATGCCATGACTTTGTTTCTCAGCTGTTTCTTTAGGTTGTGGCCTGAGGTGTTGCTTTTTGAGATCTTTTAGCTTACTTCACTTTGTCAGACAGCTTCTACTTAATTGATTTCTTGATTCATGTCTGTCAGTAATCAAATCTGAGTGTGTTTAGTGAAACTGAACTTTTTAAAAAAAAATCACAGTTAATTCATGATTTAACAAGAGGGGCAATTGCTTTTTTGCAAAAGACCAGGTAGATTTGAACATTTTTCCCTTGATCAATTTCATTTAAAAACAGAATTTTGTATTTCTTGGGTTATGTTTGTCTAATAATAAAATTGTTTAAATTGGTTTGAGTGTGCCTAATATGCAAAAACTAGAAAACCAGGAAGGGGGCAAAGACTTTTTCACACCACTGTGTGTAGTGCTAGAACTAGCTTCCAGGACACACAAGTGTTCTTTTTACTTTTCTAGGCTTACTTTTCCCGAATCCTCACATCATCAGGCAGCACAATCAGTTCTTGGCATACACATAAACAGTTGGCAGTGTGCGAAGATGGCATTCCTCTCTTTTGGGGATTTCACTCCTGCAGGCATGATAGTGTGATTCACAGTTCATCTGACTGTAAGTCAAACTAAAGAGAGAGCAAGGTCAGAAGCAGTGACCACAGTCCCTGTGCTCAAATGTGCCAGCTTTCTTTTTTTGTTGTTGTTGTTTGTTTGTTTTGGGTGGGTTTTTTCTGTTGTTTTCCTTTATGGTCATCATAAATTTGAAATCTGAAATCTGTCAACCTGGCAAAGGCAGGCATTGGCAAGTGCCAGAATCGGGAAACAATCTCTTCATTTGCTCCACATCAAAAGAATGCACTGTGTGCAACATTAACAACTCTAAAGGGGACAGGAAAGAGATTAGTGAGGAGCTTAAAATGCAAGGAAGATAATGATGTCCTCGGTTTGCTTTGGAAAGATCCTTTGGAGCCAGCACCAGAGCAATCAAACAGGTCAATGAACTATAGAAAAAAATAGCCCCAAAAGCCCAGCAGGTTTCATCAGTCTCCCTTCAGTGAAAGCTGATCTCCTTCCTGACTCAGAGTATTAAACTTATGAACATTCACATAATTCACACTGCAATTTTACCTCTCGCTGATTGCTAAAATATATCCATTCAGTTAAAGTTGTTTCCCAGTTCACTTCATGATGACAGATAGATAATCCAAAGTGTATCTGAACCTCTGGTTCTGACAATAAACCAATATTCCATGCTTAGCTGGGAAGGATTTACTGGGCTGACTGACGAAAGATGACTGGAGTGTTTCTGGGAGTTGCTATGTACGGTGGAAATGTCTGAGTAGTTCTGTTTGTTCTCCCTCATGTATGGACGTAGTTATTTTTCTAATAAAACCACTTGTGTCATGGATCCAAGCTGCTGTGTTATTAATGCATGTGATTCAAAATGGCCAGAAATACTTACAGAAAGCAAAAAACGATGATGGGCCGATGGGACCGTGTAATACCTGTTGCCTGCAACTGCTTACCTGGAATAGATAAGAACTTTGAAACACTGTCTCAGGCCATGCAGAGAGCTCCCTGTCAAATCAATTTATTTTCCACCACTAGAAAGATGTTCAAGTCCTGTGCACGTCCTTATTTGTGCTCTTTTTGCCTAATGATTTACTAAGTGACAATGCTTTTGCGATTTTGACTTTGGGAAGTCAACATGACGTTATGAAGTCACAATAGTTGTGTGGGCTGGTAGTCACTAACTTTTTCAGTTATGTTTAACTGCCTTTATTCAGTCAACCCACGACAGAGATGACAGAGATGGAGAGTGCCATTGTATGAAGCAGTGGCGTTTCATCAGGACAAGACAAGCATTCAAGCAGTGCTTGTTTTGCCAAATGTAATAATGGGCATACATTAAAAACGTACCAACGTAAGGCGATCTCCCACAGTACGGTCATAAAGTTCCTTGCCTGTCTGCGCACATCCTTTACATTAGTGCCACGTTGTAGCTGCAGTTGGCTGTTGTTGCTGAAATCATGTTTTGTTTCACACTCAAAGGAAACTATATCTGTCTCCATTTTACAGGCATTTCCTTCTCCTATCAACAACGATTGAGCTGGGCAAGCTGAGATGCCGGCAGCTTTCCTGTGGGCATTTGTGGACTTTGGTGGTAAACTGATGGGAAACCTGTGTGCAAAGCAAGCTGGCTCCGCTTTCAGTCATCTTAGGTCAGTTACGATCTGCGCTTCGTGTGGAATCACAGGTAGCATTAGCAAGTAGGTGAGCTTCAGTGTTTTATCCTCGTTACAGATGGGTTTCTTTATGCTAACCACCATGGTGAATGGTAAATGGCCTGTATTTGTATAGCGCTTTACTAGTCCCTAAGGACCCCAAAGCGCTTTACACATCCAGTCATCCACCCATTCACACACACATTCACACACTGGTGATGGAAAGCTACATTGTAGCCACAGCCACCCTGGGGCGCACTGACAGAGGTGAGGCTGCCAGACACTGGCGCCACCGGGCTCTCTGACCACCACCAGTAGGCGTAGGGTGAAGTGTCTTGCCCATGGACACAACGACTGAGACTGTCCAAGCCAGGGCTCGAACCGGCAACCTTCTGATTACAAGGCAAACTCCCAACAAGTGAAATGTAGAGAAAATGGAGTGTGAAAAAATAATTAATAACTCCTCTAGTAGATTAGCAAGAAAAGCTGTGATGATGACGGAGAGGGGACAGCACCTCAGACCATGTCCGGTCAAATCAAACAGGCAAGTTATGTAGGTAAAGGGTCAGCAGCACTTTCAGATTAGCATCTGTGAGAAATCACTTGGTTGATTGACTGTAATAAGTTTAACCAGCTCCATTACGTTGCCCTCACAGGACAGGACAGGATGAGCACTGTCTAGTTCTTTCCGCCACTATGCTGCTATAAGAGAAGGATGCTTTTGCTGTGCTTATGCGTGCTTCATGCCTCTACCCTATTACTCACAAAAAGGCTGCAAGTTAGCTTTCTCTTCTGGATTAAAATTAAGGAAACTACATTAAGACAAATGTGTTCATCTTACTGGACACTGGAAATGGATTTTGTGAGACAAAATGCCATTATGTGTGTATTACCGTTTGGTGTGTTGTCCTCGACCTACGCAACTCATCAGGGCACAAAAGAGACGTGCAAAGTCATCTCTCATGGAGTTCAGACTTGGCAAAAGTGAAGCATAATATAAATGTCAACTAAATATGAACATATCGGACTTAGTAAGACTGCCATCAGGACTTTTTTGGAGATGTGATGAAGGAGTACGTATCTGTGAGGGCTATTGTGTAGTGTTCATATGCAGCTGAATTATTCATGCAAAAGAGCAGCAGAGTTTTATTATTTCTTTGTCACGTATTTAAAAAAAATTGATGTTTATAAGAAATTAAAAGAAAATTAAAGAACTGGCCATTAAATTAAACTTTAATTGACAGTGTTGCCTTGTCATTTGAATTGGTGGCCCAAAGCATTCATACGGTCAACTACAACACCTTGAATTAAGGTTTTGTTGCACGTGTAGGTTTAATGACTTAAGATTTGATTCAGTCATTGGATAAAACTTCATGCACAAGTTTTTCAAGCATTTTTAATTCTTTTGTCTTCACTATTTATTTATTTAATTATTTACTTTCCTACTTTAATGCTTACTTCCTTGATATTGTACAATTTCATGGGCTGGGATCACACAGGCTGATGGTGTATTTAATCTCCCGCTTTTGCTGGCATGACAGTAAAAGGCCAAACCCAGATGTGGCTGTGATAGATTACTGCAGTGCCCTCTGCACTGTTTATCAGACCTCTTTCTTTTTTACTGCCTGCATCTACCAGGCTCACAGTAGTTAAATACTAAAGATAAAAGCATATAGTGCTGGGCCCACATAAAAACAGCCTCTCAGTTGATTTATTAAGCCATCCTCCACCACCTCCACTGTGGCCTTGTGGTTCTCAAGGCCATAGGACAATGACGGCTGCCCTGCAACATGCCATGTATCTGGTGTTGTGCTGTATCCACTGACAGCTCTATCCACTGTGCCCCCTGGCAACAATTGTCAGCTTATTAATGGCTTTTCTTCTTTGATGCATTTTTCACAAGTTGGTCGAACATGGAGCTACTTGAACATGTTCTTTAGGTGGCCACCTGATGCTGTATGTATTCCACTCACAGTTTGTCGTGCCACAGATTGTTTCCGTGTCCTTTAATTCTAAAATTTAAAGGAGGTTCCTAATCTAATAAGGCATGGGGAACACCTCTCCTGCGTCCTGTGGTTGTTGTTGTGGTTGTTTAAAGTGTGTTGCCTGTGGTTCTTTTCTCCATTTGATTGACATTTAGAGAGAACAGCAGCTGAGGGAAAGGACCTGTTTGCTCACAGTAAAGCAGGAGCAGGGTGGGCAGCCAAGAAAAAGAGACTTGAAAAGATAGACAATGTGATAGAGAGAAAATGGGAGGGCAAACTGAGATAACCTCAAGTCCTCCTCCGATGACACATGCTCCTATCTCTGACTAGGTCGATTATGATGACAGCAGCCTTTGCTCACCCGGGTCCAGCATCAGCATCACATTCCTCTGTCTGATGAAGACATGTGAATAAGAGACTTCTTGTTAAAGCAAAGAGGACGATTTTGAAAATTTCAAATGAAAGCTTTGGTGTAATGCTTTTAAAGCCAGTTAAACATGTAAAATACTATTTTATAAAGTGTTACTAGGAAGAAGCAAAAAGAAAGAAAATCAATGCACAGGCCAAAATTTACATCTGAAATATCATACTGCAGTTCCAGCTTCCTGTCCCATGATACCCACAAGAAACCTGGCATGCACATTTAAAGCATGCTAGTCTTTAAATGTGCTGTAATGTTTCAGGATCATTAATGAGTTAACTATAAATATAATAAGAATTTACAGCCTAATTAAAGCTATTTCTTTGGTCATCATTAAATTACCATCAGGCAGGCAGATAACACAAAAATATCCTCTTTTATGTTCTTTATCCAATGTAAAGAAAAACCAAGGAATGAAGCGAAACCAATTAGGTGTGAGCCATGATTCTGGGGAATTTCACACCCCTCATATTCATTTCAAGTTATTTATTTAACATGGGCCAATGCAGTTAACCCAGTTCCAATATAGGGCATGTCGGTGATGTGCTGCACATAAAGTTTGTAGCTGTTGCTAATTTCCAACCTTTGTCCCATGTTGGGTTTTTACATCTACAGTACACAATCAAAATTATAACAGCCAATTACATAAAACTACAATACACTATGAATATAAAACTATGAGGAGTTCACCTTTTTTTTAAATTAGAAGCACCTAATAGTTTGCTTTAGGAAAAAAAACAATATTCCTTTATAAATCGAAGTGAAAGAAAATTAATGAACAATGGTTGGTTTATGGAAGTCTCACGCTACGTGGATGTCTACTAAAGATAGCTTTGTCTGGCAGTTAATAAGGACTGAGAAGAAGTTTGCTGAGAGTTTTATGATTCCATATTGTACTACGACAGTCCACTGCCAGATCTTTGATAATTCCACATCATCTGCATTATTAAGTTTTGTGTTAATTATCTACCGGGATCATGTTTGATCTCTTATAAATACTGATGTACATGCTGTCCTCATCTGGAGATATATTTTCTAATGCCAAACCCCTAGTTAATGAGTGGCCACAGTAAGAGATTGTGTTACAGAATAAATGCTGAATGAAACCACATTTAAAAGACATTTAATATTCTGTCATCAACTTGAGTGGCAAGGGCTTAGACATCAGTTTTCAATATTTCACTGTGTGCTCAAGCCTTGGCACTACACGAGACTTGGATGTTGTGACTGTGATCGTGGCGTAACCCCAGCATTAATGTTGTCACATCTGTCTGTATTTGTATGCATTTTGTGAATTTAAAAAAAGTAACATCATTCAACCAAGATTGCTTCTTGTTATTGAACTATTGGCCACACATTTGTAACTTATAAAAAAAACAATGAAGGGCACTGAAAGAGTGGAAGTATATATGCATACACAGTCGTGAAGCTTTTACATATCAGGACCAGAGATGGGCAGTAACGCGTTACTGTAATCCGATTACTTTTTTCCAGTAACGAGTAACGTAAGGGATTACTATTGCAAAAACAGTAATTAGATTACCGTTACTTTCCCGTAGGAACGCTGTGTTATTGCGTTACTAAAACCGTGATTTTTTTGCGAGAATGTCTCATGACAATGACGTAAGCGAGTGCGACGTTCGTGGCAACAGCTGTGTGCAGATCAACAGTGGATCATATATCGAGTGCGGGAGAGAGTATGAGCGTGCAGCGTTTAAAGCGTGGAAGTACTGACCTTACTTTGAGTTTGATTCCATAAAAAGTGACAAAAACATTAGTGTCCGTTGTGCGTGGGAAGAAAACTTCTTTTTACAGCGAAAAAACCCCTAAACTTCCAAGCAAGCGCCGAGTGCGCTACCACGTAATGGGAAATTCACAGAGAAGCTCACGGATTCTTCCACTGACCGCTGCGGCACACCTGCACCAGGGTAAACCTCCGCCTACCCCACTCCTGCTTTACAGGTGAAAATAGAGCAACAGAACCTCTAGTCTTTGATTTTATTTATTTTCTGCTGTGTTTTACTTGCATCTATTTGAAAGACTGAGTGTAAACACAAAAAAATATTTTATTTTATGTGCTGGAATGTGCAGATAATAGGTTTAAATATTAAACAAATTTCTTCCAGTCAGAGAATGTTGCATATAATTAAATTTTTGCTTGATGCATAAAATTAAAAGATTAAAACTAATAAAACAAGTTTTAAAAAGGGACTTTTCCATTTGATTACATTTTGTATGATGGATTATGCAGAAAAAGTAGAATTGGGCTGAAAGATCTATTGCTTTATCACCTATTCAGGTTGTAAATCGTGTTTTTAAAAAGTAACTAAGTAACTAAGTAATTAATTACTTTGAAAAATAAGTAATCAGTAAAGTAATGGGATTACTTTTTTGGGGAAGTTGCTCTCCAACGCATGTAGTTAAAAAGCACAGTTTAGAGAAAGTGCTTGTGAGATTGGGTGAATGTGGGATGTTGTATAGAGCGCTTTCAGTACTCCGGGAGAGAGAGCAAAGCGCTATATAAGAATCAGTCCAGTCCATGTTTTTCTTAGAAAGAAGTCGCCTTCTCTTTACAAATAAGCCACATGTGTTCAGTCTTTTTCTAATTGTGCCTTCATGAACTTTAAACATTTAACGAGATAATTGAGTTTTATAGCTTTTAAAGAGGTGACCACACGCTTATGATCAGTTATTCAAGTGTATTACATTCTACATTCTTCAAAAAAAAAAAAGTGTATTACATTCGCAGGTCATGGCTGTTACTTACCTTCTGAATTCCTTTGGAAGCAGGAATGGTGTACTTATGTTCTTTTTTCCCTCACACTGGCTGTTGTTTATCTGAAGCTTCATTAACCTAAGTTTAAGATCAAATGATTTTCATGATGCCCTTATTATTAAAACCTTAAAATTGAAAGAAGGTATTCATATTTTTTTATATGACCATATATTTCATAAATCGATGTCTGCAAACATGTCTCAGTCTCAAGAGTTCTTCTGCAGCCGATGGCATTTGTACATTACATCACCTTCATGTTCACAGTAAGTGATTCTATTACTTCTATTCTATTACTTACTATTGATTCTATTATTCATACCTTTTATATTTCAGTGATTCACATTTTAATTTCTGTCCTGTTGCTTTTGATGTTCAGGGAAATTTAACACGTTTTCAGCAGCAGTAGACGCGGCGTCGGTACATGATTAGAATCTTTTAGCCCAACCGCAACCACCACTGCCGTCACCACCACTGCCACAGACCTTCGAAGGAATAGATCACCTCCAAATATCATGTTATGCAACCTTTAAACAACTGCAGATTTCTCTCTCTCTGCCTCTTTCTTGAGAGACATGGGACCACAAGCGTGCCTGGAGGCCATATGCAGATGATGGTCTGTCAGTTTGCGGACCCATGGTCAGGCCATCATAATGACATTTGCACTCCAAGAATGTCTGTAGCACTCATTCTCAACCATCTTTCCACCCTCAGCTTGAGCAATGTAGGCTAATTCTCCCCCTGCAGAATGCGGATTGTTATGAGGGATTGCTCATTCAGTATGTTTGTTAGACCACAGTACTCCCTCTTTAGGTAAGCCTTTTTTCTTTGTGGTGCATGCAGTTCAGTGATATATAGTCTTGGCAAGATTCTGCATAAGTGTCGAGATTGAAACATATTTGACAGAATTCCTTTTTTATCAAATATTTGTCTGGATTTGGGGTGTAAATATCAGCAGTTATGTGCGATGTGCTAGCCGCAGTGACCGTTCGAGCAATTCTGTGCAACATCAGTGAGTGTAAGTGAGGATAGATGAAAAGACATTTTCATGCATGGCAGAAGTCCCTCTGGATCTGCTAATGACATGGAGAACTTCAAATATTTTGAGCGGGACATGCATACTTCCATTCAGTCAGTCTCACCACCTGACTCTGTCTCGCTCTTCCTCCATTTTTTTCTTTCTCTGGCCTTTTTTTTTGTGATAGAAGCCTGATATAAAGAGAGTTTCATGAAAGAAATATTTAGACAGATCACAAGCTTGAGCCCGTGCTTTGAAGCCCACGATGGTGGTGTTGACAGCAGCTACTGGAGCAGCTAATTAGGCTGCAGAGACGGCATCTCTGTGAGGGCTTCTGTGATGCAACTTGGAAGGAGCCCAGCTAATGCCACCACAGTAACACTGCAAAGATAGCGCCTTTGAAAGAACTGATTAGAGTTTACAGTGTGTCAATTGGATCTGTAGCATGGATTTACACTCAGGTTATAATTGCTGAGCACTTTGGAGAATGCCTGGTAGAAGTTACTAGGTTGCTAGTACACTGATCTGAAGGTTTGAGGTTAGCAGGGGTGCAACAACAGGGCTTGGCGTGTCGCTCACGTTTGATGTACAGCTTTCTGGGAAACAATCAATCTTGGCTCGGAGTTCCGTGTTGATAAAATGTCTTAGGCAGGAAACTAGAATGGCTATTGCCTGTATAGTCAGCTTCCTGTATGGAGTCTGACTCTGTTAGGCCCTGTGTGAATTAAATATGGACCAGGGCCATTATAAATGACAGGTCAGAACAGCCAAATAGGGTTGGTGGAAAAACAAAGAGACCAACAGGATCTATCATGTCTGCCAGCTCAGTGAAACTTTGTTGAGTAAGGTCATGTCAGCAACAAACAAACTAATACTAAAAATTTCTGACTTGTCTTTTACTGTATGTACCACCTTTTGCACATAGTACAGATACTACAGTACTCTTATAATAAAGTTTATTTCTATCTATCTAAAATAAAAATAACTTCATTTATATGATGTGGCAGAGGCTGTTTTTTGTGTAGTGTGGTGTTGTTGATGGTTTGTTGTAACTGTCTGATTGATACTGCATTATTCCTACACCATGATACTTAAGAGAACACTTTAGGCATGTACTGTATTCATTATCTACAGAGACTCAACCTAATGATCACGATAATATTTCCACGTTTGAGACTAATTATTTTTTCTTTATTTCCTAAGTTTCCAAAACAAATGAAATGCTCATTAAAATGTATCAGGTTTACTTAAATTTAATAAGCAAATCTGTAGCTTATAACATTTATACAGTATGATAACTAAAATGTTTTATGTAGAGATGAAATGATTCAAAACTGTTAATGATTTTATGTTTTTTTTTTCTTTATAGGAATGACAAAACTTCACATTTGAGTGCAGAAAGGGTTAAAAATATTTGTGAAAAATATTCTGATTACTCAAAAATAATACTTAAAACTTGTATTTGCCAGTATCCTGTATTGTACAGGTTATGTCCAGTGTGTCTTTTGTGCAGCATCTGTGTAAATGTTCTTTTGCCAGCTAGAAAAAGCTTATTTTTCACTCAGCAAATGTTTCCACTTGACTTTGTAATGAACTTTCAAACAAACCCAGATTCACATTTCCTGGCATCACAGACTATCTTTGGGTATCTTTGTGTGTGTGTCTGAAGCATTTTCCTTTGACTCATCTAAAAAAGTGAAATAAATTAACAGCTCTATATAAAAAATAACATTTCATAATGATCAAGGAGATTGCTACTAACCGTCATTCATCTGAAGCTTTCATGTTTACTTGTCATTGTTGTAGCAAATGCACTGGGCTATCTTCTCAAGGCCAAGTCACTGCCAAGACTGCCAATTCAATCCAAGGTTCTCACTGGAAAAAAAACAGTTTGTTTCATATGTCTCAGCCTTGTTATCAGGAGCAGGAAAAAACACTGTGATAAAGTAGACTCTTAAAGAATGGTGTAGCTTTACAAAAACACATTTGTCTCTCACCTTGTGAAAATAAAGTGAACATGTTTGGAGTTAACACGCAGGCCTTAGCGATCCTTACTGCGGCTGGTCAGTAAACTCCACTGGTTTGGGGCATTAAGAAATAACATTAAAAGGAGAAAACCTTTACAAGGCTCATACATGGATTACTAAATTAATTTGATTTGATTTTCACATGTCTGTATCTACAAGTACATTATATCATAAAATTACTTATGAATAGAACACTGCTTTGGCCACTTATTGTGCCTCATATACAGAAATTTCTCTTTTTTCATGTACCTGTTTTTTCTTTTACTGGGCGTAAATGCAAAACATAATCATTTACACTGCGTTTTCTCTCGTTCTTACATGTAGGCTGTGTTTATTCACTTAGGTTTCAATCTTTCCTTTGTTCTGTTGTTCAGACGATGTGTGCTCTTATTTTCTTGTAAACATTGTAAATGACTTTCTTGTAAACTACAGTTATTTAAGTTTTTGAAAGCAGTTGTTTTAGGTTTAATCGTCTCACTTAGAGTTTGAGGCACCAAAATTTCACAGTTGGAGTTTTTAATTGTAACGTCGTTTACAGATCTCTACTTACCTACACACCTACTTATGTACCTACCTTCCCACACACACATCTACCTACACAATGTCATACACACCTAACTACCTACCCACACACACACACACACACACACACACACACACACACACCTACCCTTTTGAACGCAGTTGTTTTGGGTTTAATCGTCTCAGAGTTTGAGGCACCAAAATTTCACAGTTAGAGTTTTGATTGTGATCATTTACAAATCTCTACCTACCTTCCCACACACCTATCTACCAACCTACCTACCTACACACCTTCCTACACATCTACCTACCTACACACCTGCTTACACACCTACTTACCAACCTACCTACACACACACACCTACCTACCTATACACAAGACATTTCTGATGGATTCTGAGCCGAGAGCTAAGCTCAAGTCTGCTTCAAAACACTGTTTTAGACTGTTTTTCTAATCTTGGCTACGTATGAAGTCAGTGCTATGGATATGCCTAATGTGGTCATTTCAGGCATACAGCTCTGGCCGTGAAAGCAGGAGCCCCACCCACTTGTGGTTCAAATTTTCCTGTTTATCAGATACAGCCAATCGAGAGAAAGTTGCCTTAAAAGGGAGTTCAAACTGATGATTAAAGCAGTGGATTAACTAATGGTCTGCACCGTCAGCACCAAAGCCCAGTATAAAGATAAAAAGATTTTTTTTTAACTGTGGAAGAAAAAAAGCTACTACTGGAGTCCAAGCATGAAAATATGAACCTGGAAATGAGCATAATAGATCCATTTAAAATATAGCCGCGAGCCTCCTCGTTTCCTTAATCAATTAAACCCGCTGGATTTCTTGCAACCTGAGCCTTATTAATAGTTTGATGCCTATCGAGTTCTCATGCACTGTAATATAGCAAACTGCAGGCTGACTCATACCCCTTCAACTCACAGTTTCTGTTTTAATTGTAACACTAAATAATAATGTGTGTTATTACAATAATCTTCTCCTGCTAATATTGTAACAGCTTAGTGCATCAAGCTTGACTTTAGGGCCAATTAATTTCTCCTGGTGGAAATGACAGCTTGTGCTGTGTTTTCCTTGGAATACTGAGGAGATCATTGGTTAACACAGTTCTCTCCGGGGTTTAACATTAGGTCAGAAGGTTGGGAGCTCAATCTGTCCTACAAGCTGAGCGTATCCCAAAGCTCACCAACCAATAACTATAATTAACCCTCTGCTCCAGAGAAACGTGAACTTTTGAACTTTTTCCCGGTAGTTACGTTAGCTCACTCTTTAGCATCGGGACAGGGAATGGAGATTTCTCTCGGCAGACAAACTCCCTCTTGAGATAACTGGCCTGATAAAGTTGTTGATTTGACATCCTCTGCCAACTTTCACAGAACAGTTATATTGTACTGTCAGTTTTCCATTCCCAACCACTGAGGGTTGGAACTTTTCCACACAAAGTCATTGCCGTTTTAACGACAGCTTTACCAAATTAAACCCATAGTTTCTCTCTCTCTCTCTTTCAAAGCCTGTTGTAAAAACCGAACTCAAATTCCTGCGTTCACAAGGCTGATTGCGTCTGTTGCATCTTTGTGTCATTCCAAACTGAATATCTTTGGAGGTTTGGTGTATTGGTCAGAAAAAAAACAAGGAATTTAGTGACCTCATCCCTCATGGTGGCTTCTGTGATTGACAGTTCTTCACATGTTTTGTATATTAGACTTTTCCTCATCTGTTAGTGGTGAATCATGCTGGCAGATTAATAGATAGTGAATGTTTGTTTCAATCCTACAGTCGTGTTTCTCTGTGCTGGCCTCCTTGCTTTCATTTACTGCTGTTGGTGCAGGGTGCAACTCAGTAACTACGCATTAGGCGTATCTTATTTTATAATTTTATAGTATATATTTGTTTTAAAATATGGAACCACTCTTTTGCATCTTGGACTAAACCTTCAAGTCTTGTGAGAACCGTAACTTTGAATTTCAAAATGAACATAGTAGTATATCTCAGTGGGTCAAAGGTCTGCATCAACATTATTACAGTGCTACATACGCAGCTAGGCAAACCTCCGATGGGATTTAGCCAAGTTTTTGACTGTTATCTTTTTGAAATCCTAATCCACTTGCAACAGGGATATCAGTTGTAAGATGCTCTTTGGAAAGTGACCCATTCCTTTCATCCCTTGAATTTATCTTCTCCCTTTCGATGTCAGGCCTTTTCCCAGCCATAAATCCAGTCTTTTACAAAATGCTCTAAAAACCATGTAATTGTACATTGCTAACCAAACAGATTCCTTTCTTGATTACTGCTCAGATAGAGGGGCCAGCTGGAAAGTTTCCCTCGTAGATTCTGCCCTGAACACAACAGAGCAGCCAGAAGAAACATTAGTCGGGTGGCACGGTGCAGGGCAGCGGTCAAAGCTACCCACCCCACACTCGAGGGTCAAGGATTCGGTTTGTGCTCCTGTAAATACATCACTGGCAACAGCACACAATTTAAAACCACATGAAGATATCAGCGAAGACCTAAGTAATATAAGCAGATAAATTAAAGGCCCTCAGATGGTTAGGCAAACACAGTCAAGTCTTAATTCTCGTTTATCTAATAAATACCCCGATTTTCCTTTCCATTGTTTTACAAGCAGATTACGCTGTGGGTGTCCTGCACTGTTAGTATGGCTGTATCTCTCACATTCCTTTTTGTCAAACAGAGTATCGTCTAGTGTGGTCTAGAAGGTAAACAGGACCCAGGGGGGTCTCTGAGCTCTAGTCTGCATTCGCTCCTCAGTGTCAGAGTCAAGTGTTAGCTAATGGAGCCTGTCAAAATCCCTCTAGCCTAAAACCACCTGCTTTGAGAGGCCTTGTGCGTCGATGTCAACTTGCTATACTACCCACTAGCCCTGGAGCTAGAACCAATACTGTGCTGTCACACTTGATTTATACACTAAGTGTGGAGGAATAAATGCTTCAATTAATCTTAATTAAGCCTTAGTAATCCTGACAGAGCTCTCTTAGCTGCAACTTGTGTGACCTTTAAATTGAAAATCCCTATGTTTTCACATGGTCACTTTAATAATAACCCTACAATAAATTAGAGTTGAGGTGCAGCTGTGTGGTTTACAAACAAGGTTGTCTTACCACTCAGGAATCCATATAGCCACTTTGTTAGGTACATCTGTTCAACTGCTTTTTAACGCAAATTAGCCAGTCATATGGCAGGAACTCAATCAGCGCCAAATCACAATAGCAGTAGCCTCAAGGTGCTTTATATGATAAGGTAGACCCTACAACAATACAAAGAAAACAGAGAAAACCAGCAAGCACAAGGAAGAAACCTGCAGCAGAACCAGGCTCAGGGAGGGGGTGGCTATCCTCCGCGACCGGTTTGGGTGAGGAGAGGAAGACAGGACAAAAGAAATGTTGTGGAAGAGAGCCAGAGTGTACTAATACATAATAAGTAACTCAATGCATATCGACATGTAGTCAAATTGTCTTGCTGAAGTACAAACTGAGAATAGGAAGAGAGGTGATTTAAGTGACTTTGAACGTGGCAAGGTTGTTGGTGCCAGATGGGCTGATCTGAGTATTTCAGAAACTGCTGATCTACTGGGATTTTCCTGCACAATCATCTCTAGGGTTTATACAGAATGGTCTGAAACAGAGAAAATATCCAGTGAGCAGCAGTTCTCTGGGTGAAAATGTCTTGTTACTGCCAGAGGAGAATGGCCAGACTGCTTCAAGCTGATACGGAAGGTAACTCAAAAAACCACTTGTTAAAACCATGGTATGCAGAAGAGCATCTCTAAACACCAACGCATCCAGCCTCGAAGCACACAGATTACAGCAACATAGATTCAGATGGTAGGGTCAGAAATTTGTCACAAAAAACATGAAAGCATGGGTATATCCTGCCTCATATGTTGCCAGGTCTTGGGATACAGCTGCATTAATGCAATACACATGGCATCATGGTGAGTGAGTTTACATGTGCGTGGACCATATGTTTATTACCTGGTTAATAAATACATCATGTTTTACTGAGTAACATGTAAAAACATAACTTGTTTGTGTATGAGCAAAACTTTACCTTTTAAATCCAAGGCATATTTTTTTTTAAGTGTAACTGATTTCTAAATAGATCAAATTGAAGTTTGTTTATTTATGATTATTTCAAATCAATGTTCATGCCACATTGTCAAATGTCCCTTATTGACCTGTACTTACCTTTACTGTCCACTCTTTCTTATATTTTTCACAATCACTGAGTGTGAAATTCACAGTAACATATTTTCCCTGGAAAATACAGCCCTTGCAACATTAGCTGGCAAACAAACTGTGTTTGTGTCGAGCTGCACATAAACAGTTAGTGTATTTGGTGATAATTGTCACCAAGTACATAAATACCGAGGACTGAAAGGAGAATGGAAAAAAAAAATATTCCATTTAGGTTTACTTATTTTCAGCGCAGCCAGCTAGAGGCAGACATACTACAACCGCAACTTTATTGACATGTACATAGATTAACATAATCGGGTTGAGAAGGGAAAAAAGGATGCGTGCCATATGTGTCCTTGGTATCAATGTCATTCTGCAGCACATGAAAAATAAACTTATTTAAAAGCATTTTACGGTGGCCCCGAGAGGCCAAACGGACTGCAACTTAAGAAAACACCAGCAATAAGAAAAACGCTGCATAAGCACACAAAACACAACAGGAAAAACAGAGTTCCTGAAGCACAAGGGAAGTCTAGGGAGACAATAATCCGACGGACCAGTTGCAGGAACCAAAACATGCTAGGTAAGTGTATTTTAATCTCATGATTTATATAATACTGATGACGGATTTTTAGGCTAATAGTTAGGCTAACACACTTACCTCTTGTCTTTTCTTTCCTCACAAAACTAATACATCCTCCACATCTTTTAAGTGTCTCCCTGTGCAATTGGTCCATCGGGTTATTGTCTCCCCAGAAACACTTCCCTTGTGCGTTTGGAAATCTGTTTTTTCGTTTTTCCTATTTCCGTTGTGTTTTGTGTGCTTTTGCAGCATTTTTATTATTGCTGGTGTTTTCTTAATTTGTAGTCTGTTTGGCCTCTCAGGGCCACCATAGTAGGGGCATTTTGTATTTAATTCCCTAGAGTAAATTACGCATTAAGTGAAGATGCAAGAATGCTATTCTGAATGATTCAGACCCACTTTGACTCCTGTATTTAATCACCCAATCAACTCAATGCTCTGTGCTACCATGGTCAGACTAAAATGTACTTAAAAACTTGAACAGCCACCAACCTAGAGTGTCTTTTAGGATTACTGAACAAGACAAAACAACATCCACTTGTCACTTAAAATTCCCATACGCTTAATATAATTTAAACAGTATGTTTCTACAAGTTGCTATCATAAATGGTAAACACTTTTTGTTAACATGTTTATTTCTGATTTAAAGTCTTTCATTTTAACTATTAAAAGTATAGAAAAAATGAATGTAGGTCCAGACACTATGACTTCACCCACTGGACTCAGTGGAGGGCTCAGACTGCAACCCCCACCTCCTTCATCGCTGAAGTTGGGGTCTGTCTTGCTCTGAAGCTAACCTCCGGTGGCCATTCAATTATTTATTAGCCATTCCTAGCGTGCACTACATTTTTCATATTATTCTGTCAGTTAGAAGCTGTAATTCATAAAATGGGTTGCTAATGTGGTTTTTATGAATGGAACAATAGAAAAAAATGATGTGATTTTCTTGAATGCAGTATAATTTGTCTCTATGTGATGGAAACAGCTAGTGGTCATATGTTTTACTGAATACTTCACCACCGACAGTATAATTTTAAAGGAGCATGCTACCCTGGGTAGATAAAACCACATGATGTCAGTGCCTCCTGCATAGCACGCTACACAGTAGGTGTTTCAACCTTTTTCTTCAACGGAAACGCCATCCAGCTTCTCTGCCCGTCATCTTGGATCAGCCAAATATCAAGCTAAGGAAACTTGAAAACACTCCGTTCTTCCCAGATGGTGTGCCTGCTGTTAAATCCAAACATGATGTGCGTGTGTGCCCTCAGCTGTACATACAAACAAATATAAAAAGCTCTCATACGCATGCAAATGTAGCTGCAGGCTGGGCTTGTCACGCACACTCAGCTATGGTTATATGCTCATGCATCCATCTACAGGCATAAGTTCCCTTAACAGACGTTATCTTTGGATTCCTGAGTGGTTAGTTAGTCGACAGGCTTATCTGGCCTCTGAGGCCAACGTCAGAGTGCACATGTAGAGGAAGGAGCACTTTCCCCGTGCACTAGACTAATAACAAGCTCTGCTGGCTTTTCATGCCCAGTGCAGATTATATCAGAGCCAGTGCCTGATTGTTTGGTCTATCTGAGACTCTTTTTGCTCTTACCATTTGGACTATGTGGAGGTTTTCTCCTTTGGGAAGCAGAGTAGAGTGACGCAGGGAAAGTCAAAGCCAGCACACACTGGTCCAAGCACCAGGAAGTGCAGACAGGAAGCGACCTGAGCCTTTGGAAGTCATTAAACCCTTAATCTGATACCACGGGGAATGGACACACTTCAGCAGCTGCCATTCCCTCTCCTGTCGATTTATTATTCAGTTTTTCTAGGGAAGTTTTCAGCTCGTTATTTCATTTTTTTTGCTGCACAACCAGACTGTGTTTGTTTGATTTGATTACAGATGATGGCTCAGATAAATTATTAAATTCGTGAAAGTATTAAATATTTTAAAATCTAACATATCATACAAAGTCAGATAAAAATAATCGTACCACTAATATACTTCCAACAGAGACAAGTGTTAAAATCATTACAGTCAAATATTGACTAAACAGAAACACGTCCTAGATTATAAAGTCCTAGATTATACATTATTCTTTTCTTTACTCCGTTTTCACCAGAGTTTGGTTGCTCTGTGCAATAGGAATTTAAAACCAATCCTTTTTAAGTCTCTACATGACTTATGCCCTGTGAACATCAAACTGGTGGGACGACGAGAACAGTGCAGTGCTCAAGTCCAGCAAAAAGGGGGGTGTTTAAATTTTAAACATATGCCATTTTAGTCTTTTAATTATTGAATGCTCACAGTGAGCCATGAATAAGTTGTGCATAATGTACACCCAGAGAAATGTGTCAGCACCGTATAGTCAGAAAAATTTGGCTCACGTCTGTATTCAGCAGTTCTCATTACAATTGTCTGAAAGAGCGGACAAAAATGAGCAGCGAGAAGATTGTTGTGTGATGGGACTCGTAAGTCAGTTATGACACATGTTTTGCCAACATAAATTTCTTGATCGGAATTCCTCTATTTAAGTGAATTTGACTGTAAATGTACTGAAAAAAATAAAATAAATAAAAAGCAACCAAAATTACAGAAGACACAACAGAAAACCTGAGACAAAGCACTCAATGATTAAAGCAAAATACTTAATGACAGGGTTGCTTCATATTTTGAAAAGAAAACATAATATTTAATCGAGTGTCGAGACTATTAATCATTATCGAGCTGAGGAAGTACATAACTATGCAAATGCCCAAATTAAACAAAAGAATAGAAAATAAAAAGAATAGAAACAACATTAAAGTAATAAAATTGAATTTCTAGTGGCACGAATTGAAATAAACAAAGTGTTTCAAAAATTGGTTTCCTTATTTGCATTTCATTGTGCGTTCCCATCTGGACCGTCAAACTGATTTTAATTCACAGGCCACATACAGCTGGACAACTTACACCGTTGCACAACAGCCCAAAAAACTAAGCACACTCCATTTTTCCCGTTTCTTTTAGTGTAAAAAAGTACATTCTGAATCCGTTCACATTAAACAAACCATTCATTACAAAACAGAAAAGTGCAATTTCGACGGTATCTCTCAGGTTTTCCACAGTCAGTCGGTTTGCTGTCATTAGGAAGAAACGCTTGTGTCATCACTCAAAGAAACACATCAGTACGGCTCCTTGGCTTAACCACCTCCCTTTGGTGTGGTATGGCAGGCTGTGGGTAATATCTTTGTCAATAAGAAGGCTGCAGAAGTGACGACTGACACATCTGGCTCAGATCGTGTCGTGATGACACATGATCCATTTCTAATGACTTGTAAGACAATGCTTTAGGGTGGAGAATCTAGTGAAACTGCGACAGGATTTATGCCTTTCGACTACATTTTGGTGTTTACTTTTCTGGCCTTGATGCCCCTGCTTTAGATGCTGGTACTGTATAAAACTGATTTATATTGCACTGGATATTGAAAGCACACTAAAGAGTGTACTTGCTGTATGTATGGAAAAATTTGGCTTTCAATTTTTGGTATTCCTTTTTTATAATTATTACTATTCACAAACCTTTAACTTTATATTTACCTCGACCCTGCGTAGAAAATCTGTATTATCACATTTGGCACTATTACCAGCCTAACAATGGCCTGACCGCTCGCTTTTCCTTTAAAGGGTAACACAGATCTGTTGGAGCAGTCTGTGCATCACAGTGTTATAAACACTCCTGACACGGGGTAATGTTCATTGTATCTAGGGGCACACATGCTTTCTGTAAAGAAAAGAGGAGACTGAAAAAAACAGAAACAAGTGAAGCCATATATTAGCACTGGGAATGATAACATTTAAATTTATGCTTTAAAACATGCCGTTTAAGTCTAATCTTTCACGCTGAATTGAAATTTATGTCCTTAATCCGTGGCAACTCTAAGTCATTTGTTAAATAATGTCAGTCAAAACAGTTCCTATTACCAACAAAGCACTACATTTCTAGATTAGTCCAAGCAAAAGCTTTAGCTGAGCTGCTACTAAATCATGACATTATTTGTGTCCATTTCCATGGCAATTGAGTACACATATTGAGTCAGCGAACATCTGGAGAAGTGCCTTTATGTTAATATAAAGAAAACAAGTGTAGTTTTTGCATTGTCACCAGCACCGGTTTTGGTATTTTGGCTTCTTGAAAGTATCCCTTTGTCCTGTTCTGGGTTTGACAACGCTTAGATATGAATATTGCACAAGTGCATTATTAAAAGATACAAGTTGCTTTTTTTTTTTCTCTTTAAAGGAACATAAAACACTTGTACAAAGGGGTAGAGGTATTCACAATGTTTTTTTTTCAGCACATCTGGAATTCCAATTATTATTCATTTAAACTCCTTCTGTCAAACATAATGTTTTATGCCACTGATAGATGTTTCTGCTTTTGATCTCTTTCAAAGATAATATATCGTAAGATGAATATAACTCTTGTTTCATGATTTTAAGAAAATATTGTCCTTTCCACTTTGGTAAAGCCTAACTTACGGCCAGTGATGGGAATAACGGCGTTACAAGTAACGGCGTTACAAGTAACGGCATTACTTTTTTCAGTAACGAGTAATCTAACTAATTGCTATTCCTATCGTTACCGTTACTAACAAGAAAATGCGGTGCGGTCGCGTTACCTTTCTTCAACAAACAGACAGTTGAAGCTGTGTTCAGCTTACCGCAATTTATATCAGTTGCACGGAAGTAGCTGTCTACGTAAGTAATCTGGGCGCTACAGCTTTACGCAGCTGCGCGTGCTCCCGCGGACGGCAATCACGATCACTTTTTGGCACAACACCTGGAGCTAATGGGGCAAAACAATCACATGAGTTCTGCTGTTTGACTGAGGAAGATTAAAGTAGTCGTGCTAAGCCAATCACATGTCCACTTCAAGATGACAAAGCAACAAGGTGATATACACCAGTTTTTAAATTGTGTTGATAGGCCACATACAACCATGATGTAGATGATAAACAATACATATGCGGCGTTTTTTCCTCAATAGTTTCGTATCGTCTAACATCTAAGGACAGAGCTAGCAAGCACTCTCTGCTTATGAGCAAAAAATAAAAAAACAAAACAAAAGATGCCCTTTCGTGTTGGTGGAAAAATGTACCATGTCGACCAATCAAAAAATGATATGACAACATGACATTTGGTTGTTTAGGAAGAGGGGGAAGTTTTAGGAGTGATGGCGACAGAGAGAGAGCGAGAGAGAGCAGAAAAAGAGAGAGAGCGAGTACATACTGAATGCAGAACACCTAACTGTTATATAAATAGTTTGAAATGGTTATAAAAAAGAGGGTAAAAGGTAAACAGTTGCAATTAACTTTGTTGTTTGCAAAACTTGTGCATATGATTTTAAAATTGACAATTTATATTTGCATTTAAAGTTATGAAATATGATTCAATAAACTAAATTATTCAATAAAATTAATTACTTTTTCAAAGTAACTTGCCCAACACTGCTTAAGGCACACATTGTACTCAACAGATGCTTGTGAGTGGCAAGGATCATGTAAGATTTTTCCCTGTTTACAGTGTTCAGGCTCAACCAAATGACAACTGTAAGCTGTTAGCGCGATTTCTCCTTTTTGTCAGTTTACTTTAGACAGTCTTTCCTCCATTAAATGACGTCAAACGGCCACTGGCTAGACTAAGTAGGGCTTTTTAAAGTCTCTTGTCCGTCTACACAAAAGTCCTCACGCTGATCTTAATGGGGGGGATTTTACTTTGTATTCTAATTTTAAGAGCTAAAAAAAAAACCCTGTTGCCTTAAAAGTCTCTGTTTAGGGTATCAACGATGTAGGTGTTTCCTATAAAATGTTAGATAAATGACAGAACAAAAGTGCAGCGCGAGAGTTTGTAAATGGAGGCCTAAATCTGCCTCCTTCCTCTAGGGAGACCACACACTTTACGGATTACTTCCTCCTCTTCTCTGGTCCAAGAACAGCATAATGTGTGCCGGCGCCATGCTCTGTGATGGCAACCGGGATGAATTGTACAAACAGCGGGGGATACGAGGCAGCTTAAAAGCTTCTGTCCCAAATAAAAGTTACAAAGAACCAGAAAGGGAGAGGGGTTGTCACAATCCTGAGATGAAGAGTGGCTATGTGAGAGTCAAAGCTGATTGGACAGAGATGGGATCAGTCTGCCGCTTCTTCTGCTGCTTCTTCCCTTTCTTGGGGACGGGAAGTTCTGGCTCCCCGACTTCTCACAGCCTCTCCTTCTGTTTAGAAGCCAGTTTGCCTGTCTGCTGTTTTTGGCTGCTTTTTTGAGGACTGTTTGTAAGTCTGCCAACAGCAACCTAAAATCTCATTCTATCCTCTTTATCGCAGGACAAAATCGTGTTTTACAGTAAACTGCTAGACAAGTGATTCAGAAAGAAAACAAAACAAAAAAAAAAAACTTTTTATGAAGGTCTGCTTAAATTCAGAGGATTTGGCCTGAGGAGAGGAAAGTTGACTTGCATGCTTCACTGAAAGCCCACAGCTGTTTGATGATTCTTAGTGGTGCCCTAAATTGTTCCGTAGGTTTTCGTCCTTGATGATTGTTTGTGTCTGGCATTTGAAAGACCACTTCAGATTCCACTGTGTATGAAGTCCTCCTTACGCAGCTAGACACATTCTCCAATATCATATTTATGCCCTAGGAGAATAAAATGTCCAGCCAGCCTAGACAATGTTACTAAAATATTACAGCACGGAATCTGACCTTCTCTCCTGATATGAATTTTGACCTACACTTAGGTTATACATCTGGTGCTGCAGCATACCAAATACCACTGCTCACTTGTTCCCAGATTTAAACATAAGTTACAGTCATGTGAAAAAGAAAATTTTCACTGGACTCTGTGAACGTGCTGTGAAAAACTAAGTGCACCCTTACTGTTTGTAGTCAAGAGGCAGCGGTAGCAGCCAGGTGCTGCTAACGAATGACTTAACTGATTCTAACTGATTAAAAAAGCAGAAGTGTTCATTGTTTGCTGGCCTGGAAATTTCCACGTGTCTGTTAACACAATGCCACAAGTGGACATCCTAGCAAATCGGATGATTTGGCTGGAAAGGAGAAAACTTTTTCTCTCTAAAACATGGCAGTTAGGCTAAGGTTTACAAAGTTGCATCTGAACAAACCACAAGGTTTCTGGCACAATGTCTTTTGGACAGATGAAGTAGAAGTTGAGATGCCTTACTAATGCACAGCACCGCAGTTTGCAAAAACCAAGCACAGCATTTCAGCACAAACACCTCATACCAACTGTCAAGCACGGTGGTGAAAGGATGATGATTTAGGCTTATTTTACAGCCACAGGACCTGGGCACCTTGCAGGCATCGAGTCATCCTTGAACTCCTCTGCTTTCCAAACTATTCTAGAGTCAAGTTGGCGTGAAATTTGGTCATTTATGTATTTATTTATGTGCTTAAATTATCCCAAGCACAGCAGCAAGACTGTAAAAGAAAAGAATCAAGGTTTTGCAATGGCCCAGTCAAAGTTCAAATGTCAACCTGACTGAAATGCTGTGGACATTAAGAGTGCTTTCATAGACTGCAGAGAATTGTGTGAAAACTTTCACACTTTCACTGTATATATGACAATTTCAGTCCTTGCATTCTCCTGTGCTATCTTTCTGTGTTGATACAATTTTCCAGTTTAAAAAAAACTACATATAATTTTGCTAACATTAACATAATAAGCATCATAACAAGGGAACAAGGAGTCAGTATAGTCTCGAAATTACTCATCAGACAAGTAGCTTCATAACAATTTGTAACAGAGCTATATTTGGCCTTACTTTCACTAATCAGAAGCAGCTTTGATTCTTTAAGTTGAGCTACCATTTATAACTAATGAATCTAAGAAATGCGCTCCCGAAAAAAAGGCTGCATTTGAGTCCCGATATGCAAACACTGTTAGTTTGAAAAAAGAAAAACCTGAGTTTTCAAATTGTCCAAAATATATTTTTTGAGCTTGACAGTCATGCTTTTTGACTCCATCCAGTTGCCTTGGAACGAGTTTCATCTGCAGAAGTATCCTGGGATTTTATAATCCTATAAAAGTCCTTGTGATCCTTCAGCTGAAAGTCAACAAAACTGGAACTGCACAGTTTCTCCTGACCGTGGTGTTCCCATGACAGGCGTGTGCTGCAGTTAATAAGAATTTATTTGATTGTTATTTGTGATTATGCTTTTGGAAAAGGCTGCCTGTTGCCACCATGCTTTTTTTCCTGACAGGAAAGTTGCCGTGAAGCACTTTATCCATGACCCCATGTTTCCCTGACAAGTGAATCGAGGCTATGGATCTGTTTCTGGGCCTCAGCTCCAAGTAGCATTCCTCGTGTTTAGGAAAACATGTAAACTGACGTTAAAAAAATAAAAGTGAGCAGTCAGCTCTTTTGGCCTTTCTTGCACGGTCCAGATGCCCATATGAAAGCTGACTTTTGTACGCTGGACAACTCTCACACAAGGTGGATGGCCTGTGTTTTTCCTGGCATGTCTTGAACAAACACAGACCAATTACATTGGGCTGCCTGGTGTGTCAGCCTATGATCTACAGTTGTATTTTGCATTATTTGAACAGGCTTAGGAAGTAGGTTTGCTCTTTGCAGAACAAGAGAGACAGAGATATATAATACAAGTTCATACAGTTTCCCTGGGTTAGCATAAATCCCAGGCACAAACTGATATCTAGTTTCGAAGACAGGCTACATCCTGTGCCAGCAAAGTGCCACATGGTTTAAGCGAGCTACAGTTGCAAAAAGAACTTTGAAAACTTTGATCTGAAATATTCAAAACTCATACATGCAACTTTTCTGAGGCTCCTTAGTATATATATGCATTAAAATGCGTGGCTCCTATCCCACTCAAACCGTAGAATTGCATTATTCATCTGAGGCAGTGTTTCAGCGTTCTCTCCGAGGCCGCAGTGCTCCCACCCACACAACCGAGTACCTGTCTTCTAATTCACTTTGGATATTCTTTGCAGTCACGCTCCAAACAGTGAGTCTTGTCAGCGCGTGCATGTTCTGACTTTTTGTGCATGATAGAGACACATATGACTATTACACCTGATCATGTCAAAGAATGAACTAGCAATAGCGCACTATAAGAATATGTACTGCTTCAATTTTACTTTTGAAGAGTCATGAAAGTATTAGTTAAAAATGAATTACTTCAAATTTGGCAGGAAGGGACAAACTCAGTGGCATAATTGAGGAACCGAAGGGGCGGTTCTTGTCATATTTGGTTTGATCCATTACTAAACTGATGACAATAATTACAGATGTCCAATTAAACTGATTTGATTGTGTAGGAGTCATTTGTGAGTAATAGTGGGCAAACTTTTAAGGCTCGTGCAGATTTACCATGTGGGAAGGTGGATGGGTGGCAAAAAACATGTTTTGGCGTGTTAAAGTCTGGGCAGTCAAGCATATTTAAAAGACAGAAGTAGCCACCATGACATTAGATATTTGTGTCTGGACTCACGTTTTGAAGACTGGCCTTTCGCATAATGGAGCCAAATGAGACATATTTGAACAAGAGGATTAAGTGCTAACCTATCAGCTAAGAGTAGCAATTAGGTAGGTGTCTTAAAATTGAATTTTTTCTGGCCTGCTGGCTCACTGGTGATGAGACTTCTGGTTTTATCCCTCGTTTCTTTGTATTTTGCTTCAGATGAGCCATTTTTAAAAAGTACTCTTGAGCAAAGTTCTTTTTGGACATTGGCTTGTTTTACAGGTATTTTCAGTGTGTACTCATAATCACTTTACTCTGCCATTTTCAGAAGAATTGTTGTTTGTTTGTTAAGCCACATAATACTTCAAAAAGCATCTAATTCTACCTCGATGAACTAGTGTTGTGTCCACACAAAACACACAACCGAGCTACGAACTGATTTAAATTTTAGTTTTAGACTCTTTGTTATTATAAAAACCCATAATTTGTTCCCATTTCTTTACATGAATCCATGAAATATGTCAAAAGAGCACATTTTGACACGCATAAAATAGTTTTTTATGTGATAGAGATGATTCCAAAAGTGCTAACTTGGCTTATCTTGGCACATTGTTCAGCATTTCCTTAAAGAAATTTGAGTAAATGGAACAAGTGGAGGACAAATGAACAAGTGGCAGTCCTAAAAGTCCACCTAGAGCAGATTGGCAATGTCTGAAAAACATGTCCTCAAGAAACAAAAAGAATCCAGCAAGTACTTCACCCAAAACCTGACCTGAGAGATGCGTCTGACCCTTCAGCTGATCCATATCCGGTCGTTAAGTGATGACATGACGAATCCTACTTCCGGGCCTAAAGTAGTCTGCATTTAATATGGCTTTTGTGTTGTTAACATGTTTAATGTTATGTATTTTCTTCTATTTTATCTCAAAAAGCTCCTAAAACAGTCAGTGATCACTGTTGACCTCCCTCGGCTTTTATTACCGCTAATCATTTATTTAAGCTCAGTTTTTAAAACCTTAGGATGTAACTACAGCCCAGCCCATGCAGCAGTATATGAATGACTAGCCTCGTATTGTGGATGGATTATCTCAGTTGTTCTCCTGGCTGAAGTTTGGTCCTTTTACAGCATCCTGCCATGCGATTACATTTGTTCCTGACTACCGAGAACACTCAAGTTAACTTTTATCGAGTGGAAAAAAAGTTAGCTTGTTTATATTATGCTAACATAGCTGTGTCGCTAGCGGTCACGTAGCACATCATTATATACCAGCTAGCCAAACTTCAGTAACCCTGCAAACGTCACTGCTGTTTAGTTTTTCTGTCTTCATTTATGTTGGAAGTGATAACAGAGCTGTACGTTTTAATTTGTTTCCAAAACTCCGCAGTCAGGACATGCTATATTGTATTTAGATAGAAGCTAGCGAGCTAACTTCCTGCTAACTTCTAACTCTGTTAAATGTCATAAATTCCATTTTCATGGATGCCTGTATGTTAAACTCAATTGTTACACCTGGTAGAGCAGAACGCTGATCATTTTATTAAAGATGAAAGACTTTAGACAGTTTTTCAACTCTCAGTAATGCCATAGTGATCGTTTGATATATGGACCTGCAGCGGAGTTTAGGCCCAGACACGGCTAGTGACGTCAAACTTAACGACCGGATACTGTTCACTGGATACTCACCTGAAATGGTCTCAGTGGAAGGTTGAGTGTAAAGAAATATTCTCAAGGAAGGTAAACAGGGAGAGAAGGCTGAAGTATGCTTAAGTAAACTGGACTTTAAATCATTGGCAGGAAATCCTACGTAGTGATGAATCCAAATTTGACGTCGTTATTATGTATAGAAGAGGTCAGTACAGGGGTACAACAGTGTAAAACATGGTCGAGGCTCTGTTATGGTTTGGGGTTGCATATAAGCCAGTCATGTTGGTGGGTCAAAATTGATGTAATTATGAAGGCAGAAAAATACCATCAGATCTGGATCCACTGTGCAGTACCATCTGGAAAGCATCTGATTAGCAACAACTTCCTTTTTCAGCTTGGCAGTGATCCCAAACACACTGTGAATACAATAAAAGCATACCTGGATAGAAAGAAACACACAATGCAACACTATCAGTTATGGATTGGCCTCCCCAGAGCCTGGATCTCAACATTATTGTTGCAGTGTGGGATCATCTTTACAGAGAACACAAAGACAGCCAACAGAAGAACTTTGAATGTCCTTCAAGAAGCCTCTAGAACTATTCCTGAAGACTGCTTAAAAAAATGACAAGAAAGCTGGCTTAAAGAGCTCAGTTACCAAATATTGACTGTCAAGCTGGTTAGAGTGATACAAACTTTTTGCCTCACATACTGTTTTTCCAGATATTGTTTGCATATGTTTCATTAAATCAGTGCACCTATTTCCCATTTTCCGTGCAAAACATGGAAAAATGAGGGGTCACTCAAGACACCTTTGCTTTGTTACTCAGATCCCCCCTTCATTTGCCACATTTGGTTTCAAAGTCAAGGTCCATTTTGAGGTTTCAGGGCTTCATATTGGGGCCTTGCTATCTAAAGTCCATCCGTACATGTCATAAGTATGACATCTACCTTTGTGATTCAAAATGGCCACGTCCATTTTAATACATAACCCTACAGCCTTAATACGATGTGAATGCGTACAGATATAAAGCTACAGAAAGACTTTAACAGTGAGTTACATTTTCCCCCTGCTTAAATGTGTTGGAGAAATACTATCTATCCATCCATCCATCCTCTGCCGCTTATCCTGGAGCCTATCCCAGCTGTCTTGGGGCGAGAGGCAGGGTACGACTCTGGATACTGTAGCTCCTGTGAAAACTAAGGTCTCAAATCAGAAGTACCTGACTCCGTGTTATAATTCTCAAACACGTAGCCTAAAGCAGATGACTTGTAAGCTGGAGAGGAAATGGCGTGTCACAAATTTAGAGGATCATCATTTAGCCTGGAGAAATAGTTTGCTGCTTTATAAGAAAGCCCTCCGCAAAGCCAGAACATCTTACTATTCGTCACTGATTGAAGAAAATAAGAACAACCCCAGGTTTCTCTTCAGCACTGTAGCCAGGCTGACAAAAAGTCAGAGCTCTGTTGAGCCACAGATGTAATATTATCTACAGCTACTCTTAGTAAAATTGATATTAAGTTTTTCTCCAATTGATCTTTCTGAGTTAACTTCAATAATTACTTCCTCCAAACCATCAACATGTCTTTTAGACCCCATTCCTACAAAACTGCTCAAAGAAGTCCTGCCATTAATTAATTCTTCGATCTTAAATATGATCAACCTATCTCTAATAATCGGCTATGTCCCACAGGCCTTCAAGCTGGCTGTAGTTAAACCTTTACTCAAAAAGCCATCTCTAGACCCAGCAGTCTTAGCTAATTATAGGCCAATCTCCAACCTTCCTTTCATATCAAAAATCCTTGAAAGAGTAGTTGTCACACAGCTAACAGATCATCTGCAGAGGAATGGCTTATTTGAAGAGTTTCAGTCAGGTTTCAGAGCTCATCACAGCACAGAAACAGCTTTAGTGAAGGTTACAAATGATCTTCATATGGCCTCTGACAGTGGACTCATCTCTGTGCTTGTCCTGCTAGACCTTAGTGCAGCATTCGATACTGTTGACCATGATATTCTATTAGCGCGATTAGAGTACGCTGTAGGTATTACAGGTACTGTGCTGCAGTGGTTTGTATCATATCTATCTATTAGACTCCAATTTGTGCATGTAAATGGAGAGTCCTCTTCACACACTGAGGTTAATTATGGAGTTCCACAGGGTTCGGTGCTAGGACCAATTCTATTTACATTATACATGCTTCCCTTAGGCAGTATCATTAGAAGACATAGCATACATTTTCACTGCTATGCAGATGACACCCAGCTCTATCTATCTATGAAGCCAGATAACACACACCAATTAGTTAAACTGCAGGAATGTCTTAAAGACATAAAGACTTGGATGGCCGCTAACTTTCTGCTTCTTAATTCAGATAAAACTGAGGTTATTGTACTCGGTCCTGAAAATCTTAGAAATATGGTATCTAACCAGATTCTTACTCTGGATGGCATTACCTTGGCCTCCAGTAACGCTGTGAGGAACCTTGGAGTCATTTTTGACCAGGACATGTCCTTCAATGCACATATTAAACAAATATGTAAGACTGCTTTCTTCCATTTGCGCAACATCTCTAAAGTTAGAAATATCCTGTCTCAGAGTGACGCTGAAAAACTAGTTCATGCATATATTACTTCTAGGCTGGACTACTGTAATTCATTATTATCAGGATGTCCAAAAAACTCCCTGAAAAGCCTTCAGTTAATCCAAAATGCTGCAGCAAGAGTCCTGACAGGGACTAGAAAGAGAGAGCATATTTCTCCTGTTTTGGCTTCCCTTCATTGGCTTCCTGTTAAATCCAGAATTGAATTCAAAATCCTGCTCCTCACATACAAGATCTTAAATAATCAGGCCCCATCTTATCTTAATGACCTTGTAGTACCATATCACCTTATTAGAGCACTTCGCTCTCGCACTGCAGGCCTACTTGTTGTTCCTAGAGTATTTAAAAGTAGAATGGGAGGCAGAGCCTTCAGTTTTCAGGCCCCTCTTCTGTGGAACCAGCTTCCAGTTTGGATTCGGGGGACAGACACTATCTCTACTTTCAAGATTAGGCTTAAAACTTTCCTTTTTGCTAAAGCATATAGTTAGGGCTGGACCAGGTGACGCTGAATCCTCCCTTAGTTATGCTGCAATAGACGTAGGCTGCCGGGGGATTCCCATGATGCATTGAGCTTTTCCTTTCCAGTCATCTTTCTCACTCACTATGTGTTAATAGACCTCTCTGCATCGAATCATGTCTGTTATTAACCTCTGTCTCTCTTCCACAGCATGTCTTTATCCTGTCTTCCTTCTCTCACCCCAACCGGTCGTAGCAGATGGCCGCCCCTCCCTGAGCCTGGTTCTGCTGGAGGTTTCTTCCTGTTAAAAGGGAGTTTTTCCTTCCCACTGTCGCCAAAGTGCTTGCTCATAGGGGGTCATATGATTGTTGGGTTTTTCTCTGTATCTATGAAGCGCCTTGAGGCGACTTTTGTTGTGATTTGGCGCTATAGTCTGTCGCAGGGCAGGAGAAATACTAAAACTATAAAAAAACAACTTGTCTTGCTATAAATTCAGTGTACTTGAAAGTCAATCTACCAAATCTACATCGTGTGTGTGTGTAAATATATTGGTAATAGACATCTGTTTTGGTGTGACATTTCATAACACATCCTTCTAGACACAATATGTTGCAGTCTGTGGAGAGTCAGCAGTATTATTTACAAACAATAAAAAGGTGACTTTGTTGAATGGAATCATTTATTGTAGAATTCAGATTCTAAAACACATTGATAATTAAAGTTTCCCAAAGCCCACGTGAGTTGTCTTGTTTTTGTACGTCCACATTCTTCAAATCACTTCTCAGATTTTCAGACATTTCCTGATAAATAATCTGTCGGCAGACCTCTGACTAATCTCTTACTTATCGCAGATTATTTAGCGATAGAACATTTTTATAAAATTGTATCTTGTGCAATCTGATTGAAATTTGGAATATTGACACCGCTGTCGGTGTCACTGACCTAAACTGATAATAACGTTTTGGCCCTGATTGTGCAGAAGAATCCGGCACAGACTAATTCCAGTTATGTTACGAACAGGCTCCTCTTTGCAGAGAAAGGATGCTCGCTGATTCCTCGGTTGCTCGTGCTAGAAGGCCCGTGCTCTACAGGTGCTCGTGTAACTGTGTGTACACACCGGGGCAAATAAAAGACTGTGTCAGGGGGTGCGTGCACGTGCATGACTGTGTATATGATGGCGGTGGCATTTGTGTCTGTGTGTGTTTGTGTGTAGCGATGGGTGCCCACAGCGCCACAGTGGAAACTTGGCCACGAGCCAGCTTTTGCCCATGAGGGCTGGTAAACACACCGTGATTGATCTCGTTCTCTGCACTCAAGTGCCAAACACAATGTAAACTTGCTTCCATCACGCCACTCAGCCACTCTTCTCCTTCTGTTCTTTAGTAGTTCAACACTACATTAGGCTGCATTCGATGTGTAACGTCAAGAAACAGCTTTTTGCATCTCTTTTTAACATTTTTTGACAAAATCAAACAGACATCTGCAATTTGTGTATACTCGAAAGCTATTTACAACACAAATTGCCTGAAGTGAAACCCAAGCGTAGTATATGGCATCAGATCATGTTCATATTGGATTCATGAAGTGCAAAGAGGCTTCTGGGTCAAGTGGTTTACTGGTAAATAAGCCAGATTTTGGATAGTCACACTTCCAGAGTACACATCTTCCTGCAGCAGTCCCACAGGCCGGCGTTGGTCTGAGAAAGGTCACTTCTGAAGACTGCACCCCCATGCAACATCAAAACCAGATGTCTGATGAATTGCTCCTCATAAAAGATTCCTCTTTTACAATGGAGCGTGGCATTGCCAAATACGGTAAGACAGTTAGGTGAGCATTCCCCGGTTGTTAAAATTCCTTTGGGTAATTCAGAATAGTAGCGTTTTGGAGAGAGAGTCGCAGGAATGTTTCACAATGAGCTTGCTGTAAGATTCTAGATGTAGTGCGGGATATGCTCCAGGTTTGGAGTGATTTACTTTCATCTGCCACAAACAGTCTGAAACAGGATGTGATGCTTTTCATTGAAGAATCTTCCTGACCGTTGACAGGTTTGTGCGAAACGAGGGCAGCTGTTAGCTTTAAATTTTGATAACACAGGTGGTGTCCAAAGCATCCCAACCTGGCGTGCTTCCCTTTACACAGCCCATTTTTGCAACCTATCACATAATAAAATCATGTTGCATTTCATTACCACACACAGCGATTTAACGAATGCGTGTATATCCTGTATTCTGGCTGACTCCAGCTCTGCCCTCTTTTGTCTTCCTCTTATCTTCCGTGTTTGAAGAGGGAATGTTTTTGTTCCTATCACCTATGAAATAAGCCATTCTGATAAGGCAACATTGTTTCAGCTCTCCCTGAGAAAACTTACCTATGGGTTCTGATAAGCTGAAAAAAAAGTCCCAAAAAATGTGGAGCCAGCAGCTGCCTGGTGACACGCTGCTCTGAAAGGACTGTCTGGCTCTCTGCGAGCGTGTGCTGAGAGGTGATGGACAAGACCCGGCCTCCTCCCTGCTCCTATCACTCCCTGTTAGCGCGTCTTCTCCTCCCCTGCTTCTAACTAATCACAGCTGACAAGGCATACACAGGGCCCTGTAATACGCCATTGGGTGGAAGGAGTTGTGCTGACCTGTCTTAATCAGGGTAGAAGGAGCAGGAGAAGGACGTTGGGCTATAAAAGCACGACCTCGGCTTAACAGAGACAGCCCGTCAAAAAGACAATGCTCTGTCTTCATGAGAAGACCAGATGTTAAATGTTAAACAGCTTCAGGGTTAAAAGTGTGTGCTTAAGTGTGTGTGTGTGAATGTGTAAGATAGAGAGAGGGAGAGGAGGGGGGTGGGGGGTGGGTCAGGGTTGAGAAAGAAAAAAAAATACTAGTCCAACGTGAGGCAACGTCTTTGCACAGCATCAAATATGAGATTACCTGTGCTTGCTTTGGTGGATCTCTGTTTGCATATGGTGCATCCACTTCACGTGATAAGGGTGTAATCCCACGAGATTATAGCAGGCCATGTGAGGAAACACACATATGCACCTCATGAACTGTGAACACCGTGCATTTATACACCCACAGGCTCTCTTGTGCTGAAACATTGATGCAGACCTTTCACTGTGACGTAATACTGTATATCATCACTGACACTTACAGTGGGATGATGGGATAAATATTTCAATGGCAGGGGGGTCGAGCTGGAGGACAACCACAGCACTGTTCCGGGAATTTCGCCGAACTACAGTTCGCATGCAGAGCGCCCCGTTTCTCTCGTCAGCATCTGCGCATAGCCTCAATTAAAAATGAATTCATCTCGAGGCAATTTGAAGCTTTGAAGTTTGCTTGGTTCTCCTGAAAAAATAAAATAAAAAATTTTGACAAAAAAATACTGTAAGAAAATGATAAATTAAAATAAACTCTTTGTGATGTAACATGCTTTGAATTTTTGTTCCTAAATACCCCGTAATTACTCCAAACAGAGAGAAACTCCAGGGAAATATAGGTCATCCACATTTTTTTTTTCATTTTTATTTTCTATCTTAAAAAAACGTATACAAATACTCATATGCATGTATATGTTACATGGTGATGTATTAAAAAATGTTTAAAAAATATATATGTGAGGACAACGCCTGCTGGGCTGGCTGAGGAGGATTTGGGGGTTTCACTGCCGCTGCAATATCTTGCTCCCTGTGTGAAGTAGGAACTCGGGGGTGTGAATGAGCTGAGACTCACGGCTGGTTAAAGAGCTGGTGACAAACACGCGAAACGCTGAGCGACAACCTGGCGGACACTCACTCGAGCGGCTTAAATTCCTCAGCGGCTTTTATCCTCGAAAGTAACCGGAGACTCTTACCGTTTGGGGAGAAACCGAAAAGTGTCGAAACAAATGGTTTAAGGCTGAATGTTCGCAGAACGGGACGGATGTTTTGCAAAGACTGCTACTGCTGCTGCTGGTGCTGCTGCACGGGCCGTGGATGTACAAAAGAACGAGAATGACAGCAGACAAAGTCAAAGAGACGGCGCGCCACAAAGGAGGGCAACGCGGGACATGTGTGTGCAAAGAAGCGGTGCCCTAGATCTGTAACACATCTGAGTAATTCTGTCGTCCATGCTTCTTTTATGTTGTTTTGGGGCAGCAGTTCCTCATCCCGCACCTGGAAAAACAAAAGAGAGTGCATTCCCTGGCAGTACATCTCCATGCGTAAATGGAGAGACGTGTGTGCGTATTTGCCGTGCTCTTTTCCTTTGTGCTTACAATAAATTACGCTTGTTTTGTCACTTGTGTCCTGTCCCATGACCGCACTATCATAGATGCATTATAGACTTCCTCATACTTCATATCTGCCATGAGTGATGGCGATGCCTTCAGAAGCTTGCAGTAACGGTGCGCAGAGTAGCACTTACGAAAGAAGCTTCGGCGCACCGGATCGCAATGGTTATGTGAAAACATGTGTCATTCCACTGTGGCGAGACCGACACTATGAGTCGTGGGTGAGACTGATGTTTACAAAAATATGGAGTTCGCAAAGACTCCGGAGTGCGGTGTGTGTGGGCTCGCTTTCGTTTTTTCTCGCTCTGCTGGTCAAATGTGCAGACTGGAAAGCTGATGCCAGCAGCAGCGCTGACAGCAGACTCTCGCATTCATCGTCTCCCCTTCACTTCGTTTCAGGCTGCGCAGCAGAGCTGTTGCAAACTTGCTGGAGTGTGGTTTCGCCATTGTTCACCCTTGTATGTGCCTTCTTTTGGGTCGGTGTGTACTTAATCCGCTGCGGGGTTCTAATCCAGACCGCCATCTCCCTCCTCACCTTGTGCCACCTGGGCGAAGCAGCGGCGTGGTCTCTTCTGGATGGGACAGATGAGCAGCTGTTTTCATTCACGACAGCGGCCGTTGTTGTGCTCCTCTGCGTGGCCACCGGCGCACTCATGGTAGTACGGTTGAATCAGGGCATATCGGTGATCGTTTTCATCAGCGTAGTCAGGACTATCTCACTCTTCTCTCTGCACAAAGTGCGGGCCACTTGGAGACCATACGTAGCGTACCTGGTTGGAGTGCTGGGCATCCTGCTGGCGAGGTATGCTGACAAGCTCCTTCCCAACCAAGGGAGACACAAGGAGGGCTGCACCCCTGTGACTGAGGCCAGGGAAGAGATCCCTGTATTTAAAAGGCGCAGGAGGTCCAGTTCTGTGATAGCCTCAGACATGGCACACAGTCAGTCCAACAGCAAGTCACATCGCCGGACCTCTCTGCCATGCATCCAAAGAGACCAGGTAAGAAGTTCTTGTCCCCTTGAACTTTTCTCTTTCTGCTTTGTGTCCTATGAATTTTTTTTGTTTGTTTTTTGTTTTTGTTTTTTTGAGTGGAGTGGAGGAAAGATGGGAACAGTCTGCGCAGTGGCATCAAAACATGGACCACTGGCCCTTTATGGATCTGATCACAAATTTCAATGTTATTTTATTATTATTAGCAGGGATTTTAACAAAGCCAGACAGTGTGCAGGATCCTAATTAGAAAAGGAAAGTCAGGCATGTCACAACAGAATAACATAACAACAGAAAGTCTAATAATATGATAATACAGTTATTATTATAATTATTGTTAAGTAATGTGCTGTTTTTTGTATTTTTTTTTAACCTTGCAGTGGAGATTACAGTTTACTTGGGTGTGCTTTGATCTTTGATCAGATCAAATCATTTTTGACAGATACCTTGTCATTTTTTGTGGAGCTAATTGCAGCCACTCTCAGGCACAAATTCAATACTAACAAAGGATTTATTTTTCCTATTTACATCCACACTTAAACTGTTTAGACAAGTTATCATTACAAATACCTTTTTAAAAATCTAAACTGATAATACATCTTAAAAAACATATGAATTAATGTAGATTTTCCTCATTTTTCAAGAAAACGATGCACATTTCAAACCAGTGTAATGTTTTTGGAGTAGAAAAAAAACTTAGGCCTATGGTTTAATGTCAAGCTCGCTTTTGTCATTTCAAAAATAAAGTACCAAATGTGAAGTGTTTTTGCTAAATGGAATGCTATTTTTGAGTCCGTGCCTTCGAGTACTGATGAGAAAGGGAAGCTGATCCTTGTCATCCCTAATTTTCTTTTATCAAATGTTTTCCCCAGATAGTGTCTGAGCCACTGCTGTTCTGTCTTGGACTTTAATGTCACTTGTTTCTCACCACTTTACTTGCTTGCTGTACTTAAACCTCTGGAATGTGGTTGCACTGACTTTCAAATCTTTACTGATACTGTTACACATGCATTCCTGCGTTAAAGAAGACAGGTTAGCTTCACTTAAATGAACTCATATCAACTCCTAAAACCTTTCGAATGCAAAATCAATGAATGGGAAACTGACTTTTAGAGCCATCAAAGCTATCGTTGTGACCTATGAGTGTGGTTAGTGTGGCAGATGAGAGGCTGCACTGTCGGCCACTTGAAAGATGCCTTCAGGGCTAGTTAGTGTTGCAGTGTGCTAGTTTGTTTTTCTTTGTGGTCACACACATGCACACATATGGTGCACATTTTGTACATGAAAAGACTCTTAGATATTTTACACTTTGCACTTTTTTTTGATTTAGGAATGATTTTGCAACTGAAGCTTATTTTTGTGTATTTATTTTTTAATTTTTTTTACTTGAAGTAGGATGTTAAAGAGTTGTCCCACAATTCTTTAACATCTCACATATTTATTTACACATGAAGAAAGCAGTTCAATTTCTACATATAGTTTTTGATATCTTCTCAATTCTGCATGAAATATTCTCTAAATTTTCTCTTGTTTTCAGTGTACGCGACGATGCTTTTAAAACAATTCAGAAATCGAGTAAAGGTAAAAGTTCAGTAAAGTATATTTTTAATTTCTCCATGCCTCACCAAAGCAGTGAGACTACGCGGATACATTTGACGGCTAAACTGCAATAAGTCACAGCAATGCACCTTTACAAAGCTTGCAGATGTCAAAACACATAAAAAAGGGTGGACACCAGGTTTTACTTTTGGATTCAGGCTCCACTGAATTCAAAACAGTTGCTTAGAGCACAGTAAAAACAGACAAGTTATGATTTATGAGGTTTTGTGTTTTCAGTCCCCATACCTCACTCAAAAGCAGGATGGAACTGGCTGACAAAGTAGGCAATATCATGAAAGAGTGCAGACATTTACAACATCTGTGACTCTCCTACATTGTCACCTCAGCCAGGCTGGAGCCCTCTGCTGAAAGACCGTCTCAATTACAGGTGTTTGTAGTGGGATGTAAAGACGGCAACGCAGGCACCCACAGCGCAACATGAAGAAGTTCACGACATATTAAAGCTTCTACAACAAAGGCCAAGTGATGCACCCTTCCCTTTCATCTCTGATGGTTCTGCTTAGCAGTTGACCAGTCACGGCCTGCATGTAATTGAGCCACACATGGCGTGCGTATGCTGTCTTGTCTGTGTGGTCTGTAATGTGTAAACAAGCTTGCGCTGATCCACACTAGTCATCACCTTATTCCCACTGGGCTCTGGCATCCCTGGGGGTTGGTGGGGGTGAAGGGGATCAGTCACACTTTTTGGGGCCCGCGAAGCAACTGCCACATGGTGATGGGAACAGGAGAGATGCCAGACAGCAAATATATACATCTATATATTTTTTTAAAAATCCGTCTGGCAGATGAAAATATATGTATTTAGTGTTTAACAGCAACGAGGCTGTAATTTTCTAGGAGTGTCTTTGTTGTAAAGAGGCTGGTTGATGTTTTAACAGTTTGCCCTTTTGCTGTTTTCAAGAGAGTTATGATGTTTTAAAGAAGCAGCATAACAAGGAGTACATCTGCACTGTGTTGACCCGATGATGTTTACACTAGTGCTATGTGACTGAAGTGTTTGAAGAACAGTGTAATCCTGGATGGAGCATTACATTTGATACTTAACTTTATTTTTCTCAGGAAGCTTCTCTCAAAGACCTTTGAGTCTTGTTAAAAAAAACAAAAAAAAGAAACAAAGCTCTTCAGATTCATAGTCACGATGTAAAAACTGTTTATTCAGAAAATAAATAGAGCAAAGAGAAATCTGTTTCTTTGCTTCATCACAAATCTCAAAGCTACTCTACCCCCCATTCTCATCACCATCCTTCCAAAGTCACGCTTTGAGGCACTGCTCAAATTCGCACAACAGTAGATTTGATAAACAGTAATTTTCCCTTTTTTTAAACACAAATTGGCTGCCGACATCTATCAGCTCACTAAATAGATGCATTTTGCAATGCTGGGGTTGTCCCCCCCCACCTCCCACCCCCATCTTTGGCTTAATAAAAGAAAGTCATTATCAGCTGATCTGATAGCAGTTAGCGGGGGCCTCTGTGGGATAGTTCTTCGTCTTGGTTTAATACGAAATGGCAAGCCGGTCTTCTGTATTTCAGTTGGGGATATTGAACTGGAGAATAAGGTGTGGACTCGTGTGGATCACTTTTCACAGCATGTGAGGAAATTTGAGTCCAAGGCTGTCCTGCTGCAGACATAAGCGCCACCATAGAACTTTCTGTGCGCAGAAGAGGAAAGCAGTCTGCCCTGTTTTGACCTCTCCTACCTGAGCTGCAAAGTTTGAGCAGAGCTGATCAGGCCGGTAATGGGGAGTAAAGTACTACCCCCTTTGCAAGGTCTTTGAAGCCACTCCCTTTTCTCTCACTAACCCCGCCCCTTTCCATAGCTATTTCTCCACTCTCTGTACTCTCTCTGACACCAGCACAAATATTATCCCAGCCAGGGGAGGAAATTCTTTCTTAACTCGGATGATGAAGATATTCTTGAAATCTATGATAATGACTTCCTGCGGAATGGGTTCCAAACACAATTACTGTTGGTCTTGTAAAGGTTTCCTCTTACTCTATTTTTACCACACTGTCCGTAATTGAATTGTGTTTGGGATGGAGGAGGTTGTTGATAGCCTGTAGGGCAGTGATTTACCACTGCACACTCTCATCCTGAGCAGCTTGTTTGTATTCTAAACTCGTAGCCTCATGGGACATGATACGTTTTAACTTTTTTTTTTCTTAAATATTTTTAAAAAACTTGAATGGCCTCTGGGTTAGGAATGGTCTCATTGAAAGCCTCCTTTTGCACTTGGAAAGGAAGCTGATATCAGCATGGGGTTCCGTGTCTTGTGATTGGGCGTTCCACTTCACACTTTCAATCCTCATTCGGTCCCCGTGTATTAGCTGCGCTGTGCATGTGTGAAGAGGAGGAGGCGAGGGGTGGAGGAATCGGGGTAGGAATGAAAGTAGGTCATTTGAGGTTTTGTTTAGTAGCCAGGCAAAACACCAGGCTTACTCTTACCCCCCCTGAATGGTGGAAGAGTCTTGCGTTTTACTGACGCAGAGTAGCAACTTTTAACGTGCTTATGCTCCAGATTTGTATGTGTTACCTCTGCCATGTTGGCTAACCAGCATGAAGCCACATCACTCCGGGTTTTGGTCTTGAAGTTGCCCGTCCAAGCCTCCAAAGGTTCTCTTGGAATTATGAGAACTGGGTGCTGTTTCCGTAGTTTTGTCAATCACTTCAATCAAATATGTCGTCATTGTGCACACTGAAGTGATTAATATGTAGTTCAACTGGCTTAAGTATCAGATAAATGGCTTTGACACTATGTAACCAAACCAAACAGGTTATCTATGCCAGTGGCTTTTGTTTTTTAATTTCTTTTAAATAATGTATCCAGCTGATCAACAAATAGTTTTAAACAATGCCTTTACCAAAAGCTAAGACTTTGTCCAGTGTTTTTTTCCAAGATTTTTCCACAAACTGTCAAGTTTTCAAACTGTTCCAACGTCTTCTTCTGTACATCTGTATGTCTCTCAGCTTCCATACTGGAATAGCATTCAAATGGCGGTAAAAAACCACTACGATTGTACACTTGTGTCTTCAACCAAACTACAGTTGCCATGGCACAATGTGCCAGGTTACAAAATCAAGAGCTGCACGACTGACTGAAGTGCTACAGAGATTGTTGTGCGCGACACAGGCTTACAGGATGTGATGTCAAATTTGCCGCGTGACACAGTGCTATATTTTGACAATGAGCTAATTTTCTTGTCCATAATCACTTGTTAGTGATATTACCTTGATCCTAGAGCTTAGCATTTAACTGAGTGAGAACAAAGTTATCAGTATTGATCGCAAAACAACACAAATAACGCCCAGGCTTTGATTAACCAGAATTATTCTTTAAACTCTACTCTCCTGAATCACACATCTGTGTCCACTTCTTTCATTTCAGTCATTTACAGCAATAAGATCTAGCTCATTCCCTGTATCTCTGATCATTTAAGCCAACCAAACTAGAGGTCCGGGACTGAATTGAATATCCTTCCCTCTCTTCCCTAACCCTGGCACAACCACGCTCTGGTTCTCTACTGATTACCATGGAAATTGCAGACGTCTGTGTGAGCATGTGTGCGCATGTGTGTGTGTGTGTGTATGTGGTGCCAGCAGCTTGATGGCTGCCAGCTGCTGTAGGCTGAGAGGTTGAATCCGCTCTGAGAAACATGGAGGGCCTCTAACCACAGACGCAACCCAACGCAGCTGGAACGGCTAGACAGATGCAGGCCTCCAGCTCTAACACACATCACACATATTAACACCTCAGGTTCCCAGTAACTGGCTCACACTGGACTACAGCAGAATCTAAAGTGAAGTACAGATTTTTAAACTTTTTTTTTGCGTGAATTGAATAGTAGATTATGAACTGTACTCATTTCTCCCGTGTTCTTGACTAAGGCAACTATGTCACTCAAGTTTTCTGTAATGGAGGTGAACAGAATGTTCCTGGCACAAAAGTGTTTATGAGTAGAGTATGTGGGCGTCCGTGCTTGTGCATGAGTGTGTGTCTGTGTATGTGAGACAAAGATAGAGAGAAAGTGTGCGCACGTGGTGGTGAAGAAGTGGATGTCCGTGCATACCAATAGGGCTGGATAGTGTTTGTAATACTACGTAGCCAATACTCGCGTCAGCATGTCATTACCATAACTTGTTGATTTTTTATTTTGAGAATTATAGACATGTTTTTATTTTTCTAGAGAAAAGGTTTTTTTTACTTGTTATAGCTCATTAATGTCTTTTTATCTTACTGCTAGAACAACTGAATTTGTAATGATTGTATAAATATATATATTTTTGGTCTATTTAAGACTGCACTTTTAAGAACTGGCCGGGAACAACTTTAAAAATTAGCCTATATGGGGAAATCTGGCTTATCAGTAAGCATTATCCCTGCTAGATAGATCTAAATGCATGAAGAAATATTAGATAGCCCACTTTGTAAATGTGGTAAACTGCCCTTAAAGAAAAAAATAATAACAAAGAAACTGCAGAAGTAAAGAATATTCAGCTTTATTTGTCGTTACCATAACATCGTTTATAGAAACATGCAGCCTAAAGGGATTTTAGAGCACAGACGGTGGTAAAAACATAAATAGAGATTTTATAAGATCTTAAAGTCCTCAGATCAACTAGGAGATCAGTATCTTCTTATTGATCTATTTGGTACATATATTGATTCTTTTAAAAAGCCACAACATCGCTCTGACCCTTGAAATATGAACATAGGTCCTTTTTGGGGTGTCCTGTGATGCCTGTGGTACCAGGAGGGTGGCAGTGGTGTCTTGTGGCTTGCAGGTTGGAGCCCTGAGGGATCAAACTTAGTGTGGCACATCCTGCAGATGCTCAGACTGCAAACAATGTTTTGGTGGGTAGGCTTGCCATAGTTACCCAGACATAAATGACAGAACCCAAGAATTTTATTCAGTTCACCTAGTCAGAGGTTTTAGTGTTGTGACTGATCACTGTAGGTCAAATGCATGCCTGAGAGATGGTTCCAGACTACTGGGGCAATACAGGAAATATCTAGTAAAGGATTGTTCCAGGAAAAAGTCCTGCTGGTTCCAGATTCCAATAACGGTTGTGGAATTTTTATGGTGGATCTTTTTTCATAATTAGGCATTGTGGTCCTTAGGCCATGGCTGCTTTCTGGCTAACATTTCTAGCATCACTGTCAGGCCTTTACAATGCATATGAAACGAGGGTATATGTTGAAAATTTACTTACAAACTTATATTAGCAAGCAAACATCTAACATCTAAAAGAGTCATAAGGTAGCTTTTCCTAAATTCTGAAGTCTAAAACCAAAAAAAATTTGAATAACTTCAGAATTTTCTTGAATCCAAACATTTGTGTCTGTAACCCTGAAGCCAAGCCATTTTGCTCTCTAAGGGATGGGCAGTACATTCGTTTGGGGAAATGAATGCAATGCCTCAGGCTTTCATGTCTATTTATCATCCTAGGGGCCTTTCAATCACAAGAGGAGCCCACCTTTAAGACAGTAATCCCTTACATGAGGAGACATTCCAGCCGTTGCCCTGCTGCTATATGAATTGGAATGTGCAGGTTGAAGGGCCTGAAGGACAGGCCCACGGGCCCATTTACTCAGCCCTTTCCCTTTCTCTCCCTGCACACCGTGACCTGAGCCAACACCACCATCCCGGGCTGTCACCAGGTGTACAGCTGGCCTCTGCCGAATGAATAGATACTCTCATATTTCCCCAGGAGGTGTGTGCTCAAGTGAGCATGTGTGCGTATTCAGGAGAGGGAGGTGGAAATGTAGTTCTAGACTGAAATAGCGACAGCCAGTAGAATGTGTGAAACACAGAATAAATAACTGTTCGTTTCCACTCTCTCTTTTCTTCCTTTTATATTTTGGAAAATACCGCCCCAGAAAAAAAAATTATCTCAGGACTCTTTCATCTGAGCTCAGATTGAGTAGGGGAAGTTCAGCTAATCCCCCTGTTCCAGTATCATTGTGTCTGCATTAGAAACAGAGCAGGCCACAGTTGCTGCTGTCGCTGCCGCTGCTGCTTCTGCTGCCATGACTCAATTAGCGAGGGGGAACATTTTGAGCCCCTATGACTGAGGCTGCCCAATAAATCCAAACATAGTCAGCTATTAATTGATTATACATTTCAAGAGCATGACAAGAGAAGTGGTTTTCAGTGATGAATGACTGCATTTAGTAATCCACTGCCTGGTTTGTTTCTCAGGGTTTCAACTGTTCAGACTGTTGAGACTTTTTTGTTAAATTTAACTTGAACATGTAGTGTGACTTGTCCCTTAAACATTGTACTGTTTCCAAAATGCCAGTGTTTATAGAGGTATTCAGATCCTTATGTTAACTTGATAACAGCTTGCATGAACACAGGAGTGGTGGAGATTCAAACTATTCAAATTCTGTCTTATAAATCCAAATAACTTGTTCTTTGAGTGTTTTGATTTCATGCCCCTTTAAGCTTCTATTGTGCATAAATTCAAACATATTTTGTGACACATTTACTTTGAGTATTGAGATTAGACAAAAAGATGACAACTTTCTAAATTGTAATTAAAAAAGTAAAAGTTCTTCTTATAGTTTTGTGTTTTATTAATGAGAATCAAGTAAGTGCAACACTTAGCATTAAAGGAAGAGTGTATTTCCATAATTACACACACACACACACACACACACACACGAGAGCTCACACACACACACACACACACACACGAGAGCTCACACACACACACACACACACACACACACACACGAGAGCTCACACCAGTAAGATAAATAGAATTATTTATCATAATCAATAATCATCACAATCATAATCATCAATTGAGGATAAACTTGAGGTCAAACTTAGAAGATGTACATATATATTACATATATCATAAAATCCTTAATGTAATTAATATAATGTCATTTGCCTAGTGGTACACTAATTTTAACATACAGTTGAAAAAGACCACTTGTTCAGAATTATCAGTGCTTTTTCTTTACAAACTGTACATCCTCACAGTAATAAAATTGACCTTTAGTTTAAATAGACTGCTCAGTCCACGATTTATGTTTGTGCTTAAATATATGTACTATAAATATATGTAGCTATAGGTACTTTGATGTCACTGCCTCAACAATGCTCTATATGGGAGTTAAATATACATTATATCATGGAATTACTATTACCTGTTCCTCAATATATAAAAATTACTTTAGGGATATATCTTGCTGAGTTTAGGCTCAATCTTTTACGTAGGTTAACTTTTTTCATCTGCACATTTTTATGCAAACTGTTGATCACAAATTATAGCTGTAAACCTAATAGAATGAAATGTAGAATTTATGCGTCTGGTATACAGTGTAGAGTGTAAGTATAAAGTACTGGAAAATTGAGATTTCAAGTAGATTAAAAGTTTGAGTGCAGCACAGTAAGTGGAGTAGACTTACTCAGCTACATTGTGCTGAAACAGTTTCAGCTTCATATCGTTAATAACAGAGTTCTCTGGTTAATAATGTACATATCGTATCTCACTTTATTTCATTTGGTCAAGCTCTGACTGTGGAATATAATCTTTTAGACCCGAATGTAAAACCGATTTAGTCAGCAGGCTTTATGTCTCTCCCGCTCAGTGGCGTGGTGCAAGGAACTGTGTTATTGTAACCTCTGCCTGGGGAGCCCTCCCCTTCAGTCCGGCCCACTGCCTCACTGGCTCACCATGAGCCCATCTGTCCCTGCAGCCAACAAGGCTCCTGCTGTTCCCTGCTCAATGCTATGTTTTACTCTCTAAATATGTTAGAGAAAAAAGAAATCTGTCTGTACATCTGTCTGTCAGTCGGGCTATTTCACCACTTGCAGTGCAAGAGTCTTCGGGTTTGGGTTAGGGGTTGTTTTTTCACAGTCACTTTCAATTAACCAGATATTAAAAGTGCAATGTATAACTGTAGGTACATGCTGAACTGGCATGAAGATTAATGGTGTTGATATGATTTGTTTTTTTTTAAAAAAAGAACATTTTTGGGAGCATTTTATGCCTTTCTTTTTAATAATACTATTAGAGATAGACAGGTAATGCAAGGAAACAGAGTAGGGGAATAACAAGCAAACTGGTGATTCATTACCCATGTGGCATGCGCTCTAACCTCTCATCTATTGGGTCACCCCATAATTTAGATTTTTATGGATGTGCTGTGGATGAGGTAATACCAAAGTAGGTTACATTTAATTTAACAGTGCAGAGCCTCTTTTGGACAAATTTGGTTACATTTTTAATTCACTATGCAACAACAAATAGCTAATTTTTCAGAAATGAGTTAGTTTTCCATCCATCCGTCTTCTTCTGATTATCCAATTCATTGCCAGTCTATCCAAAGACATGCATGGCGACTGCTGATTCTGAAATAGCCGTAACGGTAAGTTCTGACTGTCTTTCTCTGTTAAGTTCAGGGAGAGTTTATATGTTATGTTTTAATGATGGGAACACTAAAGTTTAGAGGAACTGTTTTCTTTTTGTTCAGTGTGTGTATGATAAATATTTAAATCTTTATTTTAAGTGAGTATTGTGCACTTGACATTTACTTGATTTGAGGTGCAAAGAAAGCGACCAAATGACCCACAGACAGACTCACACTTGCACGACTTAACTGCTCACTCAGTGCTCACGTATTAAGTTAGAAGTGTGGGTCTGTGTCTAGTTGTTAGACGAAGGCAGCGCCACTGTCCTACGTCTATCATCAAATGCTTGTGCTTTTTAAGTATAATGAAGAGCATGATGAAGTACCACTGTGCATATTTTCTGGACAATGTAACTGCCTTCCAATATACAAACGCACAAACAGATTGCAAGATGTCATTGATTTGTTATGGCACTGCTTGGAGACACTAAGCAATGCAAAGGGCAACTTGCTTTTATGTAGATGACATCCATTTATATTCTGCCTGAGTTTATTGTGATGAACAGCAGGCTCTTCCATGTATGCATGTTTTGCCACACAATCCTGTGTAAATATTGGACTGTTGATTCCAGGCACCCCTTCCTTCCCAAGTTAGCCAATACCAACTGCTAGCTGCTTGAAGTAGCACAAGCCAAACCTATAAATGATAATGTACACTCATATGTTTAGTGCGTGTCTATAGTCTGTGTGTTGTGAAGAGAAACGCTGAAAGCTCATACAATAGCAATGGGACTGAGATTAGAACAGGAGTACCAGGCTTTTTGAATGGTTTTTTGCCAAGGGCCACCTTAGATTTCTCTCTCCACATTCCCTCTCTCTCTCCATAATATTTTCCATTAGCTGCTGTTTCATTCATACTCTCTCTGGTTCCTGCATCGTCTCCTCCGGGGCCTGACAGCTTGAATGAAATCTCCATATCTATGATTATCCTTCTCTTTTCTTCTCTTCTGTTCAGATTGGAAAAAAAGTTTGCCAACATAATGTGTCTGTGATGTTGCACCCCCCCTCACTCCCCCCCCCCCTTCCCATGTGGTCAGTCACACTTCAGTATTGCCATTCAAAAATTCTGATAGGTTTGGCTGATGATTCTTTAGGGTTAGCGTTTCCATTGTAAGGATGAAGAAAGGCATGTGGTGGTTTTGGCAAAACTCCACAAACTGGAGAGGCAGAAGGACCTTTGACGTCATTAGGAAACGTGACCCACTTCTCAAGAGGCAAGGAGCCTTGGGCTGGTTGAGCAGATGTTGCACAGATGAGCCTGCATGCGCACGTGCATATACACACACACACACACACACACACACTAACACCTAGTTTTTATGCGCACATTGTACTCTGTCTTTATTTTCCGTTAAAATGCCCACAGAAAGCGAATAAATGACACAAGACATTTAGGTGGGTCTCATTTGCGTTTATGGCTGTGCACAGGCGTGAACCAATGCGGTCGTCTGCTTGTGAGATATTAGTCTAAGAGTTAAAGCATCACAGAAGTGAGTTAGTGAGTCACTGAGGTCATATCTGGTGGTTTTTCTCTAACAGGTGTCCGAGGGACAGGAAAAAAGGAGCCTGAAGCCGATTCTACAGTACGTCTTTTAGTTACGCCACTTTGGTTATGTAAGGTGGATGTTCAGCTCTCCAGCAGCTCCATCAATCGTCTCCTTTTCCCATCTGCCGTGATTTCAGATGTTACATAAAGCCTTTCTTTCTGGTCTGTCAGTTAGATATGTAGGCTCTCTTTATCTCGCAGCTATTTGCACCTTTTCCTGAAAATGCAACTGTGCCTGTCACGTTTTTTTGTTCCAGCAGAGTGACTGCACAGTTCAAGCTGACATGCATTCCCACTGGAGAACCAAACCTGTACAGGTTTGTTACAGGTGTGACATCTGCAATCAATATTATTATGCTGAAGCTGGGTCACATGACTTGTTGTAGCTGCACTCATAGCTTAGTCACCATTATTGCCAGAATCTGCCGTTCCAGCTCCTTCGAGCGCTTCACTATGTTTTAAATCATTGTTTTGGTTTTCTAAAGAACGTTCTGTTTCATGCAGAAATCCCAGTAGGAGAAGGGTCGATTGATTCTGACATCTATTGGTTCCATAACCTGAAATCACTGAACAAGGGCAAACTATTGACCAGGTGTTTGGGGGTCTTTCTTTCTTTTTTTAAAAAAAAAAATCTCTTGTTCTTGTTTTTTTATGGCAAGTGACCCAAACCAGGGAAGGTTAAATGAGATTTTAATGAAAAACAATCCTTAAAAGTTGAGTCAACACAAACATTTCTGAGAGTAAAAGAAAAACTTAAACATAGAAGCCCTGCTGGAGGTTTTCCTAAACTACATTACAGACCGCTGTTGTGGTCTCACATATATCTGATCAGTCTGTAATTAGAAGGTATTGAGTATATCTGTATATTCAATAATTTCATTGCCGTTTTAATGTCAGAATTCAACACAGAGACACAATTATTATGGGTTTGTTTTTATTTATTACTTTCAATTTTTTTTTCTCTTTTAGCCTTTTCATGTGACATCATTTGAATCTGGACTCATTCTCCCGTGGGAGTTTCGTCTAATCAGATTTCACCCCCTAAACCTGATACGCAAATCTGCGGCGTAGCTGATCTTCTACATAGTTTGCGCTAATTTGAACAAATTTGATTACATCAAATAATGGAAACAGCATGTTTATTCACACAAGAGTTAGATGTGTAGTCTCTCTCATTCTTCCTTTGTTCATTCTTCGGCAGAGAAAAGGTGCAAGCAATTCTTTGCTGGCAGAACAGTCGGCGATTTTTATATGAACAAGTCCGTCTTATTGTCTTTGCAAACACCTCATTTCCAGGGATTTATCCCAGAATCTTTGCAAATATTTGGATTTTTAGACAAATATTTTGGATATCTATGTTGCATATACGGCACAATAATATGTTCAGCCTTTCTCCCTTGCTTCACTTTCTGGCATGCCACAGCTGGCAGTCAGTTTCCAATTTCTGAGAAAAAATTTGCTTATCCTAGATCTTAAGAAAGGCAAACATCAGTGCCTGTTGATCTCAATTAGTAGCTTGGCTGCGCATTCGTGATAATGTTAGGTTTTTAATCCAGATTACTTTTTAGCAGCTGTGTCCTCTTTGTTAGTTATGGGTGAAGCATCAGAGGCATCATATTATTCCAGGCAGATGTTTGATCAGGCCTCTTCACGAACAAAATGGTTGGACCTCTAGAGGGTCCTCATACTGTTTATGACGAGCTGATTATTTCGGAAATGTCAGGGATAACGAAGATTGGTCACCTTCAAGAAGTGACCCAGTTTCTAAGATTTTTGCATTCCTCGCCAGCCCCTCTGGTTGCTGACGGACAGCGGGCTGAGACCTGAGCCAACTACATTACATGTTTATAAAGATAATTATCTGCTTCATTTTACACAAAGTGCACATGCACGCATAACACGCGCGCCCACCTGCAATAAAGGGGGCCAGAGTGCAGTGTTGCCACAGATGTAATAAGCACCCATTTATTTCCACATTGGCACAATGTTAACTCTGATTCAGGGACCGGCGGATGAAAAGGTCAGTGGGCTTGTTTTGAGTGTAAGATTTCCATCATCACATCGCACGCTCTAGCAGATCCAGTCCAAACTACACAAACAGTGTCTCTGCAGCACTTGACAGCCTTGATTCTGCCATTAAGTCAATAATCTACCCTCACCCACTCCCTCTCCTCCTCCCTTCACAACTGACCTGCTGTTAGCTTACGTACTTCCCTTTTTACTTACCCTCAACAACTCTTATCCAAACAGCAGTATAATTTTCCCCCTTATGTGTTTCCCTTTCTCCCACCGTGTCATTTTCCACAATTCTTCCTTTGCATTTTTTTCTTCTCCCCACACTTCTCACCCAGCATCTTTTCATTGTTTCCAGACAGCGGTGAAACATATTGAAGAGAATGTGTGGAACGTCAGAGTCTGTTTTCACAGAGAAAGGCAGGGATACGGACACACAAACACACACACACACACACACGGGGAGAGATGTTCCAGGAAAGTGGCATCTGTGCAGCCCATTAGGGAGGGATTCAGTGGACATGTGTGGGCCTTTTACATATGGTGATCAGCTGCTGGAAAGGAACTGGAACCAAGGGTCACATCTGAGAGGAAACATTAGGGGAGATGAGACATGTTGGACAGATCCATTCCCTTCAAGGTCCTATAGCGCTCTATATCAATGCCGTGGTAGCAGCAGACTGGCCAGGTTTTTCAGATCGGCAGGACTGTGCTGCAGGTTGCAGCAGCCAGCAATTCCATTGGCTGCAATCGAACCCTCCCACTAACTCAAACATGTGGATAAAATTCTAACACTCCTTGAATCATAATCCCTAACAAAAAGTTGTTCATTTGTTCTCAGGAAGTCTGAGGATCAAGAGTAAATGGTGCGGGAGAAACTGAACTCCGATCAGCAGTAGCACTGTTATTACCGCCGGTCCGCCCTAAAGTAACGGATGCTGAAATGGCTCTCTTGAGTGCAGGTGTACCCTCTTGCCCTTAGTAACAAGAGAAGTGAGTGAGGAAGAAAGCGTGGCAGAGGTTTTTGTTTTTTTTGGGAGGTGAAGTAAGGAGGTGGCCTTCTCTTCAGACCCCGCAGCTGCAGTTCATCAGTATATTTGTGTTGCTAAGTCTGAAATGACTGGACTAGATCCCGACTGGATCCCGTCCATGTCGGGGCAAGATACTTCCTTCTTTGCCCACCCCTGTCTTTAGTAATTCAGTTTAATGCTAACTTGTAATGAAAATATTGTTTTCAATCCCCAAAATATCAGAATTCATTTTAAATATGAAATGTAACTCCTTCTATTACAAGTTGCATTAGTTCTCGGTGCTGTGTAGCTTCATCGTATGTAAAGTTGGGGGTTTTTTGTTTTTATTTTGGAGAAGAAAATACTTTTTAGCCAACAACACTAAGCAAATGTTCCTGACTCTAGCTTTACACAGTGTGTAATTCCATCTTCTAACAAACTGATGTATTCTCAGAATCATAGAAGCTGCCATGTTGCCTGCCCATCTCGAATACATTGGCCAAGACGAATATTGCTGCTTGGCCCAGTACTTTTTATTTATGTGGCTAGAGACCGGGCATATTTGTAGTAGTAGAAAAGAAGTCGTAGGCATTTGCGACAACGTGACCGTCATTTGGATAAAATGTCATCCTCTTCCTCCTCACCTCAAACCTCATCGCCTGAACTATTTGGAGCTCTAACACAAAAAATGTGCATAAAAATGCTCATTTATTCCAGATCTTGTAAGAATTACTTGTTGTCGGCAGATTAGAGAAGCTGACAAAAACTGGCTAAACATCCACCTTTAGCTAGGATTAAGCACTTGAATTGAGAGGTGTTGACTGCAATATACTGACATCTAGTGGTGAGATTTTAAACTCTGTAACTTTAAAATAAGAACAATAACAAACACTAATGATGTTGAGAGTTGAATAGGAAAATGGAACAAGATTATATGCAAAATGATTACAAAGTAACTGACATTTCCTCGCTTTAGGCAATATTTGTGACAGCCTTGCACCTTTTCAAAAGTTAGTTATAGTTAGCTAGCAAGATTTTAGAACAACATTTTAAAGTAAAACAGTTTCTTCTTAGCTGGTCACGGTGATATTACTAGAGGAACCGTCCTCTGGGAGGCTCCTGCTCATGTTGTTTGAAGATGTGTTGTGTCAGAGCACCTGGTCATCAGAGCCTCAGGCGGTGGATGTGGCTGTGCATGCTGCATGAACGTGAGACTCATTAAGCCCACTGGCGTGCCAGGTGGACTGCAGCTTGTGCTTGTTTCAACACACACACACACACACACACACAAACACACACACACGTGCGCTCGCACGTCTCCATAAGCTTATTCTGTGATGCATCAACACATATATGTGTGCTTATTAATAGTAGCACAAATAAGACACATTCACACAATTTGCAGTGACACACAGAGGTAGGGAGAGCTACTGGCCTTGTAAGCCTCTAATTAGATCATCTCAGATATGGTATCATTGTAACCAAATTAGTGATGGTGCAGAGTATAGTATATCAGGTTTTGGCCAGAGCTCAGTCACATTTGTGGCAGAGAAATGACATGGAGTACTTGTCCCAAATGCAATAACTGAACTTGCGTCATGGAAATTAAGGACAGTTAAAAATACAGATACTTCAGAGGAAGGTAGATTGATGCCTGATAAAGCTCACATGTAACATCATGTTCGAGCATAAAGAGGAAAAAGAGAACATTCATCTGGCTGGATGAATACTCCTCTTGAAATCACTGAGCAGTAGTTACAACCTGTCTTTTGATCGATCAGTGCTAACCTGTGTCACTTTTTCAAGAAAAAACTCCTTTGAAATGTCAATACAAAGAAACATATTTATTGTTAAATTGTATTTTTTTTTTATCATTATAACATTAAACTAAACTTGACTACTATTGCCAGCTGTCTCAAGATATTTGTTTGTAATTATTGATATTTTTCTCACATGACATCATGGGGACATTTCTCAAGAGTTGTACACTATACTTGGTGTGATAAAACCACGAGTTTCTCAGGAAGAATTGTGTATTCCCTGACTGCTTGGCAGTGGTTCCTGGAACTTTCTTGCTGTCTCTGAGTGAAATCAGTTTTAAAGTAAGGGTTGAACCAAAAAAAAAGCAACCCCTGGTGATTGATTTGGTTGCTAGAAGATTCCCACAGTTGCCTGTGGGTTTTCATGTTGTTCATGTTGGAAAAAAATGAAAAGAACAAGGTTCACCTTCAAAAGTAAAAGTTGGGCCTTTTTCAAAATGTACAGCTTTTACTTGGAAGGTAAACCTTTTCCATTTCCAATTTGCATCACACGTTTCATAGTTTCGCTGCAGCTCGAGGGATAGCTGGACAGTGTTTGTAGACAAGTCCATCACTTCCATTCAAACCATGACTGCAGCATTATGCTAGCAACCAAAAACAAGGAAGTTTTTGCCAACCATTTAATGATTACATGTTTTTCTCTGGTGAAGGTGGTTGCCTGGAGTCACTGACTGGTCTGTAGACTTGTATGACTTCATTTTCCCAGCGTCTGCCACCGACTTCAAGCAAGTCTTACAACCATTTCTCCCTTCATGACTGGTGGTCATTTCTAAGTCTGTGTGACTGCGTCTTAATCACTTGATCCTACCTCACCTACATGATTGTTACACACTCAAAATGGTGGGCAAGGTTGTTTTTCTAACCTGTCATGTCAAGCAGCTTTAGCAAGAAAAATCATGATCTGAATCCACTGTTGCGCCTAAAACATTTGCTTTGTGGACAAGTTAACGTCATAGTGGTCACACATCTGAAAAAACCCCTCAATATCTATTATGATTTTACATTACAATAAAACAACTGGGAATAGGTGAAATACTAGATTTACCCCTTTGATGTGAAAAATCTGCTAAAACAATAACAATGAGCTTTAACACATTGTTTAACACAAGCACCTTTTTATGAACAATCACTCTTATTTAAAAGTTACGTCTCGCTAATGTAGTTTGACCACATTTAGATTTATGACAGTCTATACTGTGTGTAGCCACATTATTGTTAAGACCACTAAACAGCATCTTGCTCATATGAGAATTATAATATTGCAACCCAGTACCACATATAATAGACACACTGGTCCACTGTGTCGATTTCACACTTTGCCTCTCCAAAGCGTGAAAAAGACATGCATCCAGAAGTTGCAGTACTAGTTGCAGTAACAGCAGAGAAAGATATTTTATTTTATTTCAAGCCAACATGAAAAAAATCACGGGATGCAACTTCTGCATGCGTGTCCAACTTTTTCCCTATCTGGTAGCATATAAACATGCATGCTCACCGCAGTGTGCCATATTTGATATATCGCCCACTCCTGTGTGAAGTGTAATTGGTACATTTTTAATAATGTTTTAATACTACTCAAACCTTATAGTGAACAGGATAGTTAAACTAGCAACTTAATTAACTATTAGCATATTATAATGGAGTCAGTTTTTTTAGGACCACTTCAGGCTGGTGTATTAAGTTGTACTTTTGTGTTCTTCTCAGTCCAGAAAATAGTAGAATGTCTCCTAAATTTTTGAGCAACCCATCTTTCATCTCATCTTTCCTGCATTCTGAAATTTTAATATCTCCAGCTCCTTAAGGTTACTGTTTTTACTTGATTTTAGTAACATACATTCCCACTGTTTCCATAACCCATGAATCTTTGTTTCCGTGGGCTAACTAACATTACTGCAGCTATTAGAAAAAATGAGCTAGCTAACATCCAGCTAGCAGCATTTTGAGCAAATATGCATTATGAATACACATAAAACAGTGGAGGACAGCTTACGGTCTGCTGTGTCTGAATCAACTCTGGTGAGTTAAGAAGTTTAATTATTTCAGTGCAATTCAAACATTAAGGTGCAAAATTCATAAGCATTGATTGGTATTTGCAACAACACGTGGCACTTCTTTTGTGTTTATGCTAGCTGGCAGTAAAAAATAAGAAAAATGACCTCATTGGCTTTCCATACTCTTGCCGTCCGTCTGAACTCACCTAATGGTCTTTGTGTCGGGAATGTGTAAGGCCTTTATAATAGAGTCTGCATTACATGTTTGTCTCTACATGCTCTTCTCTGATAGGCCCATTTTTCTTAATTACCAGAGTGACTGTTTATCCACTCTGTTTGCCTGGATCCTTATCAGCCCTAACAGTGTTTTAACTCCCAGTGGAGAATGTGTGGGAGAAGGCGAGAGGAAGTGTGCATGCAAGTGTGTGTGTTGTGACGCACAATAGTGTACATGTAACCGTCTGTGTTTGATGTGCTTTGTCAGACACGGGTCAGAGTGTGTGGAATGCCGAACATGCAGATTCTGTCAGTGATATCCGGGTTGTGGTTGTGCTGCTGAGGTAGTGTTTTGTGTTCCTCCTGGTTGCGATGGAGAGGTGGATTCTCTGTCTGTTGTCACCGAGTGGACACTTGTGTTGACATTTTAGAGCAAAGCGATGAGTGTTCAGGTTATTGCCTCATTCCTCAGCACTGACATTATCAAGCATACAAGGAATTTGCATGTTTTCCATGCCAAATCGGGAGCATTTGTAAAAACTGGCATTATTTTAACAAGCCTGATTGTAAAAATGTTCTTCTAGACCGTCGTCTGCAGTCTTTTTCTCATTTAAAATGGAGCCGTTTGAACGAGTTGGCCATGTGTATATGTATATGCTTTTGTTTGTGCTTTTAGTGTACGTGTGTGTGCGAGTGCACACTGAAGTATGTGTGTAACCTGAGCTCTGGCCATCTCCCTGTGTGTGAGTAATGGTCCCTGTTTTATTGGCCCACTCCTCAACAGAGTCTATGAGTAATCACATAATGCATGCTCTGACGTCAGCACTGTTTCCATGGTAACACAGTGCTCCCCACTCTGGGGAGGTGCGTTCATTTTTTTTTCTTTCCCCCACATCTCGTCCTAGAGCCTTCAAAGCTCCGGCTCAGGATGGAGACATTACTCCTAAAGCTAGAATCACCTCCCCCCCCAATCTATAGTTTCACAATGTGCTTGTATGATTAGCACCAAGGACTTTGCTCTCTTTTACCTGCCGCTTCTCCTTTTTTAGTTCTTTTCATCCTCACGTCTCTGTGTTTCACTCTAAACCTTGTAGTCTTTCATTTGATTTGTCCCCATTTTAGTCCTCCTCTGTTTCCTTTTGCCTCCCAGCTCTCTTTCATGATTAACCCTCATTTTAATCTCTGCCCTCTCTCTTCCCTTCTTTCTTCTGCTCTCAAAAACTCCATAATGGTGAACAAACCACCTCTCGTATTTTCACGCCAGATGTACTCATTTTTCCCCCGTTTTCACGCACTGCTGAATTCCACTGAACGGACGACCCCTCTCTTTTCTAAAGGCTTTCCTTTTTTTGTATGATATTTTGCCTTTTCCCTTTTCCTTCCTTGTTCTGTTCAGAGGACCAGCTGTGTGTATCTGTTCCTACCAAAGATTAATATAATTCCAACCACCCGAGGGTTGCAACATTTCACTAAAGCAAGTTCAGGTACAGTTCATAACTAGATTGTGAATGGAGTATGTCTTATCTACACAGGTACTCTCTTAAATTCATTTAGCGTTAGATTTCTATCAAATAGATGCATTAAAAAACAAAATACTGCATTGCATAGTTTTTCCTGCAAAACTAAAACCCTAACTCTTACCCAGTGCAAAGGTTTTCTAACTCCACTATGCCAAATCTATCAAAGTTCCACAAAGTCTAACTTTTTTCCAAACCTGAAAACCATCAAAATGTCAATAATCAGGCCAGCCTCGATCTCTAGCTAGCAGCAGACTGTCTGTCTGGCTAGCCAAACACACAGTGAAGCCATTAATGGCTCTCTGTTATGTCTGTTGTTAATGCACAGAGAGGCAGAGACTGAAAGCATTACGTTGCCCATTTTAACCATCTCCTTTTCCTACTGAAAGTGGAGCGTTGCTGTTGAGAAAAAGGGCATTGGTGTCGCCTAAACCTAGCAGTGATTTGCCACTGCCTTTCTGTCATTTAGATGATCGACTCTGCTGCTCACTGTCAGGTGCGTAACTGGAGGCTAAGAGTGAAGACTGACTGGTTGTCTGGGTGACAAGGGAGCAGGACCGCTGTAATAGACTTTGTGTCTCTTGTTAATCAACAGGGCTCTGCTCACACAGGCGTCCATCTTCATTTTCCAATCAATTAGATCCAGTGCACACCACACACACACACACAGGTGCATGTGACTGAAGTTACTCTGTGGATGTGTGGAAAAGAGGCAAAAGAGTCAGATGGAGGAACCACAAGGGGTAGTTATAAACATGTGTGATTCTGTGCAGTTTGCCAGTAAGGCAGTCATAAAAAAAAAAAAATGCTTTACTGGTCAGCCTTGAGTCATGCCTGGGTTTCTGGATGACTTCGCCTTGACTTTGAGAGGCCCAGGAAAACACAGAGCGACAGCCATTTGTGTATTGTTGCATGTGAGTTGAGTTTTGACCAAAGACCCTGAGAGTGCAACCGAACCATAAACCAGTAAGCCCCAGTTGAGGGCTTAACCGCCCGAGGCAAGGCCTGTTCTGCCAATGCAGGTGCCTTGGTTGCTGACAGTTTAACACAGCACTGCCAGCACTGCAAAAAGATCAAGTGCAATGAAGGACAAGGAAAAGGTGAACATTAGAGTCAGAGTATGGACTAAATATGAATGTAAAAAATATATCTAAAAATTGGGAAATTTTATGAAATACAGGTATCTAAACTTGTAAATATGACACTACATTCAAGAGATGGTTAGCTAAATTTAGCATATGGAACAAAGGGATGCTGCTGCTCTCTTAATGTCTGTCATTTTCTTCCAAGCTCATAAACTCTGTGATTTCTAAGCCAGTTTTGTTTTTTCTAATTTTGCTTCACCTGCTCTCAGTGTGTAAAAATCTTGGCGCTACAATGCATAGCCAAGTTATATCAATTGTTGTTTTTATGTCTTTTTTTTTTTTCCAGGAATAGCTTTGCGATCCGAATATGAGATTTTTGGCTTTTCTGAGGTTTTAGGGCGAGTCTTGGCAATCAGGAAAGAAAAAACTGTAGTCACTCACTCTATTTCACCTGAAAAATCATTTCATTCTTCTTCTGGTAATTGTATATCTGGTTAATCAGTGCTTCAGAGGAATTGCATCATCCATGCAGTTCCCAGTCTTTGAGCTAAGCTTAACAAAACTGTAGCTTTACTCTTGAGGGACAGATACAAGAGTGTTAAACCACATCTTCCATCATTTTACGTAGTCGATCATTGCAAATCTACTAATTGCTATTCAAATGTATAAATGATTGAAATGAATTTTGACACATGGCAAATGCAGTTCTATTAAAACAATAGCCTTTCAAACCGGCAGGCACCATTTAGCCACTGACTCCCAACTCGCAACAGCTCATTATTGTTGCTGTGATTAGTCATGTAATGTTGTAATCACCAGCAGCGACTGTTTTGGATGTGAGCGCCGGCTGGACGAGGTCTGCCCGTCTTGGTTCTTCTCTTTAGGGATTTACAATGTGACTGTGTTAGAGGTGGCCAGATCTGAATTTTGCATTCACATCCGTGCCCCTCTTTTGCAGCCTTTCGGCACCAGATCCACTTGGCTCAGGCCCGGCGCATGTGTACTACTCAGGTTATAAGCGGAGCGGTGATTTACTTGGGTTCTGTTTTCAATTAATGTAGTACGCACATGCAAATGATAAACATGCAGATTTTTTTAATATAAAAATTTCCATGGTTTTTAACTCCAGGGTGGCCATTTTGCATTTACAAGTCCTACACAGTACAGCCTTATCCACTGTGCAGTTGTAGTTGTTAATGGCTTGGTTTTATGATACCTATCTTCTAGTCTACCTTTCCAATTAATTGAACTACTTCCCATTATAGCGGATTATCCTTCCAATTGGGCATTTTTTGAGCCAGGATTGTTTTTACAATGTTCGTCATTTATTCAGAGTTGCAGCAGACTTTATTTCTTTCTGCTTTTACATGGTCTATGGAAAGTACAATTAAAGCAATTACAGATGAGAATTAACATTAGCTTCGGGCTACAGACCTGCTTTGTTGGACTTATACGGGATGTGAACCTCTGCTGAACACGATCTTAAGGCTAAGGCTAATCTTTCTTTTCATTGTTTGATTAATTATCCTGCCAACATTACTGATTGACCAATTAAGAGAATAACAAATGAGCTTTTGGACCATGTAATGACTGCGCGAGGTTAAACACAGCCTCCATCAAAATTCTCCATAACATTTTTCCTGCTTTTTTTTCAGACAGTAGCAAGATGAGCCTGCTGTTCTGTGGTGTCTTTAGAGCACGGCGTGGGGAGCAGAATGTTAAAGGCAAAGGTCTCAACAAATTGTTTCCTCAGCTGTGCTGCAAAGGGAACTGCAAAGGATAGCCTAAGAATTCAGCCCTGTTAGAGATTTGTTGTCTTAAACTTTCTCTGTTGTGAGAGTTTTTCTTGGTTTCAGCAACAGAATGCAAAATCACCTCCTGTTGTCAAGAAGAGCGAGAGGAAGTTTTTCCCAGCTCACAATACGTTCATGTTTGTGATCAAATTTACTCTGCATGTAATTGTTAACATTAGATTCACTGATATTAATATTCACCCTCTGTAAAAAATTTAAAAAAATCAAACATGTTTAGACTTAAAAAAATGTCACATATATTTTTTTCCACACATATTTCACATTTCAGAGCTTTTTTCCCTCTTAACAAATTAAATCGTCTAATATTGAATTGGTTTGATGATCTGAAATATGAAAGTGTAACATAAGTGCAAAAATTAAGAAACTAAGAGATCACAAAGAGAGCAAGTATTTTTTCACAGCACGTGTAAATAAACAAAACCAGCCTTTTAACCAAAAAGAGATCTTGGTAGATAAATTACAGCATAAAAAAATCATTGGTATCGACACTGATTAGCGGACAAATTGGAACCTAAACACAGTGTTGGCGCAGAATTTAGTAACTGCTGAATCTGTAAATGTGACAAGGTTTCTACCCATTAATGTTTAAATTACGAGCTTTTATTTGAGTTAGTGTTCAACTCATTGTTTTTTATTTTTAGTAAATACAGGGCATTATCTCTCTCTCTCTCTCTTGCTGCTTCCAGCTGCTTTATTCACAAGGGGTGGCCACAGCAGGTAGTGCCACATGTTTGATTTGTCAGATGTATTTACGCTGGTTGGCCTTCCTCACACAATCCCAAAGGGATTTGTGTCTCCTCCTGAGACTGGACCAGGGATTTTTGCTTGTTAGGCAAATGTGCAAATGACTACACAACGGAGCCACTCAACATATCTCATAAACAAGTGAAATATCCTGGCAAGGAAAATGTTAGTCATAGTCAGTCTACTCATCACCGTGTTTCTCTTAAAATATATTTGCTGTTGAACAGAAGCATCATTTAGGTAAACAGCATACTTCAAGTCATGCAGAGTTTGCACATTACCACTGTTCTAGTAGTATATGCCCTTGCTCTATACATTGTATATTCACTCTAGAGTTACCAAATACTGTAGTCCAAAAGAAGCAGAATGCTTTTCCTGTTATGTAATCGTTGTAGTGTGGTAAGTGGTGAGTACAAGTTCCATTCCATTTACGCGATGACGTCCGGTACCCCAAGCTTTTGCTGGGTTGAGTGAGAAAGTCACGTTTCCAACATGATGCAGTGCTTCTTTGCTTTGGCCTGAATGCTGTGAAGCTTTTCAGACCCCACTTTAACCCTGTGAAGCATGTTAATTAAATGTTTAAGCTTAGTTTAAAAAAAAAAAAAGTTATGTAGAGTGCAGCTCATGTTTAGTACACCAGGTGCTCTCTGCTAATTTGGCATTGTGCATGCTGACTGAGGCTCAACATATACTTTAAAAGAAAAACAAATGTAGCCATCATCCTCATCTCAGAAATGGTAATTATGATACTGAACTAGTCCAACTCCACAAAAAAACAACTGTTTGTTGTTCAGTCTTTTTTAACATCTTTGCCTACATCTAAATTTGTAGCCGTGCTAGCTATCTATTTACATTGGTGTACAAATTGAAAAAAAGCCAATGGAATAAGAAAAAAACACTGCAAAACCTCACAAAAACACAATAACATGACAAGCTAATATTATATGCTAATTGCAAATCTGTATCTACAGTATTATATGAATTGTGATTAAAACACACATTACCTTGAATCCTCTGTTTCTTTTCAGCAAGTCTCAGTGCTTCCTTGACGTCCTCGTTTTTGTCACTTTAACTGTTTGGTTATATTATCGACTCCCAAAAAACACTTCTGTTTTTGTTTTATTTAACTTCTGTTGTGTTTTGTGTGCTTTTGCAGTGTTTTGTTAAGTTGAAGTGCATTTGACCTCTCAGGGCCATCGTAAAACAATGACGCAATCAAGAACAACGGGACTTTCCCATATTTTTGATATCCTAATTTCACTGTCTGCAAACTCTCTGAAACCTATGTCAGAAAAATGTGATTTATTGGTCTGTTTCTGATACCAAAAAACAAATACACAAGACACTATTTTGCCCCTGGTTCTCATCCAGCAAAGCTCTCTGGTGTGAGGGTAAACTCACAATTATCACAGCCTCGTGTGCCTGGGTGCGCAGTCAGCCAATAAAATTTGTCCCCTTAGTGATGCTGGCAACTTTTCCTTATTTGACCTGCGGTGATAATGCTGTGTGGATTGTGATCTATCAGCAGTTTCTTGTAAACCTATGACAGTTTTTAATCAGAAGTTTAATCATTTGCAACTGTGCTACAAAGGACTATTTATTTATTGGAATTATTAATAAACCACAATAATTTAAAGAATGGACTCAGTTTGTAATCTTAGTTAGAAATTCATAAAAATAAGCAAAGACATAAAAACCTTTTTTTCCTTTCCCAGAAGGGAGGACGTTTGTAATTGATTCCATTTGTTTGTCTGTCTGTTTGTTAGGAGTCTAGCGTCTACCGTTTTCAGGATATCATTTTCAAATTTTGTGTGATAGTAGGTACCAATAACAGCTTGAGCTTGATCAAGGTCACAGCAAATGAGTAAGAACTTTATATTACGCACAATTTTTATGCATTGTCTTTACACTGCACAACAATATACTAGGCCTTGGGGGACATGATTACCTAGGTTTACTAAGAATTTGACTGTAACCTTTAATGTTAGCATAGCGCTATGGAAAACAAATTAATTCAAGAAACCATATTGAGTAACTTTCTATATGGAAGGGCGTGTTTTTGTTTTTTCAATATGAAAAAAATGCTTTTTGTTTTTTCAATATGATGCTCTATGACTATAGCCCTTGCCCTTCTGGGGGCTGTATAACATGAAACATAAGAAAGTCAAAGGCGCTTCCCCTTTTTTGTAGGAAACATAAAAAAGGGGGGGAAAAGGACTTTAGCCTGCTGTTTGCATGCTGTGTCACATATAGCTAGCAACCTTATTTGAAAAAGCAGCAATTCCTTTTTTTCTATGGATGTCTGGATGCTATGGATGTGCTTTAGTGGAATTTTTTTTTTTGTAATCTTTTGCAGTGCTCATCGGTCTCTGTGTGTTTCTTTCTTTGGACAAGCCATCATAAGTCATATATTTTTTTACAGCACAAGTTAATTTAGTCAAGCAGTAACTTAATACCATAACAGGAGTACCAAGAGTATTGATTGTAATGAATCAAGGATATGGCCCTTTTGTACATTATCATACATACATTATTGTAGGATCCTCATTCTTCCTGTTTGATTCTTTATCACATAAGCTAGAAAAATAATAGGCTGCCCACCCAACACCCAAAAGAAAAACTAAAACTGAAGTATTCCTGCATATTTATGTGGTGAGTTATTTCTTCCGTGCATCCATCTCTTGACAGCAGTTTTGCAATTATTTATGGACTTGATGTTTTAAGTGGAATAGGCTATTTTGGGCAATCCCTGTCCATGAGCTAATGAAAACAGATGGCAAACATGACGCAGTGCATATTTATTTTATCAGGATAAGATATAAATATAAATATAAATATAAATATATATATATATATGTCTGTGAAGGTTCTCAGTCATATATGTATATATATATGTATATAGCAAACACAGGCACAGTGAATGACTGCTGCTTTTATAATGTATGATCTTTGCTACTTCTGTTCCACAGCATCTGAGACCGTATCAGTGAGAACTGAGGCTCATGAATGTGTGGAATGTAAGCTGACGTCAGTGGCCCTACCGTAGCTCCAGTCACATGGCTAGGTAAACACGAGTAGCCATTTGGCCTGCTGTGCGTGGGTTGCATGAGAAGCTCTAATCAAGAGGATCTAAGAACTAAATTCCAAGTTTTTGCTCTCTGTTGTTGAGTGCGAAGAAAACCCAAATCCTCAGTGTACTTTTACTGGGATTCTTTTCATGTTTAAACAGCAGACTAACAAAGGTTTTTTTTTACTACTGTTTTCCTAGCATGTGGCAAGCCTTAGTACTATTCCAAGTCCTGAACACACTTGCACACTGTTACAGATATATGCTGTACATGCAATTTCAGACAACGCAGGTATAGAGATACAATGCATGTTTATTGTAATGCACTGATAAACTAACAGACAACAGTCATGTAAACACATAAATGACCTAAGGCCAGACATGAAGGATGTTCAGATATCATCCATTTAAGCTCAATCACGTGCTTGCACCAGTTGTGCTATATAACAAATACAAGTACATTTACTTCTTTATTTCCAATAATGCTGATTCATTCAGTTGTTTTTCCTCCATCAGACTTTTGGAGGGAACTATTGCACTTTCTACTGATATATCCAACAGTTAGCCGCAAAGAAGACACAGCTGTATCAAATAGCAAGTACCTACCATTACACCAAGCTTAAAACCCTAATAAAGTCTTAGAACTAAAGTTGTTTTTACACATGCAGTGCACTCCTTAACTTCCCTGAGCTAACAAGTTTACAGCTAGTGAGCAGGCATCATGTGTCCTGGCTCCTGCACACTCTAGTCAGGCTGCACCTCGGACTAAACCACAGAATATCTCCAATAATGAGAGAGCAGATGACACAAAGTATCGTTTGTTGTCTACATGTGATAAAAGACAACTTCAGACTGTTTCCCCGACCTGATTTTCCTCAAATTTAAAGTTTGTAATATGTCCATGCCATGTCTGCTCAACCCTTTAGCAAAAACAAAGAAAAAGTAAAATCCTTCTTTCACTAATGATTTAATGCATAGCGTCTGAACACCTTTAAAGAATTTGTTCTCTCAAAAAACTCTCAAAAAACAAAACAAACACCTTTGCTCCTGTAAAGACTGGTGTTGGCTCTCTCTGTGGTAGAGTATCACTTCCTGTTTCTGTTACAACATGCAGTGGTGTTTTTGTGTATTTTATCTGCATAGCCAATTTAATTAAAAATGTAAAGATAACGTCTTATTACGAAGTGTAATCTTAACATGCTTTATCCAAAGCACACTCTCTGTTCATTCATTCACCCGCTAATTATATTCACAGTATTCACTGTGTCTTTAGGGATTCGCTAGCTTAACTTAGCTCGTAGCCAACTAGGGTTGCCAACTTTTTAACTATCAAATCAGGGATACTTTGATGTGCCAGAGCCACAATACACAGCCAGCTGAGCATAGTGTAAATATGCACTTTATGTTCATATTATTAAAAAAAACAGTTCTATTTGTTGTTATACATCATCCACCTGGGTCTTACTCAAGAGTTTTTGTTTGAATTCTCAGACTTTTTGTCTGATTCAGTGCTCAGCTCAGATAAAATAATTATTATGGGTGATTTTAACATCAATGCAGATACTAAAAATTACAGCCTCAACATGGCATTCATTCTATTCTACTGAATATTTAACAGTATTTCCTGAAACCCTCTCTTGTCCGATATTTTCCTAATAACAATTTACAGCCATGGATTACACAGCAGTAGGGAATTGATTTTACCATAGTAGATGTCTTTCTGAAAGTGCTGTAACTAAGTTTAAGGATATAATTCATCCACTGTTATCTTCTTCAATGCCCTGTGCTAACACAATGCAGAGCAGCTAACTGAACCGCTATCTTGTTAATATTTTTACAACTCTGGATACTGTAGCTCATCTGAAAAAGAAAGCCTCAAATCAGAAGTGCTTGACTCCCTGGTATAGAATTCAGAATAGAATAGAATAGAATTCAACTTTATTGCCATTGCACATGTCACAAGTACAAGGCAACGAAATGCAGTTTGCATCCATCCAGAAGTGCTTTAGCCATGATATAGATATATTACAAAATATATATTAGCAATAATATAGATATATTACAGAAATCGGTCTATTGTAGGTATGAGGGTACAAACACACACCTTAAAGCTGGAGAGGAAGTGCCATCTCACTACTTTAGAAGCTCATCATTTTGTCTGGAAAGCCAGTTTGCTGCTCTATAGAAAAGCCCTCCAAAAAGCTAGAGCACCTTACTCTTCATTACTGATTGAAGGATATAAGTAGTGATATGATGAACAAGATGGCGGCGCACACAGACGCAGCGGCTCACTGCTCCTCACGTTCGGTGTTTTGTTTTTTACTTTTTCTACGTGTATCTGTGTGGATGTGTGTGTTTTTTATTATTATACATCGAGTAGAGTCCACCTACAGTCGTCAGGACCTTCTGAGTTTGGGATCACGCTGTGCAAGGAGCATTACATCGGACTACCACCACTTTCACGGCATTCCGGAGGACATAATAAGAGCTCCAGGGTCTCCGTGGTTGGTTCTTCCCAGCGGCAAGACAAAGAGGAAACGTAAACAAAGGAGGCAAAAGCGTGGCTGCAGGGCGGGCCCACTAGCTCGGCTAAAGAAACAGCCATTTAAGCCACCGCTTCCGAGTATTTTCCTCTCAAACGTCAGGTCCATAACCAACAAAATCGACGAACTGAGATTACAAATTGCAGTCAATAAGTGTGTACGGGACAGCAGCATAATATTACTCACAGAGACTTGGCTGCAGCCATCAATTCCGGACTCGGCTATTGAGCTAGCAGGCCGCACGGTCCACCGTCACGACAGGAACAGCCACTCCGGTAAGATCAAAGGAGGGGGTTTATGCATCTACACCAATGACAGCTGGTGCAAAAACACAAAGACTGTAGACAGCCACTGTTCCCCGGATTTGGAATATTTGACTGTGAAGTGCAGACCCGTCTACATACCTCGCGAGTTTACTGTTGTCATGGTAACGGCCGTGTATGTACCACCCGATGCTAATGCTAACTCGGCCATGGAGGAGCTGCACAAGACAATAAGCAACCAGCAGAACTCCCATCCAAACGCAGTGCACATTATAGCTGGGGACTTCAACCATGCTGATTTAAGGTCAGTATTCCCCAGATTTGAACAGCATATTAAATGTGCAACGAGGGGGAAAAACACATTGGATAAAGCCTACAGCAACATCCAAAAAGGCTACAGAGCAACCCCTCTACCACATCTAGGTTTGTCAGACCACATGTCCATGCTGTTGATCCCTGCATACACTCCCATTAGGAGAAGAGCCCCCCCAGTCACAAAAACTGTGAAAACCTGGCCAGAAGGTGCATCACATCAGCTGCAGGACTGTTTTGAAAACACGGACTGGAGCGTGTTCGAACATCAGGACCTTGAAGAGCACACAACATCAGTGCTCTCATATATTAACTTCTGTGTCAACAGTGTCACTGTGGACAAACGTCTCCGGGTGTATTCCAACCAGAAACCCTGGATGACTAAAGAGGTCCAGGTCCTGCTGAAGCAACGTGACGCCGCTTTTAGATCCGGTGATGGTATGCAGTACAGTGCAGCCAGATCTGAGTTGAAAAGAGGCATCAGAGAGGCCAAGGCAGCGTACAAGAGAAGGATTGAAGACCACTTCAGCACCAAAAACTCACGACAGGTATGGCAGGGAGTTCAGCACTTAACCAACTACAAACCTGGCAATACCACGTTGACTGAGGGTAACGCGGAGCTTGCGGAGGAGCTGAACTACTTCTTCGCACGCTTTGAGGTGAAGGGACCAGAGGCAGCAGCAGCAAAAACATCGGACAGCAGCAGCAGCCCAAGCCTCATAGTGCAGGAATATGAGGTGAGGCGCACACTGAGGGCAGTGAACCCCAGGAAGGCCGCCGGACCAGATGGGGTAACCGCAAAGGTCCTAAAAGAGTGTGCAGACCAGCTGGCTGGGGTCTTCACTAAGATCTTCAACACTTCACTGTCCCAGTCCTGCATCCCGCCGTGCCTAAAGTCAGCCACAATTGTCCCACTGCCAAAGCATACTAACATTAGCAGCCTCAACGACTATCGACCAGTTGCTCTAACACCTGTTATAATGAAGTGCTTCGAGAAACTGGTCCGACGTCACATCATGTCCTGCTTGCCACCCACACTCGACCCGCTCCAGTTTGCATACAGAGCTAACAGATCAACTGAAGATGCCATCGCTACAACGCTCCACACCACCATCTCTCACCTGGAAGTGCAGGGCCGTTACGCCAGGCTGCTCTTTGTTGACTTTAGCTCTGCTTTCAATACGATACTCCCGGACAGACTAATAGTTAAACTGCTGGAAATTGGACTTCCTTCTACCACCTGCCGCTGGATCAGAGACTTCCTCTCAGACCGTGTACAGAGAGTTAGAGTGGGGCCTCATCTTTCCTCAGCCCTCAGCCTTAACACCGGCTCTCCACAAGGCTGTGTACTGAGTCTCCTACTGTACACTCTGTACACACATGACTGTGTTAGTTCCCACCCAGACAACACAGTCATCAAGTTTGCAGATGATACCACCGTGGTGGGGCTCATCTCAGGGGGAGATGAGACTGCGTACAGAGCTGAAGTTCAGAGGCTGTCAGATTGGTGTGCAGATAACAACCTGGACCTCAATACCACCAAGACAAAAGAACTAGTAGTTGACTTCAGAAGGAGGAAGTCCGAGCTGCAGCCTGTCAGCATCAACGGGGAGTGCGTGGAAAGGGTCTCCAGTTTCAAGTTTCTGGGTGTGCACATAGACACAGACCTCCAATGGCGCTCTAACACCTCTGCGGTCTTAAAGAAGGCCCAACAGCGTCTCCACTTTCTGAGAATCCTCAGAAAAATGGACCTGAAGAAGGAGCTGCTGACCGTCTTCTACCGCTGCTCCATTGAAAGTGTGCTGACATATTGCATCGGTGTGTGGTTCTCCAGCTGCACCACAGCACACAGAAAGGCACTCCAGAGGGTCATCAACATGGCCCAAAAAATCATTGGACATCCTCTTCCCTCCCTGAAGGACCTGTACAGCACTCGCTGTCTCAAGAGGGCACGCAGCATCCTACGGGACTGCACACACCCAGGACACCGGGTGTTTAAGCTGCTGCCGTCTGGCAGGAGGTTCAGGCTGCTGAGGTCCCAAACAAATAGACTCAAGGACAGCTTTTACAACAGGGCAATAGCCCTGATCAATGTAAATAGCTGACCTGACTGGATACCTCCCTGGACTTTTTTAGGGGGGAGGTAACAATGTTTAAAACAATAACAATAATATTTATATTTATAACAAGGTGCAATAATAATTAATGTGCAATAATAACAGTGTGCGTAACACATACACTTATTCTTCTTTTTTATACTAAGTTAAAAACTATACTGTGTTGTGTTGTTTGTTGCGTTGTGATGTGTCATATCGTGTCATGTTGTGTTATATGTAGTGCCGACGTAGGACAGTTTTTCCAATTTCATTGTACTACTGTACTATGTATGACTGTGCAATGACAATAAAGAGTTATCTTATCTTATCTTATCTTATAAGAAAAACCCCAGGTTTCTCTTCAGCACTGTAACCATGCTGACAAAAAGTCAGAGCTCTGTTAAGCCAAACACTGCTTTAACATTAACTATTAATTTCTTTCTAAGTCTTTCTAAGTTTCTTCTTCTTAGTTGAAAACCCTTTGCTGGCAATGACACCCTGAAGTCTTGAACTCATGGACATCGCCAGATGCTGGGTTTTCCCTTTTTTTAATGCTCTGCCAGGTCTTTACTGCAACGGCTTTCAGTTGCTGTTTGTTTGTGGGCCTTTCTTTCCAAAATGTAGTCTTCAACAAGTGAAATGCATGCTCATTTGGGTTAATATCAGGTGACTGACTTGGCCTTTCAAGCATATTCCACTTCTCTTGAGTTTGTTTGGCTGTATGTTTTATGTCCATCTGTATTATGAAACACCGCCCAATCAATTTGACTGCATTTAGCTGGATTTGAGCAGACAGTATGTCTATGAAAATCTCCAAAAGTTGATTCTGTTCATCTGGACGAGAAATGTTTTCAGTGGGAGAAACGTTTCGTCACTCATCCAAGTGACTTCTTCAGTCTCAGCTGACTGCAGGTTTCCCCAACCTCAACAGTACATTTGCATAATGACTGAAACCAGCACCACTGAAGGAACAATGGGCTGGGAGGTCAGTTCCTTCATCATAATTATGCAAATCCTCATGGCCATTGATCAACAAAGGCCACTGATCAATGGCCATGAGTACCATTCACAGAGAGTTGGGGAATGGATGTCTATGAAAACCTCAGAATTCATCCAGCTGCTTCTGTCAATCAAAAAACACTAGTGTTTCAGTGCCACCGGCAACCATGCACGCCCAAGCCATCACACTGCCTCTGCCGTGTTTTACAGATGATCTGGTATGCTGTGGATCGTGAACTGTTCCATGCCTTCTCCATACTTTCGGGAATGTTTTTCCCTCTGCTGGCTTTTTTAAACATTTTTTTCAAATATTTTTTCTTTTAGCAATGTCCAGTCTAGCCTTTCTCTTCTTCAGGCTTATGAGTGTCTTGCCCTTTGCAGTGAACCCTCTGTCTTTACTTTCATGCAGTCATCTCTTTATGGTAGACTTGGATATCAATACGCCTACCTTCTGGAGAGTGTTGTTCACTTTGTTGGCTATTTTGAAGTGGTTTCTCATCACCATGGAAATAATTCTGGGATCGTCCACCACTGTTGTCTTCTGTGGACATCCAGATCTTTTTGCGTTGCTGAATTCACCAATGCTTTCTTTCTTTCTCAGGATGTACCTGAGACCTCAGTACAGTGTTTGATACTGTAGACCATAATATTTTATCACAGTGATTAGAGCATGCTGTAGATATTAAAGGTACAGTGCAGTGGTTTCAATCATATCTATCTAATAGACACCAATTTGTTCATGTAAATTGAGCATCTTCTTCACACTTAATTATGGAGTTCCCCAGGGTTCAGTGCTAGGACCAATTCAGTTCACATTATACATGCTTCCCTTAGGCAGTATCATTAGAAGGCATAGCATACATTTTCTCTGCTATGCAGATGACACCCAAATTTATCTGTCCACAAAGCCAGATAACACACACCAATTAGTTAAACTACAGAAATGTCTTGAAGACATAAAGACCTTGATAGACTCAAGCTTTCACCTTCTAAATTCAGGTAAACCCGAGGTTACAGAAATGTGGTTTCTAGCCAGATTCTTACTCTGTGTGGGAGCCAAGTTAATGTAGTTCATATATTTTAGTATTTATATTTCGCTGTTGTTAAACTTGTTTGTGCAATTAATAATTTAAGAAGTAAATGCATGTTTATGGTGGAACTAAAATTATTTTATTGCTGTGTTGGCTTGGTTACGTAGTACCGTGAATACATGTGTCTTAAAGGCTTGTGTTTATAGTTAAATCCGGACGTCATGGATGTATGCAAATGAGCGCATGCGGTGTGGGAGGGGGGAGAGAGAGAAAAAAAGTTAATACTGTTATGGAACGGCTGTGTGCAGACAAGAATAGGACCCAAGGTGCAGACACTCGGAGGCAAAACTTGAACTCAAAACAGCTTTAATGTTAAACTCAAATATAAAATAACTGGAAATATCAAAATAAACTTACACCGGAAGACTGACAGAACACACAGCTAGATAAACAGTAGATCACGACAATGACAAACTGAAACACAGGGCTTAAATACATAGAGGGAGCAATCAGGGAATGGACAACAGGAGGGAAACACAGCTGTGGCAAATCAGAACTGACGAGACAAGGAAGCATAACCTGAACACACTGAGATAAGACAGAGACCTTCAAAGTAAAACAGGAAACACATAACACAGACTGAACAAAAGACACAGACTCACATGCAGGCACTACAACAGAGGGAACAGAGACTTGGGACCAGGGCAGACACAGACACTGACTGGACACGGGGATATAGCGGACAGGGGAGACAGCAACTAAGGATTACACAGAGACAAACCATAAGACATGACTCTAACAAAAACCCAAAGACTAGAAATTATAAATAATATAATAAACTCAAAAACCCTGGGTCAACGACCCAGGCATCCTAAGAAATACGCGGCAGCTGGGGAGAACAGAGCCACACGGTTTTCCTACCGTAGTAGGTTTTTTTTTGTTGAGGATAAGTTAAACCTGACCGCTCCTGTAAGATGACCAGCAAACTGTGGAATAATTTTTTTGTTACATCTTTTCACGTCGGAGTCCTGTGGAGTTCTTTTTCCTCTTCAAACTTACGTACACGAGTGAAGCACGGGAAAACTGGTCTCACGGCTATACACTCTGGATGACATTGCCCTGGACTTCTGGGAACACTGAGGAATCTTAGAGTCGTTTTTGAATTTAGCAGAATTGAATTTAAAATCCTGCTCCTCACATACAAGGTCTTGAATAATCATGCCTCATCTTAACTTAATGACCTAGTACTGTATCACCCCAATTGAACTCCCAGAGTATTTAAAAGTAGAATGGAACGCAGTTTCTTCTGCTTTCAATCCCCTCTTCCAGTTCGGATTTAGGAGACAGACACCATCTCTACTTTTAAGATTAGTCTTAAAACTTTCATTTTTGATAAAGCATATAGTTAGGGCTAAATCAGATGACCCCTGAATCCTCCCTTAGTTACGCTGCAATAGGCCTAGGTTGCTACGGGGATTCCTCTATACATGGAGTGTTTCTTCTTCAGTCACCTTTTTCACTCTCTGTGTGTTTATAAACCTCTCTGCATTTAATTTTTTTTTTTGTTATTTAATCTCTGGCTCTCTTCCACAGCAAGTCTTTTGTCCTGTCTTCATCGACTCACCCCCAACCAGTCGCAGCAGATGGCTGCACCTCCCTAAGCCTGGTTTTGCTGCAGGGTTCTTCCTGTTAAAAAGGAGTTTTTCCTTCCCACTGTTGCCAGTGTGCTTCCTTATTGGGGGTCCTATGATTGTTGTTTTTTTTTTCTATGTTTTCTTTCTATTATTGTAGGGTCTTTAGCTTACAATATAAAGCACCTTGAGAAAACTGTCATTGTTTTTTGGCACTATATAAATAAAACTCAAGTGAATTGAATTGAAGAATCACTCTGGGTGGTCAAGTCATAGAACTACTGTCACTTTTCACCTGAGCTCTATTATCACCATGCTTTATGTGGTAGCTTTGCCAAAGGCAAAACTACTACACAGCAGAGTGACAGCATATCATTACTTCAATATGTGTCTTTTTTTAACACATCATATATCACACTGGCAAACAAGACAGGGAGCTTTAAGGTAGTATGTATTGTTTATTGCTTGCTAAGCCTCGGTGAGCTCCAGTGAGGGTGTGATTGAAGAAGATGGCTTTCTGTCACTCAAAGAGCCTGCAGCTTATTTCCCCAGAGGACAGCCAGCATCTCCCCTGACTTATGCCACTGTTTGCTTTCCAGCCAGGTTTCCAGGATAGGCATTAGCATGATGGGTCATTCTTAATGGCCGCATGTTTTGTCTTGTTAAGGAAAAAAAAAGGCTCAACAGAGACCTGTACCGTCATTGTCTCCTCAGAACCTCTAGTTCACGCTATACATGGAACTAGAGCCCAGTACCCCATGGGAATTTCATTGACAAAGCAACCATTTTACAAGCTAATTGTGACAAACCTGCCAGAGGGTTGATGTGAGCCTTTTCTACCTGAACGGGCTACCTGCAAAAAAGAGGAAGCAAAGATTTATTTCCCCATGCAGACATACATGCTGTTTATCTGAGCCTGGCATTTACACACTTTCATGCACACACACACACGTTTAGTCAGTACATAGGGGCTGTCCCGACTGCACGTTTATGTTTGAACACTGGTGATTTATAAAGGATGTAGGGATGTGATTTAAAGGCATTTAAAGGATTTAAAATGCTTCAGCGGACAATTGCTGTCTGTTTGTTTACTGAAGTCCTGTGGGAATCTTGATGGGACTGGAAATTAGGGATGGGTATCGTTTAGGTTTTATCCGATACCAGTACCAAACCGGTACTTTTGAAACAGTGCCGGTGCTTAAACGGTGCTCGAACCGGTGCTCGAACCGGTGATTAAAGAATGGAGAACACAAAATTGGTCCAAAAACCTCTCATGTTCAGCTGTTTTCCACTTTTTCTTTGGTCATTTTAGGCTTTTTGGCCAGGGTGAAGGGAGTATCTGCCATCAAACAAGAAGACAGCCGCATGTACCTACAACGGTGTTTGCTAGTTCACCTTACATGCATTAATTTAATAACGTGGTTAGCCTACTCAACGTAAATCACACACGGACAACATTAAGCGACTCACGCAGAGAAGAACGGCTGCTGCTGCCATCATCATCCGTCATCATTTCTGCTACACTGGCAGGGCTAGGGGCCAGGATTCTCCTCTTCGGGTTTTTGGGGGATGTTGCTAACTCCGGGTCCAATAACAGGCAACCCACCCGCAGTAGATGTGCCCGGTGTGAGGTCTCGCAGCAAGCTATCAAATACGGCGCATTTCTCGGCTTTTAACAAAATGCTATACGTCGCCAGGTGTTTCATCAGATTCGAGGAGTTACCTCCTTTGCACAGTATCACCTTAAAGCACTTGTTGCAGGGTGCTGAGTTTGCATCTTTTGCTGTGAAGTACAGCCAGACTTTTGACTGCTTCGCCTTGGGAATTTTTAATCTGTAGCTCTGCTCTAAAAGAACCTACGTACCTGGGCCCGCCTACTACGCTTGCAAAGGTAAAATGATTGGCTAGAATCCAAAGTGTATGACATCTCAGGAAAAAAAAGCACCGAAATAAAGCACCGAAATGTGCGCTGCTTTTCGGTCTGGTTACTACCGTTTATGGCACCGGATACCGGTACCCATCCCTACTGGAAATGCTGAAACTGTTTGTGTGCCTGTGTATGTGTCTATGTGTGTGTCTGTGTGTGTGTGTGTGTGTGTAGGTGTGTTTGTCTGTGTGTTTCAGTGGTCCCCCTCTCTGATGAGTAAAGACAGAACACAGAATACAGGCCTTGCTGAGTCAGACCTGTGAATAAAAGATGAAATAATGTATGCTCTGGAGGCAGAATGCATGCATGCAAAAAAAAATCCCTTAGTGTTTTCATAACATGCATTTCCCCAATCTGAAATTATCTTGCAGCAAAGCTTAATTTGTATTCTCGAGCCAGATAAGAGTCATTTCAAAGAGTACAGTTCCACGCATCGCTATTTAGCCAAAAATAACCCAGTTAAGAAATTCTGTGGGGTTTTCTTTGGTTTTCATGTAAAGGTCAGGTCGGAATAGGTTTGTTATTCATCTGTTCATTAACTTTGAAAATCCTGCTTGACATACTTTGCGTCTTCCAAAAGAAATATTGCCTCTTGTCCCAGTCAGACTTATGGCTTCATAAAAAGGTTTTACAGTGGAACACTGTAACACCCACTCCTGCTGTTGTCTGAGACCATTTTTCATGGCTTAAAAAACACCACTGAGCAACAAAATAGAGCAAGCTGGATTAACTCTTCTCATTTGCTGACATTCTTTGTCATCTGGCCTTTCATACACAAATGTGTAATTCACATATGCTTCATTATATATGCAAATTATTTTGCAAGACAAAGTAGAAATGTACAGTTTCTATTCTCTAATGAAAGTTCAGATCATGTAAGAAGCACGTAAGAGAGAATATCTTTCTGGTTAGCTGTTCAATACGCAGGTGTAGTCACCTTTGGGGAAAATACCCCACAGCCATGGCTTTATTTATCTGTATGGTAAATGAAAGTATTTAAATGAATTTTAATGTCGTAACTGATTTTGTTTGACATAAGCCTTCAAAACAAGTGTGCTGTTTCCTGAGCACAGCTACCGTTGTTGACGTACTGTACACTGTTCAAATCAGTTGGGAATTAAACCGCACAAAGCCCACTGGCACCTTGCAAACCGAACAGAGTAAAGGCTTGTAAAACAAACAAACAAGTGGGGCTGCGCTCCCTTCTCAGCTCTCCAGGACCCAGCAGCAATCCTGACTGTACTATTATACACTAATGGCTTTGGCATGCTGTTTTTGGTATAGGCTGCCAGGTCTGCCCAGCCAGATCCCCTCTTTTTCACCCCGTTGCCTGTGTGGAGCTGGGAGCTCATGAGCAAGGAAAAACAGTGTAATGTTAGCAAAAATAAATAAATAGGTGTCAATTTTACTCATGAAACACGTCTGTAAAGTCGGTATCAGTAATGTAGGCCTTCACGAACAGATTTTCACTGTCTGTCTGACATATTTCATATCATTGTCTTTGAAACCTTTTAGGTCAGAATATAGGGTACCCGCACTGAGGTTTTCTCTGGGTCACGGCATCCTTGTCGTGTGTGCTTTCACCCTCAGAGACTGACAGATCTATCTCTGGCAAAGATTCATACAGTGGGTTTCTTCTAGGATCAGCCAAAGTCTCTCCCAGGAAACATAAAGAGGATAAATCCCATTAGTCACACGTTTGAAATTATAAGCGTCTGAGTAAGAACATGTCACAGGCAAGAGAGGGGAGAGGGAAAAGCCAGTGTGCACATGCAGGACTAATGTGAGAAATATGTCATGGGATCATGCTTGAGCTTGTAAGCTTTTTTAAAAAAAAATTTTTGGTGATTTTCTTCATTAATTGAGTGCTTTGCAGGAAAATGAATGTGTGCGAGAGAGTGTGTGCACACATTTAGATGTACATGTGCTAATAAAGTATGTTCCTCATTCCCCGCACACAGCCCCCTCCCCTGCCCTTGGCAGCCCACCTCAATAGTTCCCTTCCCTCTAGCGATGACGCAAATGACCCACGATGACTGACCCCCACGGTAAAACCTGTAAATCATTAGCCAGCATGAATAGGAATGACTCTCCATGCGCTCAACTCAGCCTTCAGGCAGAGAAGGATTTATAAGAGTCCTCCCCAACTGCTACACTTGGGACGGATGTGGCAGAGGAGAAGGTGGGGTGAGGTTTTTGCAGTCACCTGGACAAGGAGCCACACAGTTTGGATCGCAATTTTTTTGTGTCTGCCTAAACAGGCTGTAGTTTCTCATTAAACTTTAGCATACACATACCGATTAAACTATCACCCTTTAATTTTGGTTTTTATCCTTTTGAAAGTACCTTGTGTTAAGACATATTCATTAAAGTTTACAAAGACATGTTTAAATCATATGATAGCTTGCTTAAAGAAAAAGACAGTAGAGATTACAATACAGGGTAAAAAGAAAACCTTAATGAACACACTTGTGCACCATTATGATTACTTTCATCATTAACATGGGTCCAATTCTCCGAGCTAAATGGACTTTATCTGTCTAGATTTCAGGGCGAGGAAATTATAACAAGCCCCTGGTAGACCAAGCAGATCGATCATGTGTCCAGAGTGTAGCTGGTAGATAATTAAGATATTAAAGTTTATCCTGAGAACACCCCTATATGATTTGGTCTAAATTCTGTGTTATGTTCCAAATGCTACCATTATTAAATCCTGATATTATTGCATATTTGTTATCACAATAAACTTATTTTCTAAAATGTCTCTAAAACTCATAAAACAAACAAACAAAACTTTTCAAAGGGCGTCCCAGGAGAAACCGTGCTCGTGACACTAATCATGAGAATACCTCCACCTGCAGGTGTAAAACAAGACTACACCTCGTTGTCAAAGGTAGGGCGAGCAAAGTAGAGTTTTACTGTGGTTCTAACACCCATGAAAGGGAGAATAAAGTTCTTTGATTGTTGCCTTGATGGTGTCCTTAGGGCTAAGCCGCTATAATTTCTGAAGCTTTCACATAGAAAGACTTAGTAGAATCTGACCTACTTTCTTTGTGTCAGCTAGAGTGAAAGCGAGTGCAGGGATGTCCTAGTCAAACACTACAGACATCAGAATATCTTTGACACAGTGCACAGATAAAAGAACAAAGGAAAATAAAGAAAGGAAATACTCAGAGACCTTGAGGCGGTGGGTGTGTGCTCATGTATGAACGAGTGCGCGTGCGTGTGTAGCGGACATATGTGTGAATTCATGACTTTGCAGACCTAACTGTAAGTGAGAGTTTAATTGGACACAGAGGTGCTTCATTAAACCTTTGGGTCAAGCTCACTGGAAATCCTGCAGACTGATCTTTTGGCCTCACAACAGCACCTTAATTAGCCCGAACATACTGAAAGATCTGGACACAGCTCTTTTTCTCCCTCCCTCCTCTCTAACAGGGTGATCGGCTGGCACTGACTTCTCATCCCAGCTTCTAACAGCCCGAGCAGCCACAGACAAATGTATATATATGAGTAATATATATATATATATACACATATACAGGATATTACGTAATACACTATTATATAAATATGCAGAACATAATGAAAAAAAGAAAGGAAATAACCCATATCCTTGTTCAAAATCATCTTTTTTAACTTGATAACAGTGGGAAGTGTTTACTGTGAAGCTTCTGGTTGGTCACAGTAAAAGTGGTGCTATAGGTGCTGCTGCTGCAGCTCCCACCGCTTCACAGCCACAGAGATGTGGTTCTCAGCTGGATATTGGCGGGAGCAAGTGAAACAACAAGCATATTCCAGTAGTTTGTTTGTGCTTTGACACCATGGTGTTTGCCCAGCACCTCAGAGGCACGGCAGCGTGCCATGGTGGTAGAAAGGGCATTTTCTGTATACTGGAATCCACACAGCTGCCCTCTTAACACTCTATGCTTGAGGACGGTTGGGAGTTTACTTGGCTGGTACTGTTTGAGCCATGAGATCACAGCTTGGTTGGGATATTGTGCCTGGCTGATCCCCATTACAGTGTAAGAGCATCCTTATTCATTCTTGTAATGCGTTATGATGCAAATCCTGCTGCGCTGCATTTTACAGTCAAATGTGATCAGTTATTTACGCGAGATAATTAGAAATAAAACTAAAATAGCTGAGACGCGAGCATATAAATTGGTTAGTGCGGTTTTATTTATCAGTGCTGTGTACTTTAAATAGCACTCACACCATTTCTCTCTCTGGCTGCAGATTTTACTTTTGTGTTCATGCCATGCTGCTCTGCACCATGCAGACCGATGTCCTTAAAGAGCTTCTTTACGCTTTATTTCCACCTATTGTTGGCGTGCTTCACTGTGATTGGTGCACTTCCTTCAGAGCGATGAGACGAGAGATGTGACTGGCTAAGAGTCACTTTACTGACCACCTCACCCTTTTGGTTTAAATTCACCTTCAGCCAGTCCTTTGGACTTTATGTGCAGCTACAAATAAAGGAACCAAAATAGCAGGTCCTGTGGGTCAGGCAGATAGACAGTGTCAGCTTTTTGTCACAACTGAAAATATTGCCTTCCCACTCCAATTGGCAAGTAGTATAAATGCAAGAAGGACTGAATGTATAGTGTAATATGGTTACTTGTGCCTGTTACTTATTTCCAGCTTATTTTGCGGAAGGAGCCTCAGTCTGGCTGCATCTTATAAAGTGAAGTAATCTGCTATTACTATTACTGAGGAGTACCACTCATTCAGATTATAACAACAGTCTCATAAAAATGGCTCGGAGCTTATTGAGTGCGTCATGTTATTCAGGTAACTACAGCAGAAAGACTGAAAGAGACGACTCTACTTTCAAATCACCACCATTAGACCTGGCTTATTCTGACTTATGGCCCGGAATAATGAATCAGAGGGTGAAACAAAGGGCACAACTTCTACAAAGTTGTTATTTTTCCCAGTAGGTGTACTGGAGCTTTAGAACAAAAACAAGTCCATTCGAAAGTTTTACTGCTTCAGCTGTGTTATGCTGACTGGACAGTGTCCACGAAAACCAGGAGATATCTAAGAAATCATTCATGTGTGGTTTTACATCTTCAGAAATGATACTGCCAGTGACCTTTCGTGTGTTTTAAGTATTATCTTTGACCACTCTCCTCGATCCCTTCGAAGCAAAGCAAACATAAAGCAAAACCAAGACTTACTTTCTTTCTTCTAGTTGCTGTAGATTGTATACACTGATGTTTAATCATCTAGTTCTTTTTCTTATAGACTCATATTGTTGCTTTTTGCCTCTTTAAAACAGATGATGTGTGTGCATTTGTTTGCTTATTGTTTATTCTAGCACTGGCAGCTTGTATTTAAAAGCGTAAGTGATTTTCCATCTGTGGTTAAACGCACACACACATACTGGCATCCAACTGCACCCACCGTTTGAGAAGAGCAGCTACTGTACATGCACATGTATTAACATTTTTTTTGAGTACTCTCAGAAAAAATAAACTTCTGTGGCCGGGGAAGTCACTCTGCGCAAGAGGCTATCGGCACGACTCAAATGTTGTGCTCAGCTTAGGTATTGTGTGTGGGGTTTTTTTTTTTTGGCACATCAAAGGCAGCGTGTAGACTTCTGTATAGTCTATGTCTGTCTCTCAGAGCAAGGAGATGAAAGGTTGGGTTATATAAGATCGTCAAACAGAAAGGCTGTTTACTCGTGTGCGCCTGGAGAGACTCACTGATACTAGGACTTTCTAATGGAGTTGGACTCTAGAGCAACTGTAGAGTAGCCTACTGCCAGCTCCATACTGTAAGAAAAGCTGTCATTAGAGCTGTAAAGAATAAGACAAATAGCACTGACTGGCTAATACTATTATCTACAGTGATTTACATCCAGTGCATGAACATACGCCTTTCCTTTTGTACTCTATCGAGTATAGCTCTGTTAGTGCATGAGACAGTATGTTCAAGCTCGAAGGAGTTTAAAGCAACTCACAGATGTCATCGTGCATACAGTCATTGCCAAAGCACAAGAGTATGTTTTGGGTAAACCCTTCATATTGTGTTTTATTCAACATCCTAACTGTAAAACTGTGGCACGTCAGCTGCACCTAAAGAGCGATTTACATTATATAGTAGTGACCTTGTTTGCTCTCTGTCACGGTCACCACATTTTGTGCTGCAGTACCCATTGTTGTGAAAACCTTGACTAAAAGGATGAGCGATACAATAACTGTCCCACAAACTTAACAGCAGATTGCACTTTACATTTCGTCACAAAATATGTCAAAGCTGTTGCTTATTAAAGCAATTTAAAGCTGTTGTGACTCCTAAATCCAAGCCCTAAAAACTGTTTCCCCTCACTGCTAAACAACCTACTACTTCTGACTATGAGCGATGGATCCTGTGCGACTTTCTCCCAAATTTGGAGCTGCTTCTGTTTTCTCACATGAGAAGTTTCTGTCTTTGCTTCTTCTTTTTTTTTTTTTCACAATTTAGAAGTAGGTAGAGCTCAGATGGAAAAAAGGATTTGCTGGATTTTAGCAATACTTGACTTCAAGTGTGGTGACAGCTGGAGGGTTGTTTGCTTATTTTGGCCACTGTCAATCACATGTGATTAAACCGTGCCCACGCAGTGCAGATGAAGTGTGAAACTGTTCATAGATAATACCCAGAAGCTTTATTACCAAAACTTTATTTTTGATTGCTGCTTATTGATTATTAATTATTTAACGTTAAAGACACATACTTTAGATTTGAAGTACTCAGTAACAAAAACAATAACCTGCTTAATTTTTTTCAGTGATTTTGTACACCTGGCCGTAAACCGAGGCATTTTTTCCCAATTGTAAAAAATGACACTTAAAATTAACAAATTTTTTTGAATAAAAATTTAAATGCTGTGAATAAAAAAGCACATTTTCTGTTGGCCTCCAAAGTGTAGTGGGGGTAAAATCCCAGTTTATTAAGAAGGTACAATCCCAGTTCATTAATAGGTACAAGAAGGAAAAAATAAAAAATAAAACTAAATTACCCTAATTGGGCAGCAGTAACAATAACTCTAAAATTGCATTTGTTTAAAACAAAGCAGCACTGTGGGGGGGAAAAAGCTAAACAACAGCGCTGCCCACACAAGCCCACAGCACCGGCAAATGAAAACCCACTGTTTTCCTAATGTTTTTACTCACAGCATGACACAACTCAATGACCTACACTGACACAGTAAATTACACCTGAATTATCAAATTGGCTCTTATGCTGGAGCCTCTTGCCTCAGTGTATGCAGCAGCAATTTGTCAAAGCAGCCTGCTGGGGTTCTCAGGACTTCTCACTTAAGGGGCAGAAAGCCCTAACAGAGCCAGTTGGGCAGAGGGGTGGCTAACGTTGACTTGGCTCTGCAGTGTGCCCACCAACCATCAGTGACAGTCGCTGCACTCCTGCATTTAGTTACTCCCAAGAAAGTGGAAAACGGGTTTACAAGGCCTGTGGGAGGATACAGTGGCTGGTAATTAAACAGCGTAAAAATCCTCAGCCTTCAACAGCCCCTTAGGCGGTGAATAAGAGCTAAAGTAAACCAAACCTGACTGTGAAATTGCATTAGACGTCTGTGCTTAATGGAAAGTGAAAAAAATAGACAAAACCCATTTTTGCTTTTATGAGCGTTTCCATTTCCCCCACACTTCTTCCACTTCTTTGCTTCTTTTTCCTTTCTATTCTGCTTGAGCAGAGTTTATCTGCATTATGGTGGCACTGCTGCTGTTGTAGGAAGCGAACAGAAACAGGATGTGCAGGACTGTGGTTTGAACATGTTTCTGTTTTTGTTTCCCACAGATGCTCCCCCGTTCGGATTGGGACCACAAGAGAGGCTCCCGAGGATCACAGGTTAGCAGTGTCCACAAGAAAAAGAAAAAGAAAAAGAGAGAAAGAGAGAAGAGAGAACAGGATCTACATCCCCGATCTCTAGCACTCGCCTACATGCACCTTATAAATGACGCAAACAACATAAACCCTACCGCTAACTGGCCTGTTCACACCCACTTATTTTAGTAGTGCTTAAACAGCATTTCTCTTCCCACCAGTGTCCTTGTTGCACTGTTAGTTTAAAGGACGCGTGCATGTGAGTTTGCTCTGAGGAGCTACGAAAGCCACCAAAGATCAAGGGAATAGTTCAGTGTAGGGGACGCAGCTCGTAGAGGACAGGCACAGCCACATCCTCGACATTACTGTACCTTCTCCATCTTTGTGTGCGCATGTGTATGTTTAAATTTATGTATTGAGTTGCTACAGTGCCACAGGGCAGGACTCTGGAGGACACGGATAACAAACAATGCCCTTGGCACTGGCGTGGCCGTATACACTATGCGTGTGTCCTGTACTGCATGGTCTCCTATCAGGAGGATATCCTTTGGAAATAAATAGACACTGTGTCTTTGCTGACGATGTATGCTTGAGTAGCAACAGATGTTGCAAAAGCTGTAGTTCAGGGTAAGACAGAGTGGGGGGATAGTGTCAAAAACTGTACAGAGCAGGGTTAGACTTGAAAATTACAGCATATAATTTAACAAGAGATACAGCTAATGCAGTTTTGCTAAAATCAGCCTTACAGTAAAATCCCGCTCCCCTCACGGAGAAGAAATTTTCAATCGCATGCTACCCTCTTAAAATATTGTCCGAGGCAAGCGAGCACATATTTTTTGATTGATGCATTCCCTTAGCTGCCATTTAGATTCAGTGGTCAGTTCTGTCTTTTTTATTTGGACTAGTGCAGTGCATTCGTCAGTGGAATCCTGTAATAGTCCAAGGACTGACAAGACATGTAAGAAGTCGGGGCTTATGTTGGCATCTCTCTCCATCTTGTGGCTATTTTCCCTTGGCTCCGCTGTCTTGGACCACGTTGTCGGTCAGAGAGGCCGGTTGCACTTCACTATAGCACCTCATAGCGTGTGTAAATCACACAGAGAGAACCGGAGCGCTTGATTGATCTCCACTGCGTCGCATTCGCCAACATGCACACATTAGCAGGCTCATTTTCCAAACCACATCTTCTTCTTTTTTTTCTTTTCCCCCGTGCAAAGCTTGCGGTGGATGTTTTAGCTTAGGAATTGACAGTGAAGTTATGTATGGAAAAGAGCTTTTTAAATATTTGTATTCAACTTGGAGATACATCGGTTTTGGAATATTACCCGAGGAGATTATCGGAGAAAAGAGTACTTGTAGGCCCAGATTTTGTGGATGTTATTCTAAATTACAGCAAGGCTGGAAGAGTGGTCTGTGAGGCAGAGGAGCTATGACATCGCAGTCATGTCGAAGATTTTTCAGAAATCGCTGTGAGCGCTTCAAACACCGATCAACATTTCTGAAACTGCAAGTTTGGAAGTTGGAAAATTTCTCTGACGTCTTTCTGGTTGGTCCCATAATAAGAATCTAGTAGATTATTTTCTCATTACGCGGTGTCCTGTGGCAAGAGTGAATTTAAGGGTGATATAGAATGAAAACACTGAACTACTTGTGCTTTTGACTATCCAATGCCTGAAAAAAATAAATAAAAAATGGAATAATATAGATGAATTGCCACTTTTAAAACTTAGTTTTTTCAAATTACTTTTAATTTTAGTATATCTGCTCATATTCTCTAAATACATGAGTGTGTGCACTGATGTGCTCATGATGAATACATTAACCTCTGGTTTTACACACACATATATATACACACACACACACACACACACACACACACACACACACACACATATATATATTCTTATATATTCTTTTTTTTAGCTTCTGCCTCTACCACTTTGTCTCACAGCTTCTGTTTTTTGCATATTAGCTATATTAGTGGGCTCCTTTGCTGGAATTATACACAATGAAATATGTGGAAGAAAAATGTGAAGGGTCAGTGGGCTTGACCTTTCCCAGTAAATCATAAATGAGGCAGTTATGCTTTTTTGTTTTGTTTTGATACCTCGTACAACCTCCCCGACGAGCCACGTTTTAATAAAATATATAATAGCGTGTAATTGTACCCTGGCTGCAGAGCCGGAGACCTGGCTCAGTCAGTCGGAAGGTTTGTGAGGAGAGTTGTGTCGCAGTGGGGCTGAGCGTTGGTCTGAAAGTGAGAAGGGTAGTGCTGCTTCACAAGCTTTGGCTGGGAGTTCGGAGCGTCTCAGTGGAGTTTTGTGTTACCCTTATGCTGTGATTCATACTGTATCACTCCTCTGTTATTCTAGAGAACATCGTCGTCTCCCTAGCTTCTGTTCGCCTAATCCAACCTGACAGATGCAATCAAGGCCATTACGTTAGCTGCGCTACCGCTGAAACAGAAAACTGCATGGTAATGATTATTTCAAAGGTGATCAAAGTTTTGGGTAAATAAAGTCAAAGTAAGGAACACACTAAAATATTTTCAGATATATTCCCCAGCTTCTTGCTCAGCACATTCTTGCTCTTCCCATTTTTCTTTTTTTTCTTTATTTTTTTTGCGTGGGGTTAATTGCAAAATAAGCTCTGCAGTATATGTACCTTATGAAAAGCAGAGTTGCTTACATTATTGCCGGACCTTTAGCTTCCCTCTGGGACACATTATATTCTCACCATTGCACAATTTTCAGAGGCCCACATATCACTGTTACTTTACTGGAGGCTCAGATGACTGTATGTTTAGATGAGTGAGCCGAGAGGTTAAAGGTGCATCAAGTGGACTCTCTCAAAAATTACAAATATGTGACCTTCCTGTCTGTGTATTCCATTAATAATCTTCATTAGACAGAAGGATTAGGGTTTTGTTTGTTGCACCGAGTATATTTCATCTGTCCTCCTCAAAGTTTTTGGCAAAAGACATGGGGACACAGCAGGAACACCAGTAATCATATTTCCACTGTTCTGGGTGGTTGCACTGGTCAGCAATGTTGTTTGTAACAGCTAATTCTCCAAAATGTACAGTTTGTGCATATATTTAAAATTAATTAAACATAGTGTCATAGGCCTTTAAATTAACTGTTTTTCGTGAGGTCAGATACAACCTTCAGGTTAACCCCGACTAAGAAGCATTCGCTAATAACACATTGTATTTTGCGGTACATTTCTAGAGCTAAACCTACCTACACAATTGAGTATAGGCCATATATTAGTACAGAGAAAAACAAACAGACTCTCACTCTTCAGGAATGATTGCTGGTTTGTTTTGAATGGCCCTCAGTTTAGTTTATATGAACTGCTGCTCGGGTGCTAATCTATGGCATGGCTATTGATGTACGGTTCTAAAGTGTGTTCACATAAACAATTAAGACCATTGATCATGTGCACTGCTGTTATTCATTGTACAATGTCATAACAGACTGTTCATGCATGGTTTAGTATATGACTTAGCTTTTTGAGCAGTCATAAATTCTGTTTATTGATGATGGTAGTCAGGTTTACCTAATGTAGCATGTCAACCCCCTAACAGTTCGGAGTGTGTGACTAATAGGGCACACATTTCTGGTAATTTTGTGATCAAACTAGGAGGATAAATTGGTGGTTAAGATCAGCAAGCTTTTTGTAAAAGGTTAATGCAAAACATGCTTTATAGCTACAAGCAGGAGTGTAGCCACGTTTGTCAAGCCTTGAGGCAACTGTTGTTGTGATTAAATTGAACCTTTTTGTTTATTTTTAAACAACTATCGAGTCAGCAAAATTAACTTAGTTAACATAGACTGTAAATAAAAGATGAGCTTAACCAGCACGAGGCCTCCCACTGGTTTTTGGACTTTTAAATAATTATGGCTGACAGGATCTTTTGAGAGCTGGGAGTAGCCATATTTAGATGAGAGTGGAGTGCAAAGTAATTGGATAACTTCAACAAACTTCGTTAGCAAGCTGCATTTACAGTCATGGTTAAAAAAATATTACACCTTCTTTAATTTCTATGGTTTTGCATATCAGGACATAATTAAAAAAAATCTGCAAAAAAGAAAGTCTTTAGCAGGTCTTGAGAGATTATTGAGATAAATACAGCCTCAAATCAACTCCAAAACACAGCATACTACACCGTCTCATTATTTATTTAACAAAAATTAACTGAATTAGTTAACACAATGCCATAAGTGGACATCCTAGCAAAGGCGTGAACGTCCCAGCAAATCCATCCCAAGAGCAGACCCTGCAACGCTTGGAGAAACTGTATGTTAGTAAATACAACTCGTTATTATTCTTAGTAAGGATTTTATTTGACATATTAAAAGATTTGTGTTCAAATTACTAAGGCAGCCAGGCTGTGATATGTATGCTCAATGATCCCAAGTGGAGCAGCAAATCTACAACAGAATGGCAGAAAAAGAGAAGAATCGAGGTGTTGCAATGGTCCAGTCAAAGTCCAGACCTCAACCTGATTGAAATGCTGACCTTAAGAGAGCTATGTGTAAACAAATGCCCGTAAACCTCACTAAACTGAAACAACGCTGTAAAAAATAATGGGCCAAAATTCCTCCACAACTGTGAGAGCCTGATAAAGTCATATAGAAAATGATTAATTTAAGTTATTGCAGCTTGTAAAAGCGATTAGACAAACTACTGAATCATGGGGCGCACTTATTTTTTCACACAGTGCTTCTGCTTTTTGGCTCAGTTGTTGTTAAATAATTAATGACACCACGTACCTTCTTGTTGAACTCTTAGCAAGTGCGCAAACTTTTCTAAATTTTTAACTTTTAATAATTGTGAAGGACAATAGCAAAAGTTCTTTTTTAAAGGAATAACCATATGTACGATATACTATTCCTAAATGTTAAAACCCATTGTTTGAATATATTTTATCATTATTTAGTTTACAAACACGCATGTGTCTAAGTGAAGAAATGCTTCATCATAACATCTTTGGAGATTCGTTTTTTGTTTGTTTGTTTTTTTGTACACAAAGTGCTTTTTTCCCAGGCAAGGTCTATTTTGTAGCGGTCAAATCTGTCTCCAAGTGAAGCCTGCTGTTGCAGCTATGGCAGTGGCCTATGAATTAGACCAAACATCTAACCTTTACACAAAGTGCTTATATAATTTTTGGATATTACATAACTCACTTACAATGTCATCTATTCCAGGACATCCATTGATGATTCTCAAGTGTTATGTTGCAGACTGTTGAAACATTGGGAACATCGGGAGGTATTTTCTGGGCAAGACGCACCTTTTGAGGCATAAGTAAAAGCTGAAAGGCAGGGATAGTTGGGATTTCACATTCTTTATGTTTCCTACAATGAGCTTTTAATAGCTCAAAGTTTAAACTCTTCATGTCTATAGCATTTTATATAGGTCTCACAGAGCAAGGAAATGGCTTAAGTGTTGTAGCAGACAGGCTTCGCTAGCTTTTCGAGTAATAGAAATACTACGAATTCCACTGTGTCCAAAAACTCCCACCTCAAACGCTAACCCAGCACCTGGAGTCTTTCACTGCACTTGAATGTTCATGTCCTGCTCTTAGCTTTAAGTTGCTTACTCTAAGTTCAGTTTCAGACCCAGTGCTTTCATCATCCTCTTATGGCCACTTAGTCATGCAGTGTTCATATTCCTTACAGAGTGTTCATCTGTCCTTGCATTACATGCTTAAAATGATGCTCTCTCTGTATTCACTTATCAGACTTTAGTGCCTTCTTTATGTTTTCACTTCGCTTCGGAGTCGCGGCTGTCGCGTGAAAACAAAAGACGGAGTTTGCAGAAGTAGCAGATGAGTTTGCGTGTGTACGTGCATGTGCGTTTGGAGCCACTGAGACCCCCTAAGGATCACTGTTGTTTTTGTCCAGCCAGATGTTTTTCAGCCACCATACTTTTGTTTAACCCCCTATTTAGCGAACTCTTAAATCAAGCAATAAATGAGCTGAAAGACAGGTGTTTACATCTTATGCTCGCAGTGTAAAGTAAAAGAGTATAGGAAATGTGAGTGGGACAACAGAGGGCAGCGGGGATAAACGATGATCTGTCCAGAAGTGTTCCATTCGCCTTTTTATAGGATGTCTGCGTGTCATCATGCGTGGGTCACCCTATGTGGAGGACTTTGCTTAAACTCAGAGAACACATGCCTTTTGTATTCTTGCAGACCAACAGGAAAACGTGTATAAATACACCAACTTATCTGATAGGATACTAGGAAAACAAAATGCGAGACCTTCTCTGTTCCCACAAGAGGAGACGAATGAAAGGTATACACACATGTGTTGTTAACGTCAACCGCTTGCTACTTAGCCAGTGTAAATAAAATAAATCTGGGTGCCCGGCAGCTGGTGTCAAAGTGAATGGGACACTGGGGGGAGAAAAAAATCTGATAACATTCTTTGGGGGAAAAAGGGAACTCGTGGGCTTATTAGATAAATTAGCTGGCAGCCAGGACTGACCTGTGTTTAGCTGTGGTTGTTCAACTGCTCAAGGCACAGCAATTAAGAGTGGGTTGTGAACTTTTCACTTTACCCTGTGAAAACAAGGCCGACTCGCGCAGCGCCAATGCCTTGAAAGCTGTGCAGCAGACGGTCAGAAACAGACGATGGCTGTTGGCCATCTGAGAGGTCAGGAGTGAGGAGGCCAAAGGTCAGATTCTATTTGAGACACTGCTAATGAGTCCATTCAACAAGGATCAAGTAATCCACATCTGTGCTGAACGTGTTTCAAACTTATGCGGATAGTTAACAGGCTGCTAGAATATTGAGGTCTACTACTGTGAAGTACATCGCTGTACTCCTCCTTCTCATGTTTAAAAAAGAGCCATATAAGGCAAAAATAAAGCCTTTGATCTATGAGTGGATGTAAGTTTGCGTGTTTGTATGTGTGCCTGTGTAACACCACAGCTATAAAACAAACCCTGGCAAAGTCTAACACTACTACTGAATATATTTCCTATACTTAATAGTGGCACAAAAAGGACTATTTCTTGTTTTTATATCTTTATGTGTTGGGTTTGGATCTTGTTTATTTATGCGATTGGCTACTTAGCATTTGTATAATTTGTTTTCTGATGTTGTTGTTGTTTTTTCCTGAACGCACATTTCAAGGGATTTCGCAGCGTCACTCTACATAAAAGATGTGCTGTAAAAGTTGAACAAAGCAATTGATGACTTTGAACTTTTTAATTATTGTTTTTAATGATTATATGCACAGACACCACTGGAAAGCAGGAAAATCAAGATCTGACCTCATGTTAAGTATATTTTTAATGCTTAAGATTTTATTCATAGATTGTTGTCTCATTTAATTTTTCAGTCATGTTTTAATGCCCCGTAGAAAGACAGCATTAAATTAAAATGCATAATCCTGAATATATACTTAATCCCAAATTTCTATTTAGTCACTTCTGAAACACACGCACAAGCCACCAACACTGCACTTACATATACCATACGGTAACATCATGACATTAATTCAATGCATATCAAATCAATTCAACTCGGTTTTATTTATGTAGCGCCAAATCAACCGTTGCCTCAAGGCGCTTTATATTGTAATGTAAAGACCCTACAACAACACAGAGAAAACCCCAACAATTACATGACCGCCTATGAGCAAATGCCTTGGCGACAGTGGGAAGGAAAAACTCCCTTTTAACAGGAAGAAACCTGCAGAAGAACTAGGCTCAGGGAGGGTGGCTATCTGCAGAGGAGAGGATGACAGGACAAAGACACAATGGAAGAGAGCCAAAGATTAATGTTGTCTAGTGACTACATGCAGAGTGCTGTATAAAGACGTGCCATTCATATATTCCAAACTGTTTATTTAAAAGTTCAAATTCTTAAGGATGCACTGGAATTCAAAACTGAAAATCAACATTTTTTGGCAGATACCACAGAATAAATTGCTAGAATAACAACTTATACAACGATCCATATTGTTCCACTTTGTGCCAGAGAATACAGAATTTCATTCATTCATTATGAAAAGTAATTAACAAGTTTTAAGGTCTTCATCTTTGAATCTTTATCCACATAAAGTGACACATAGATAAATATTAGCCACTGACACTGGCAGGCCAAATAACATCCAGTGATTATTTGGCATGTCAATGGATTCCCTTTAATTCTAGGACTTACAGGTCTTATAGTTTTTAAAGGTTTTATAACCCCAATTCCGAAAAAAGTTTTAGGGCACTGTGTAAAATGCCGTAATTTGCAAATCTTATAAACTCACATTTTATTCACAATGGAAAATAGAAAATGTTTATATGTAATGTTTATGTTTAAACTGAGACAATTTACCATTTTAAGAAAAAATGTTAGATTTTTCATCTCATGAAATGTCTTCACTTGGTGAAAGATTTATGTGTGCTTTATGTGTCTTGCTGAAATATGAAAGGCCTTCCTTAAAAAGACTGCTCCGTTTCCAGATGAGCTAGCTGAATAGGCACTAATACACCCCCCATGCCACCAGACATGAAGGCTTTTGAAGTGTGTTTTGGCCAGAAAAACAGTGTTTCTGAATCATGTTCGCATATGGCTTCATCTTTGTGACTTGTGTTCACAGACAATGATTTCTGGAAGTGTTTTTTCTCAGTCCATGAATTCCGTGACAGAATGTTCCAGTTTATCCTAAAAGTAGTCACTAAGAAAGAAATTGTCTTAATGTAAAAACACCATCTAACCTTCAGCATAGCTTGACTACCAGTTCTTTAGCATAAACAACAAAAGAAATTCAAGTGTTACAGTTAACAACATTATACACTCAGAAGGGAGCTGCTGACATAGTTTACACACCCGCTCTTCATGCCTGCCATCGAGGCGGAACACGGCCGCTATCAGACTCAGCCGTTAATTAGCATCAGCTCACATCAGCTACTGTTGCAATGATGATTAACTCTTCTTTGTCTCCTTGTCATCCTACAGTCATCAGGCACAACTGTCATGGTGGACATAGCAGTGATGGGAGAAGCCCATGGACTAATTACAGACCTGCTGGCTGACCCCTCTCTCCCACCCAACACCTGCACGTCGCTGCGGGCCGTCAGCAACATGCTTACCACCCAGCTCACTTTCCAGCCCCTGCACCGGCCACGCCCTGCCCCCCTGCATAACCCCAGCGATGTCTACACCTGCTCTGACTCAGAGGAGGTACCTGAGAAGGGAGAGAAGACATCCATCCACAAGGTAACAAAATGAGTTAACACAAAGAAATGTAGCCCTTGGAACCAAAGATGAAAGAAGGGATATTTTTCATCCTTAAAAGAAAAGTCAAACGTGTTAATCAGAAGTAGTCAAGAGGCTGAAACAAAATAATTTTATTTGGAAACAGTGAAATATTCCTTGGATGGAAATGTGGTCCACCTTATTAAGGCCAAATGATTTATATACCACACAGCACTCCCCACACATGTTAATCTTTTAGCCCATGTTTCAGCTAATGAGTGCTTCCTGCTCTCAGAACTTTTAGCATCAAATGAAGGAGTATTTTTGTAGAGTTGAGTGAAGAAAAATAGAGCGCTTGGAGCACTGTTCTTCCCTTCATAGCCGCAGCTGTGTCAACATGACAGATGTGCAGAGCCATACAGAGTGTGTGCGCACGAATGTGAGGAGCGGAGTAGAAGAGGAGAGGCGACATGGAGGTGAATGTATTCCTCTAAAGGCTGCAAAGACCGACAAGCGTGTAAGCAAACCTGGACCTCCTTCATGACCGTCCAGCTATGCGATACCTGTTCTGGCCGTTGTGGAAACTGTTGTCACGTCGCTGGTCTGACAGGTGCACGTTTACATCATCTGAACTGTGGAAAAGTAGTCAAGATGAACTGCACCTGTGGAGTAGCCCGCGAAACTGTGCTCATTAAGACTTTCCTCCCCTGAGGGACAATGTGCCCAGTTCTGCCTGCCCAGGAGGAGAATAACGGGAGTGAAGGTTTTCCAAGCTCATTTTCTGTCCAACACAGGCATGTTCTCTGTCTCCATTGCAAAATGGCAACTCCATTGAAAGGGCTACAAAAAAACCCATGAATGACAAAACAAATAACTACTTGTTAAATGTTGAAACTCACTCTGCCCTCTTAAACGGTTATACAAATGATGAAATGTCGACACTGCTGTGTGTGTTTCTGTGCCATGTATTTCTGCTTTTGGTTTTAACCTGATAGGGCTTTCTTTATGGAAATTTAAAATTACAGCCTTGCACAATTTTACCATTGGAAAAGCATACCTTTTTAATGATACAAAAAATGGTAGAAATGTTTGTAGTCATAGCAGAAACAAGATTTTCTTTTAAATTTGTGTGAATGGAATTTTGCATGTACCTTGGACTGATGGCAGAACTAAGGTTACGTCAAAGCTCTAAAGGTAATGTAAGTGAGAAACATGCCTCCTAACATGACATGAGTACATGAGTACATGTACATGAGTTTGTGTGTCCTAGCACTCAGTATATGAAGCCTTGTTGTGAATGGGCTCATTCAGGATTCTAAGGCAATCTTCAGTAGGTCACTCTGCAGAGGACGGAGAAAGAGAGTCTGCCATGTTTAGAGCTGCTGTGCCAAATGACTGCATGGCACAGAGCAGATGGAGGCATTGCACGGGCACAGACCGCTGGGAATCCCAGGGAAGGAAGAATAGAGAGAATAGACATAGAAAGCCTGTGACTGACAGAACAAGACAAAAGAGACTTACAGAGAGAATAAGAAGCAGAGAGGCTAGAGCCTATATGATGAAAGGCATCTGCACAGTATAGAGCCACAGCTGCCTGCTAATGTCCGATGCGGGGTTTATTCTCCTTGGATCCAGCGAGGCAGATCGTGAAAAATGTTCCAGGTTATCACCAGCGTCATTTGTTTCAGATTGGCCAAGTGCAGAAAAAACAACAATCTCATCCAGATGATTTATTTGCCTGGAGACAAAGC